>NC_048272.1:2350151-2675799 GCF_009762535.1 Notolabrus celidotus | reverse complement strand
CATTACAGTACAAAGGAGGTTTCAGCCTCTTAGACAACACATACATACACACACACACACACCACACACACCATGTACACTGGAGTCATCAGGAACATGTTTGAGTCCCTTTCCCCTCTTCTCTCCTCCATCCCAATTAAAAGGCAAAGCAGGCCTTTTATTTCCCTCTCCTCCAAACGCATTCTTTATCTCTCTCTATCTGCGCTTCTCTCTCCTTCCCTCCCTCGTCACACGTCGTCCCCTCGGGGTAGTGGGAATGTCTCTCCCAACACACTCTCAGGTCAGGGGTTCAGCTGGAGGGGTCTGAGCTTGTAGAGCGATGGAGGAGACTCACAGAAAGAAGTGAGCGGCGGGTTGAGCAGGCCTCAGCACGAGCCCTCCTCTTCGCTGCCAGAAACACTTAAACTTAAAGCATGTGTGTGTGTGTGTGTGTGTGTGTGTATCATAGCCCTAATCAGAGACTTCAGGGTAGATTTATGCCCCTGCCTTTTTCCCCGACCTCCATTACACCAGCTTATATACACCCATTACAGGATATGACAGAGTACACACCCTTTAGACGAGCATACCGCACCGCTTGTGTGTGTGTGTGAAAGAGAGGGCATGCGCTCACGTCTTTTACACACTCCGCACTTTCCCATTAGGTCCTTGTCCACCTGCGAGCTCCATCTCTCTGTCTGTCTTTATCTCTCCTCCTCACCTCATTGCTAATAAGGTCAATGAGGAAGAGTAAGAAGCAGATGGGCGTACAGTACAGTACATTACAGCACAGCGCAGTATAGTGTCGGCCGGATAGCAGACCGGTGATTCATGCTTAGTGGGACGTGTGATAATGTGAGGAGTTTCTACTGCGGTGCAAAGTCAGTGGAGTGTGGGGCCGGATCTGTTGATCACTCTGCACTGTGCCTGGCTTCATAATGTTACCTCTGGGAGCAGTTTGACCCAGCAAGGGGTCTGGATGGAGATGAAGGAAGGAGAATGGAGGGAGAAATGGAAGAAGGTTGGAGATTAAGTGACTAGCTTTAAATGTCACAATAACGCTCTCCTTCTTAGTGTAACTACACAAGAGGACGGCTGCCAGGAGGGAAAGAACAGAGAATTCAAAGGGAGAAATGGATCACAGTAGGCTAAAGAAGCGGGTGTTTTCGAGGAGATGTACTGAAATCTGCCTGTAAGCACCTTGTGCTTTTAAAGGTCTAATTCATTCAAACACAATATTTAAGAAAGGGCTTTTTCAGTCACCCAAATTCTAGTGATTCCCATTTTTAATTCTCAGTATAAAGACCAATGGTCTGGATTTAAATAGTGCCTGGTTCAGAGATTCCCCTCTGAATCCATAAGATGACAGGAAATATACTAACTATTGGTGATAGAGCCTGACTGCCGACATTACACTCTGCTAGCTTTGAACTGGTGTTATTTTTATTCTTGTCACATAATAAAGATATGATATTTAGGCAGGATCGGGTATATCCATATCTAAATTGGTGAAACTACCAAATTCAATAATAATCAATTAATTTTGCAACATGATTCAGTG
The DNA here is from genome assembly GCF_009762535.1 of Notolabrus celidotus. Taxonomy (NCBI): domain Eukaryota; kingdom Metazoa; phylum Chordata; class Actinopteri; order Labriformes; family Labridae; genus Notolabrus; species Notolabrus celidotus. The sequence goes on along the minus strand of NC_048272.1, from coordinate 2,674,259 downwards.
TGTAAAGAATCATCTTTCAAATGCAATTCGTTCCAGCACCGATCTAATTGGCAACAGCAGAAAAATTCAGCAGTAGGAATCCTAAAACTTGGGAAAAATAAACCAAACTATCCACTTAGCTGGACACCACTTGTGAAAAAACTGGATTTTTTTCAGCTTTTGGTGAACCGGCCCTCTAACAAGCGTACCCACCAGCAGCCCATCCACCTGCACACACTCAAACATGCTCAGGTCCCGTCCCTCCGCGAGCATCTGGCAGCATTCCATTAACAGAGCCACCAGCGCTCTCTCACACCCTCACCTGCTGTCAGAGGAAAGAAAAAAAAAAATCCCCCCTCACCCCACACACACACACACACACACACACACACTAGCACACACATATACACACAGAGGTTCACCTGCTCTTGCCTCAGAGGAAAAGAAAAGTTAGATTCTCTCATGAAATGCCTTTTATAGTTTCCCCAGAAGGCATGGGTTGTACGCTTCTGAAAAAACGCTCACATACACACACGTAGCTGCACAAGAGACAGCGGGTGCGATGCCTCGATGGCGTTTTGTGTACCCACTCCGGGTTGCTGAAATAAAAAGCATCAGAACTTTCCCCTTAAAAACTAGGCGCTTGTGTGTGTTAATTTCTAAAACTGGATGAGGCAGAAAGACGAGATTGAGCTTGTCATTAGGAGTTCACAGCCCTGCGTGCTTGTCTGAAGGTTTGTTTTGTTTTGTATTAGCTTGGCTTGTGTGTGTTCTGCGCGCCGATGTGTGTGTGTGTGTCTCTGCGTCTTCTCCCTCTCTCTCGCTCCCACGCTCGGGCTCCTAACGATGGCAAATGCGCACTGTGTGTTTGCGAGGCGTTGTTTCTCAAAAAAAACAACAACACATCCAGGAACGGCTCGTTTTGTCGGGGTTTTGTGGAGGGAACACGCTCTAATTAGAGAGGCCCTATGAAGGTGCATCAAACGGATCTCTCTCAAAGCGCAACCTGCTCAGGGCTCTCACACGGCGCACACATGCCACCTCTGATTATTGGTGAAATGTCTGTGTTATTTAACTATATAGCCGAGTATTAACAGCCTTGTCAGTTTAGATTTGCTGCACGTCTGATCCTAAGCCATGCGTACGCTCCCAGACACACATCTACATACAGACAAAAAAAAGTGTCTGCTTCAGGTGTTGCTTTGTGGCCACTTGGGCATGTTTGTGTGTGTGGGCGGTTCATGGCCAAAAAGCCCTTTTTTTTTTTTCCTCAAAGTACACGTGCACACACACACACACACATGCACACATGAGCCCACACAATTCACTTCTGTATCTCTGCGTGTGTTTACTTTAGTTTCCTGCCTTGTTTGTTCACTCAGATGGGAGCTGGCGTTCTGCTCTAACTGCCCAGGTCACTTTTGTTCCCTCTGTGTGTTTTGTCTCACTACACACCACCTCACCCCCTCCTTTTCCTCCTCTCCCCTCTCAGGTGCCAGTGATGATGGTGGAATCAGCCTCGGAGACCATTCGAACGACGCCGTCCAACCAGAACGGAGTCAGCAGCCTCAGCAGCCAATCAGATGGTGGGGGAGGTAGAGAAGGCGGGTCGAACGGAGACGCCAATGGAGAGATCAGCCCGGTAGACTTACTGCACCTGCAACAGCAACAGGTGTGTGTGTGTGTGTGTGTTTGTGTGTTTACTGACCTACCTGTGTATATGTGCTTGCGAAACTAGTTTTGCAACACTTGCCACTTGTGCAACCGGTGCCTATGTACAGTACAATGTCAAGAACAGCATGTACACACTGGGAGGTTACATAATGTACAGATGTGACAGAACGTAGTCGAACACATTCTGGTAATTGTCAGGTTTACATGTGTGAGCTGTGAAAAGTTTGACAGGTTGGCTTGTCGGTGCTTTAATTATCCAGCGTTCATAATGTGCAAACTAATTCCACTGGGACAAAGTTCACTGCAATAATTCCTACACATAACGTTCTCTCTGATTATTAATACCTGTCACCGGCTGAGGAATAAAAAAAAAATGCCAGCCTGTTAGAGCTAGGTGAGAGAAGCCATTTTGACCTGTTTTGGCGGCTCCATAGCACAAAAAACACACTCTCCATCTAAGACTGGGACGCTTAAAAGAGTGTGTGTGTGGGCGTAGGTTTTTCTTTTCTCACTGATCCATGAAGCGCTGTTTATGTGTGTTTGACACGTCAGCGTGTAGTGTCTCCAGTTATTCTATTTATCTTGCCTCCTGTGCGTCACTCCCCCCTCCACATACACACACACACACACACACACACACACACATACACACACACACGCGCGCACTGGCCACTTTCTTAAATGGAATTTCCAAACTTCCCAGAACTTCTTGGATGAAATTCTACATTTTTATTTCTCGTTCCCTCAGAAACGTGCATGGCTCTTTTCTGATTGCTCTCTGAAGGACCCCAGCTTTCACACATAATACACAAACACATTTCTTAACATTTTTTTTTTCAATCCAAAGGCCTCCACATTAGTCATTTGTCCATAACTGCACAGGAATGTCTACTGAAAGTTGTCCTAATGACTGGAACTCACTGAACCATGATTTTTTTAGTAAATGATTGGGCTTTTTTCTGTGATTACAAAAGTACCATTCCATTTTCTGAGCAGCTATGAGCTATTGGTAAAAATAAATATCCCCCCCTCTCACATTCAGTGTGTGTCTTTTTATATGTGTTGTTTTGTGTCTGCCCATCACAGAGGGTCAGTGTGGGTTCCACCAGCTGAGTTTGTAGTTTAGGAAGCCCAGGAGGGAGAAAAAAAAAATCAGGGTTTCCTCCCTGCTGCTAAAATTATTCCCCCCCTAATTATAATGATGGAGCCTTAGGTGAATGAAGAACACTCAAGGCCCTTCATTTCTGTCCCACTCTCTTCCTCCTCCTTCTCCTGACTGCATCCTCACCCTGCTTCCTCAGCAACCTTCATCCGAGGACACACACACACTCACACACTCACACACACACACATAAACACCAAACCTGCAGCTCACACAAAGCAGCTCTTTATTCTCTCGGACGTGTCTCTGCTCTCTATGTTTTTGCACCTGTGTGTGTGTATATATATGTGTGTGTGTGTGTGTGTGCACGCTGGTATTTCCTCTCTTGAGCGGGTTACCAACCACAAACATACCTCCCTCTCACTTTCCATCTTTCTCTCTTCCTCTCTCTCGCTGTACCTCTTTTTTTTTTTCCCTTCTATCCGCCGTGGACCATGAAAGACAAGCACAACCTTTCCTCCAGATCTCAGCCCTCACCTCGACAGAAATATGTCGGACCCATATATGAGGCAGAAAATACACAGGCGTTTATTGTAGCTACTCTTTATTTAGAGCTTTCTGTTCTGCCCAATTTGCACAGATTGAACAGATTTGAGTAGTCATGAGGTGGAGGTGTGCCCTCCCTGCACTGGGGATACTTTTTATAACTCTGTAGCACTGTTGCACTTTATACCACTGCAGCTCTTTGCCAGTTTATGGCTGTTTTACTGTACAGTTAAGTAAGTATATGATAAGTAAATGATTGATTTCTGTGCAGGGTAAGTTTATGGATATACTCCCTCTGAACTTACACATGCATTAGAGTATATTATAGAAGGCTCTTCCTCAACAAGGCGGTGGATTTATCACAGACATTCCTTTTTTCAGAAACTTTAATGTTTTATTATAAAGTAGCTACTCTGTGTTTGTATGTTTACCCATTCTTCTAATTTAGTAATACTTCCTCATAATGGTCATCCTCCATCTCTCTAAGCCCTGAAACCCCCCACACTTGCTGGAGATGCAAGTTCCAGAGAACTATTAATTGGCTGCTTTAAGAACACAACCAACTATTTTTTTTTCCTCACTCATCTATCTTTTTCCATCCCTGCAAAAACATTATTAATAAAACAAATGAAACAAAGTTTTTTGGTTTTTTTTAACAAAAGCATTACTAAAACATTTTTTAAAAATCATTTTTTTCTTGTGTCTTACAAATTCAAGGCCTTGTAAATAATACAAGCTTAAATCAGAATAGTTATTCATCAAGCCTCCCTCATAAACAGAACACGTCCCTGAGCATTACATTTCCTGTTTCTTAAAAAAATTCTTCTTTCAGAATCAGGGGCGATTCTAGGATTGGATGTTTAGGGGTGCTGAGCACCCAGAGAGCTGCCTGGCCGGGCAAGATAAATGTCACTGTTTTGTACATTTTAATGCAGTTTCATTCCCACATTTGTGAAAGAAAAGTAAAACACTGTGACTAAACCATCAAATCTGATAAAGGTTATTTAAATGCTGAGCCACAGCAAAAGAGGAATGGATTGGAATCATAAAAGAAACATATGGTAACCCTTATTTCTGGGGAAAGACAACTCATTTTGATACAGCAGCTCCTCAACATATTCATAAACAGTATGCATGTTTCTGGAGTAAACCAGCCCCCTATAGTGAGTACCAAAAATACCAAAAATTGACATTGGAGTTATTGAAGCGGCTCAGCTTTTAAGGTGCCGCAGAGACTAAATGGGGTTGTGCTTGCGACGGGTCTTGCCATTAAATCAAAATCAAAGTTCAAAGTAGGTTTTCTATTTATTAACAAACACTCAAAATAAATCAATATCAAAAAAGATCGAAATAAACAATGAAAATGACGGTGGCGGTCAACAAAAAATACTCAACCCCACTCACCCTCTATGTGTGTACCCCCGCCCCCAACTGAACAGGTAGATAAAACGTAAACCACACCAATGAACCCAAAACCGGAAATGAAGCAAGCAATAAAAAAGGAAATAATCATGGTTAACGAATAAGATAGAAAATCAACATTATGGCCCCTACAGTTATTTTTTGGACTTTCATTTGAAATTTTTCAATGTTGTTCTCTGCCTTTTTCCTTCTTGTCTATATTATATATTATATTTTCTTACCTGGTTCTTCCTGATCTTGGTGGTGGTGGAGCTGCTGTATTCTTGTAGATAAAATAATATGTTTCAACCAAGTGCTGTATGGTTTTCAAACTTTTCTAGCTTGTTAAAAAGGACATACAGTCAAAAAAAGAAAGAAAATCTCTCAAATTTTAGGGGTGCTGGGATTAAATTTAGAGTTGCTTAAGCACCCTCAAAAATGGGCTAGAAACACCTATGTTCAGAATGTTGATTAGCTAAGTTCAATCATACAAAAACAAACCTTGTCAGTTCACTTTTTTTGGTGTAAAACTGGTTTGAACTTGCAAGAATATTACAATTCTAACAGCTGAAATGTGCTCACAAAGTCAAACATCTCATTTTGTAAATCCTGACAAAACTTCCTCTGTCTTTTTAAGTGTCACAATTCTGTTTAGTTTCATTTTTGAAGTGTCACTTTATTCCATACTCAAAAATAACACACACTGTAAACAATCAATATATCTATAGACGTTTATAAAATAACCCACCAGCCCCTTCAATCCACAAACATATGGTCACAGTACAGGAAGCAAGATTCCTGACACATTATCTTCATGTGTACACACACACACACACACACACACACACACACACATACACAAAAAAAAACCTAACTGGGAAAGGGACAGGGAAACAACATTTTAAGACTGCTTGTATAAGAACATACAGATTCAAATGAACAATGTTCACTGAATCAAGCTTCAGAGGAAAAGTGTTGGCTGTTGTCAGAAGCTGTATTTCAGCATGGACCCACCACTCATAAAATCAATGTGTGTCTGATTCAGACAGCCTCTTCACTGACACAGGTCACCTGACAGTGCTGTCTGTGAACCTGCCTTTACACTGCATCCTTAAAGTCTGGGATTGGACTTCTCCTCCTCTTGTTCCCTCTCTCCTCCATCCTTGAGTCCCTCACCTGAAGGTGTAGCGCAGACCAGTGTTGGTGCTTACCAGTGCCAGTGTGCAGTGGAGCAGAAAAGACACTTTCAAACACACGTACACACACAGAAGAGCGCGGTGTTGTCAGAACACAAAGACGTCTTTTCCTTTGGCCCCTTGGGGACCTGAGAGAAAATCACAGCTCTCTCTGGAGCCGTCTGTCTCTCAGCGTCTCTTGTCTTCCTCTGATTCTGTCTGTCTCGTTATTTGTTCTGATCGAAGAGATAAAAAAGGTAGATGCAGGTAGATGGTCAGAGAAATGAGTGAGTGGGACATCCAGCCAGAGGAAAGTTAGGTAAAAGGAGGGGCAGAGAGGCAGCACATTGGGGGTAAGGGGGGGTGCACTGGTGGGCCGGAGAGGAGGAATAGAGGGATGAGAGGGAGGGGTGTAACGCTGAGACGTGTCAGAAAAGGGCGCCTGGGCCTCCCTGTGGAATGTGGCCTGTCTGCCTCCCCAGAAAGAACAGAGCAAGAGAGAGAGAGAGAGGAGAAAGAGAAGAGGGGGCGAAGACCAGTTCTGCCCCAACATCCAGATGAGAGAAAGAGAGAGAGAGAGAGAGGGAGAGAGGGAGAGAGGAGTTATAGGGCCAGAGGACAGAGAGGTGGAAAAGTGAGAGTGCGGTGGAGAGTGTGTGGCACTCTGTTGAGGTGCAGGGCACGGGTGTAGACATGAAATGATGCATAGCAGAGGAGAAATGTAAGCAGGATAAATCCTAACAAACCTCAAAGTGTGTGTGTGTGTGTGTGTGTGTGTGTGTTCATGTGTGTGTGTGTGTGTGTGTGTGTGTGTGTGTATGTGTGTGTGGTTGGGTGGAGGGTGCTCTGACGAGAACCAGGTGTCTCCAAGTCTTTCCTTTTCTCTACGTCTCTCATCCCCCCCCACCCCCCCCCTCCCTCTTTTTAAGCAGATGTGAGTTTGCACTTTGAGCGCTGTCACACCCCTCCTCTCCCACCCATTTCTGTCTCCTCATTTTCTCTCTCACCGTCAATTAATCGCTTCTGGTTTTCCTGCAGCTACAGAAGTCATGGCTGGTGATGACGGGAAAGAGAGGAGGTGAAAGTAGGAGGGAGAGGAAAAGTGACAAAAAGGTGCCGTTTCCTCCTCAGAGGGCCACTCATCGGGCAGCTAACGCCCGCCACGGAGGGTTTTCCCTCTTTTTCCTTAGTGTCTTTCTCTCTCTTTCCTGCCCTCTCAAATAGAAAGTGAGAGGCAGATTGCAGCCGTCTCTCTTCAATAAGGGTTAAAAAGGAACATTGGTGAAGAAAAAGGCAGTTTAAGAAATTGGTTTGGAGCTTCGATCCACACTCTCATTTGTCACAATCTGATTTTTTCCCTCCTTTGCTCCCTCACTCATACTGACAATCTTTATTTTTCTCCTTCTCACACATAATCACACACATGCGCATGCAGTTACACAGATGCACAGAGCCGATGTGAGTTAATGAAGGGTGTAATTAAGGAGCCACAGTGATGACTGGGGATCATGGGGAACCGATACCGATCTCAGATACACACAAACTCTGATGAAAGATAGCTGGTTAGTGTGTGCGTGCGCACATATGCAAGATCGTGCATTTGGGCTCTGGTGCTGAGAGTGCTGCGTGGACAGATGTATGAGGTGCGTGTGTGTTTAAAGATGGTACAGGATGATTTAGATAGCGTATGGCTTCCTGACTGGGTAATTATGGCCCGTACAGATGGACTTGGGGGCGTTTTGAAACAAGTGTTAGCCATAGCTTCGGCCTTTTGCTAAATTAGGGTGGGAGGTAAATGTTGGTCACTGGGACACTTATGTCACGTTTGACCCCAAGCTCTCCAAATGGAGTTCACTTTCAGGTCAGGAGTGCAGAGAAGATGGAGGTGAAAGGGTGGATGCAATAGAGGAGGAGGAGGTGAAGAGAAAAAGACATTTTCAGACACATTTTCAGTTGCTTGGTACGTTGGGATCTAATGCAATCACATTAAGGTTGAGTTTTGTCCTTCTATCTGACAGGCTGTTTTCAGTGAGTGTCTGTATGTGTCATATCCTGTCTGTAAGTCAGTCTACATGTATGTGTGCGCATGTGTCCGTCCGTCTGTCTGTGTGTCATGTGTGCGGGCCAGTAAATCAGTCCCGGGCCTCTCTCTGAGTGCTGTCACCTCCTAAAAGCTTTCTCCCGGTCTGGGTCGGGGCCTTCCTCTTTATGTCTGAGGTCAGTGTAGTTCACAGGTCACCAGGGGTCGTGCTGTGACAGAGGAGGGGCGAAACAGGGTTGCCTAGCGTCACAGAACACCCACTGCTGTTACCGCGGCGATACAAAGAAACCTATAGAACAGCAACTTCCTCCAGGAGTCTCAAAGCACCAGCAGCTCCCTTTATATGTGCCGTCTTTGACTCTTACTTCCTTTTTGTCTCACTCCCTCTATGTCCTTACATCGAAACCGGCTTGTTCTGATTGATGAAAAAGCTGTGACATGCTGTCTGCTTACAGTACTCACGTTTTATACTCTAAACTACTGATGTGGTTGACGGTTGTGGGAGATTTGAGGACTTACTGCACTTTATCTCATGAACTCTGCAATTCTGCATCTAAAACAAACAAAAAGCCACAAACACACCTGCTCATCTCATTACCAGTGATGTACTTTTCATGACGCCTAATACTCATTCAGGGATTATTTTTCACACATTGAGGCCTAATACTGACATGCTGAGATGTCGTATTTATGAGCGTCCATAAAATATTTTTTACTGCTTTTTCCAGCCAGAGGCTTTGACTGTTGGAGAATCCACAAAGTGAGATTTTTGGGGGCAGATTTTTTTGTTCCCATTATTATTTATTTTTCTTTTGTATTCCTCTGCTTTATGGCCCACACATATCCTTTAACTCTCCATTCACACTGTAAAGCTCTTGATTTAACAGCATGTTTCACAACACTCAGAAATCCAGGCTGATAAATCATGGAATTAACACTGACCTCACTTATTTATATATGTTGTGTCTAATGTGCTGCCAAAAAAGGCTACAAGTCTTGTGGATGAAGCGCACATGGACAGTAGACATGGTCCAGCAGGCTGGATCAGCCAGCATGGATGCAGACACGCTTGGTTGACCCGACCAGCCAAGAGGCTCTGAGACAAGAATAGACAGATACCAGCAGAAGAAAGGCTGTGTGTGTGTGTGTGTGTGTGTGTGTGTGTGTGTGTGTGTGTGTGTGTGTGTGTGTGTGTGTGTGTGTGTGTGTGTGTGTGTGTGTGTGTGTGTGTGTGTGTGTGTGTTTGTCCTGGCTCTGTTTTGGAGACTGACTTATACACACATCCTGTGGGCACCTGAAGGGGTTAGGTTGGGTTTGGTTGCCATGGGAGTGTTTGGAAGCACTTTACACTGAGTAGACCTAGCTACCCTGACAGGTAAATACACACACACATGCACACACACACACACACACACACACACACACACACACACACACACACACACACACACACACACACACACACACACACACGCACACACACATGCACACGCACAGCTTAGATGGTAAGTAGCCATTCATGGAGAAGTTTCTTTTTTCTATCCAAGGTGAAAAAGTCAGTTGTTGACTCTTGCACTTCAGAAGGTATCGCCATAGTGACAGAGGCCTTCTTAAGAGGTCATAGGTCAGCTACATGACCTCATTTCTACTACTGGTCAGTGACAGGGGGGTGTGACTGTTTTTGTGTCTGTGTGGATGGGGTGGGGGTGGAGGGGTTGTTCACGTTGGTCACTATCTACTAAGAAATGTTCCTGCAGTATTAACTCATGGGGATGTAATAGATACACTCGTTTTAGTTTGTCAAAGAATATCAGAAAAAGTTGTTTGAATTGAGACGTACTCTCAGATGCAGTTCTTTAAAATGTAATTAATACAAGGCATTGAAAAGAAAGAGCATCAGTTAAAATCCACTTGAAGAGGTTAGAAAATCCTCCAACGTAGTCGTCGTCTCCTCCTCTCTTTTCTCGGTGTCCCTTATCCTTTTATTCTCAGGACATGTAGAAAAAGATGGAAGCGGAGAGGTGGACCAGAGAGAAAGTGAAGAGTAAAGACAAAATGTGCAACACTAACAAGGCTGCTGGGCAAAGCAGTTACCCTGGAAACATTTGAGAGCCCAGAAGTGCACACAATGAACGCACACACACACGTACACACAGCGTGCACACAATAGCTGCAGAGGCCTAAAGTGTTGCTAATTAGCTAGTCTGCACTGCTTCTTTGTGTGAGCCATTTTAAAGGAGAGATTAGAGTCAACAGGGAGGAGGAGAGGAATGTAGCTCTTCTCTCTCTCTCTCTCTTTCGTTTGCTTTCTTCAGTTCTTGGACTGGTGTGTTTTGGGTTGTTTTTTTACCTGACATGCAGAATGCATTTGTTGACTTGTCAGTGAAGTTTTCTGTCACTTTAAAAAAATGAGAAAGACTAAGTGCAGTCAAACTTAGTTTGAGATGAAGTGATGTCGCACCTTGAGGATTTCATAATTCATCTGAATGTGACGTCGGCAAATGACAAACTCCTAAGACCTGATTTTCTTCTTCTGTCTCCTCAAACACCTGCTGTTATGTAACACTGCGTACAAGTTTGTACTATGCTGTCACAGAACTTTTGAAAACTGAGTTGATGTAAATGCTCTTCAAAATCATTCAAGGACAGGACTGTCAGATGAAATCTGCCTGAATTACGTTTTTCACACTGTCATTGCTTCATATATTAATATCAGACAAGTTAATCCCAACTTTAACTCTATTAAACAATCACTGAAAGTGACAAAAAAAAGCTGGATAACAATAGAACATAGAGCTGCAAATGTTCCTTATCACCAAAAATTGGGTATTAAAATGTTTACTTATTCAGTTGAAACATTTCTATGACTCAAATCTATGAATAAAGTTGTCTACCGTAATACTTCTAATAAAGGCCTATCCCAATTAAACGGTAGGGTGCTGCTACACTTCTGACTTATTCAAGCATGACTAGATTAGAAGTTTGAAAGCATCAACTGTTTATTGCCTGTGCAATGAAGTGTCTGATTTTTATTAACTTCATTAAAATGCCTCCCCTCTCATTTACTGATATCCAAAGCATCACAGAGAAAACAGGAACCTGAATGCTGTCAGACTGTCTAGTTTGCACAACATAAGTAGCAGGATGATGCTTCTTTATGGATTTTTAAGAGAAGGAGAGGAAACATAAAGCTGAAGTTAAACTACTGCCTGAGAAAGATGGCATAAAAAAGTCAGCTGCGGAGCGGTGGGAGGAGGAGGAGGAGGAGGAGGAGGAGGAGGAGGATTAGCTGCACATTATAGATCAGTGTTGATCAGGAGGAAGGCTAGCAGAAATGTGTGCCCCAGTGAGAAACTAGGACCAACTTACTGCTTGTGCTGACCTTAAATATGGGAAAAAGACTGAAATAAAAACAAAAACTCATCAATTTCAAAATAATTAAACTCCTATTTCCTGTTGATGCCTGTCTCAAATAAAACCCTGGATGAGTTTATACATTGAAACAAATAATAGACTGCTAATAGAAGTTTTATGGTATGTGACATATATATAGTGATAAAATAGATAGGCACATGATTAAACATATAACCTCTCTGCGTCTTTAAATAATAAAAACTGTAGTGGTTTGTCATAGTTTAAATTGAAAAATGTGCTAGGGCACATCTGGTTGGACTGACCCTCTCACTAAATCACACAGCCCATCGCACACACACACACACACACTTCCCATTTCCCCTTTTTTTAAAACACACCCCGCCCCTGCTTCTCATTTAGGGAAGTTAAAGATTTTGTGCTTGTTTAGAAGTTGAACTCCTAGCACTGCAGCCCTGCCTTTGTTATGCTTGCCCACTTCCGGTGTTTGTACGACTATTCGTATATGTGTGTGTGTGTGTGTGTGTGTGTGTGTGTGTGTGTGGTATGGGTGGGTGTGAGGGTGTGTCCATCCCCAGCTCCACGCTCAGCCACAACCAGGTGTAAAAACCCTCTGAACCAGAGACATGAAAGGATTTTATTTCCACTGAAGCGGGCAGGCAGGCTAATACTTTTACAGGCCACTGACTTAGATTATGTTTTTCTGTTTAACCAACAGGCGTCTGTGTGTGTGTGTCTTTCTGTGTGTGTTTGTGTCCATGTGTGTACGCATGTGTGTACGCATGTGCACATGGCAGACAGTCTCTGTTTGTGTATGTATGTGTTTTCCCTCTGTCTCATGAGCTGGGTCTTGGCGGTGTCTTGCATGTGTTATTAGTTTGATTTTTTTTTTTTTTTTGTGGATATTAATAATAACAGTTAAACAGTTTCCATATGTGAGGCCTGGTTGCCAGGCTAGTGCTATCCTCATCATGCGCTGTGGGCTCGCAGAGTCGCACTCCTCCTGGGCAGGAGGAGCAGCTTGATGTCTGGAGGTCACCCAGCTAAGACCTCACACCTAAGTGGCCTTTTCTTCCCAGGAGCATGACCGAGCTACTAAACTGTCCTACCTTATACAAGACGAGTGGCTTAATATTACAAAGTACACCGTCTGTATATGTGTGTGTGTGTGCGTTTGTGTGTGTGTTTTCCGCTGTGGGCTGGGTCTGTCTGGAGCGAGACCTTCCTCTCTTGCCAAACGAGCTGTGTTGAAAACCGCAGGGAAACTGCATATGTGTATATAATGTATGACGTGTGCTTGTGTGTGTGTGTCCGTGTGTGTGTGTGTAAGGAAACTGCTGTAGAGCTATTTGCCATCAATTAGCAGCCTGGGCTGAGATGAGGCCAACAATACAGAGGGAGCTGCTTTTATATTCTCAGGAAAGGGAGTTCCTCTCTCTTCTGTCCCTGCTCACCTCATCATTATCCTTAATTGTCTATCTCTCCATGCCCTTTTCCCTTCACTTAACCGAGGAAAGCTGACAACATCTCCTTAGGAAGCTGTAGTTTTTTTTTTCCCCCTCTGTATATGTGTGTTAAAGATGTGTGTATATGATGATGGATTGTGTCATGATATAAAGCAGTCCTGGGTATTCAGTCAGCTCCTTTTTACGACTCTGCGTATACCCCTGTGAATCAATAGAAACATTAGATGAGTGCAGGGACGGAGTTGAAGGGGAGAGGTTTTCTCGTTTCGCCAAACAGTTCTGAACTGAAGAGAACCATCTGGAAAACGGCAGGGTCCCCAGAGTTTAGAACAGGTCCCTTTTGTGAAAAATAGGATGTGAAAAAAAAACTCCAAACTAAATCGGCCAGGGTTTTCAAACATTACGGCATATTTTGAAGTTCTTTTGGAGTTTGTGAGTTTTTTATTGCATTGGCTCTTGAACGCGGTCTTTCCTCTCTTTTAATGGTCAGTCTGGGCCCAGAGAAGCTTGCTTCAGCCGTTTCAAAAACCTCAGCCCTCGAAACGGTGCCTTTATATTGCGGAAACATTACATTAAATAGCTGAACGGGATTGCGGCTGGCTGGCGTTTCTGAAGGTGTCCTGGATAGTTCCAGCTCGGCGGCGGCCTAAGCAGATTGAGGTACTCAGTGCCGTTAAAGGCTCAGTTATATTGGTGGACAGGCTGGTTTGAAGTCCACGTTGCTATGAGCGAAAACAAATGTCGGGAAAAGCTGGTGAAGGGGAGGCCGGAAAGACCTGATTAATACCAGAAAAAGAGAAGGAGTACGTGAGGAAGAGTCAGAGGAAAGGGGCGAAGTCTTGGCTGAGCATAGTTCATTTTTTAACCCACCATGAAATTGGGGGGCTTTAGCCGGCTTTAGCTCAGACTGCCCCTTACCCCTATATGTTTACCCCCTGAAAAAACCCCTGATCTGCCCTTAACAGATACCCCTCCTCTCTCCCCTTTCTCCACTGATGCATATTAGGCCTAGATTGACAAGATGAGTAAACCCTTTCTTAGGACAGCTTTCTTTGTGCTGGTTTTGCTCCAGCTACTATAAGACAATATTCAATGATTGCAACAGAGACGCTGCAACTACTCAGTAGATCTCCCCCTTTTTTGTGCTACACTCAAACTTAACTTTTTGCCCCAACATAATCCTCCAAATTTCCCATTAAATTTAACGTCTGGTGGAAAACATGAGCGTCAGTGAAACCCGCATGCTGTAATGTTTGGTAGGGATAAAAACTTCCAGACTTTGGCCTTGGCGATGGATGATTAACAACTACAAGAAGCTTCAAATTGAAGCAATTGGAAGCAATACTCAAAAAGTATCTAAGGTGGATTATGGACCCTTTTTTGAGATGCTAAATCAACCAAATTGATCGCAGCTATATCTTAAATATTGATGTGGTAATCTTTACCTTTAACTGCGACAGCTGCCGTAACAGTCGTGGCTCTTTGTCTGACAGCCGAGGGAAGTTGAGGGTCCCCCCCCCCCCCCCATAAGGCCAACAGCTGCATTCACAAGCCTCGGTTTCCATTGGTCTGGACGATCTATTTTAGGCTTCTGTCTAACCCATATCTGCTCTCAGAATTTACTGTGGCGAATAAGGGTATGGGTAACAGATTTCTAAAGAGGAGAGAGGAGGGGGTAGGGCACAAAGAGAGAGAGAAAGAGAGAGAGAGAGAGAGAGTACTTGGAGAAATGCCAGCAAACTTTTTGTGAGTTATACATTATATGGAGGGGCAGGAGACAGATCGGGTGATATAGACCGAGAGAAAGAAAGAAAGAAAGAGAGAAAGAAAGAAAGAAAGTACGAGTGATCTGGGAAAGCAATCTGGGTTTTGTGGTGAGTGACAGTGATTCATTTGATACGTGAGATTCCACCGCTGCTGTAACCAAGCCTTCAGTCATATCTGTCTCAAAGTTATACAGCAATCCCGCTGACTGTCACCTCCTCAGTAATCTCATTTTGTTTAGATTTGAATACAGGGCTAGATTCTGAACTCAGGTGTGCTGTTGGTACTTTGGTATCATCACCTTTTTTTTTTTTTTTTTTTACAAATTTACATGCTTTGCAGGTTGTGTTACATCTGTTCTGTCTTGTTTCATCCTCTTCCCTGATCATGATTCCCTTTGAGTATCCAGAGAAAGAGAGGGAATCAAAGATAAGAGAGATTTAGAGCCAGAAAAAAAAAAAAAAATAGTAGAGAGTAGCAAAGACAGAGCCAGAAGGAGTGAGTAAATTAAAGAAGGAGGTGGGTTTTACTGGAGTTTGGAGGTGTTTTCTGGTGCTAAAGTGAAGAAACGGATACCGGGGATCACATGGGGGTGACCCAGGAGGATGGTAGCTTCGATGCAGCTTTAGCTTGGCTTTCAGCTTCAATGACAGCAACCCCGAGAAAGTAGATTGAGCGTAAGAGAGGTAGAAGTAGAAAGAAAAGAGAATCCACTGCTCGTCCCTGAACCTGGTGTCTCTCACTGATCCGAAATCAGAAAGCGTGCAGGCCTGTAGAGAAGCAGCTGGGTGTGACGGGCTCTTTTCTACATCTTCAACCTGTATCCATCTACTGCTCTGCCATCTCTGGCTCTCTCCTGGGTAAGAAAAAGAGGGTTTAGGAATTGAGGATTGGTGCGAGTGAAGCCTCTCTTCCCAGGCCTTTGAGCTGGGAGAGGATCCTTGTTTGGCACCGTTGTATCCAACTTCTTGCCCGTTTTACTTTTGTCGTGAAAAGATGAAACAATGAGCTTCTCACTCTCCCTCACTTGTGCTCCTTTCATTTTTTTTTTTTGCACTTGGTCTGAGAGCAAAGAAATTTGATACCACCTGCCTCCCCCCGTGCCCTCCACCTCCTCCTCCTCCTCCTCCTCCTCCTCTTTCTCCCTCAAGGACAGCCCACTGTCTGCCCCGCGGGCTGTTTATCTACAGGGGAGACGATGAGGAGGAGGAGGAGGAGGAGAGGGTAGAAGGAGGGGGACCGGTTTGTTTCGTTTTGGCCGTCAACAATGGACCTCAGTTTGTGCTGACGGACTACTCTAACATATGGTACCCACCTGTCTTTCTCTCTCCTTCTCTCCCCCTCTCCCCCCGCTCTGTCTCCCGTCTTCCTTTGCTACGTCTCTGTTTAGATTTCTTTGCTTATTCCTGCGTTCCCTCTCTCCGTCTCACCCAAACACACTGGGCGGATTAGAGGCCAGATTCATCACACACACAGACCTGTTTGCTTTAGCAACCTGAGCCAGGATCAGGCACACACACACACACACACACACACACACACACACACACGCACACACACACACACACACACACACACACACACACACACACACACACACATACACCAAAAAAATCTAGCTAAGGAGGCCTGGACTTGCTACATGTTGATTGTTACTTTTTTGTTCTTATCTGATATTCAGCTTACATCAAAGCTATGATAGGTTAGGTGGAGTACAATTGACTTGCACATAGAGGATATCCTTGTGCATGAACACACACTCATACACGCACACACCTATACAAACATCATCATACACACCTTGACAAATTCTATTCCTGTTCTATTCTTGTAATGGTACCTTTAGCTACTTCTCCAATCCCACCTCCTTGAAAAGAAACATAATTGTCAGCCATTTTTGGGTTGTTAAGGAGAGAAACCAGCCTCTGGTGTGTGCGTGAACATGTGTGTGTGTATGTGTGCTTGAACATGTGTGTGTGTGTGTGTGTGTGTGTGTGTGTGTGTGACCCCGCTGAATTAAAAAATGCACTGTTATTAAAGGCTGTGTCAGAGGCGATGATTTACCGAGGGGAGCGATGACAAGTCAGAAGAACTCGCACACAGAGCTGACATACACGCACAAACACACACACACACACATGCACACACACTGTGCTCTCAGGCCTCCAAGCTGAGCACTGACCTCCTCACCCCTCCTTCCCCTTCCTCCTCCTCCTCCCTCCCGCTCTCGCTCTAATAAAACCTGTCTGACACCACTGATGTGTGTATATGCGTGTGTGTTTGTGTGTGTGTGTGCTCAGCGGCAGCACAAAGGCTCTGTTGTTGGGCCTCCCTCTCAGGCCTCCCTCATATTTTCTTTAAAGGTGCAGTGCGCCCCCAAGAATGCCACAGGGGGAGCGAAGAGTCGGGGTTGGAGGAGCTGGTGTGTGTGTGTGTGTGAGTGTGTGTGTTGGTGGGTGTAGAGGAGGGCGTGCTTTACAATGCTACAGCTCACCCAGGTCAGAGAGAGAAAAGGGCAAGAAGTAAGTGTGAAGAGGAGAAATGAAAGAGAGGGGTCAAAGAAGAGGAGTGCTTCTTGACAATGTAGATATGAGAGACTTAGCCTATGGCTGTGTGTGTGTGTGTGTGTGTGTGTGTGTGTGTGTGTGTGTGTGTGTGTGTGTGTGCATGTCTGTGTGTGTTTCTACAATAAAAACTGATGGTCATCCCTCTAACTTCATATGTGAAAAGTTCAAGGTTCAACATATTTAGCCATAAAGCTTAGGAAATTACAATGCTACCAATTGACCCATGCTGGCTTTAGAACTTCAGACATAATTACCCATAAAAAAAATTCCTAAATTCAGACTAAATAAGCTGCTTAATTTGGGTTAGTGAACTCCAATGAGTCTTGGACAGTTTAAGAAATGTTTTCTTGTTCAAAGCAGAAAAAAGAAAAGAAAAGAAAAACATCAGTTTTGAAAATGTGTTAACACAGTGGGTTATTACTTTCATTATACTAACCTGACCACAGGATTTGCAGAAATCCACAGTTTATACTCCCTGCTGAGTTAACTGGTATTGTTGAGTAAACCTGTAACACTGTTGCCTCAGTAACTTCCAGTTAACTGTCTCTTCTGCACTGATTTAGTTTGCTACCTGATTTCAACCGTTCTAATATTTGATATAACGGCACATTGACTTTTAATTGGAACATCATGCAGATGTGATGGATAATGGTAGAACAATTCAGTGCACTTAACATAACTTTAAGAAAGCTTATTAGGTTTATTATACTATATTCTGATACCAGAGGAAAACTTGATTTTATATGTTATAAATCAAAGATAACCAAGAAGTTGATCATTTACAATTCCCCCCTGTACTTGTGACACAAACCTTCACTTTAAATAAAGCGTTCACATAATCTCAATTCAATAGTTCTTGCTCTACGCTGTGACACATTTGAACGACCCAGGATTGGGCCAGTCTAGCCACAGATTAACATACTACACCCTGACACACACCCACATGTATGACTACGGGCATAGGAGAGGAGACAGGCATCACCTCTGCTTGCTTGTAGCGTTTATGAAAGCCATAAATGGCTCTTTAATATAGTGGTAATCAGGGTGGTAATTTGGGTGGAATTGTCCCTTATTGTTGCCAGACCTGCCTCCCCAACTCCTGCCAATACACACATACTCTCTCACACACACACACAGACAAACACACACACACACAATCTCACTCTCGGGCAGACAGGGTGTTCAAGGAGTAATTCACACCACATGCCAACAAACTGGGCGGTTGTGTTTTTTTTAGGTTTTCTTTTTTGTGTGTGTGTGTGTGTGTGTGTGTGCTTGTGTGTGTGTGTGTGTCTGCTTGCTTATATGCTGAGGTCAAACCAGCAAATCGGAGGGGGTTCCCAAATTTTTTGTTAAAGTGTTAAAGTCCCTGTGTGTGTGTGTGTGTGTGTGGGTGTGTGTGTGGGTCTACAGCCTCACACATGTGTGTGTTTTAATTGCGGTCTCAGCAAAAGTAGCAAGTGTGCTCCATGCAGATGGTTTTCATCACTCCGGCTGCACAGAGAACTCCTCTCTCTGTCTGTCTCCTTCTAATCTCCCCTCTCTGTTTTTGTAATTAAACATTACTTAATGTACCCGCGCTTTTAATTTGACAAGTCATTAAATATGTGACCGTATACAGTGAGTGTGCGCTGCTTTGTGTCACAGCTTCACACTGATCCAAAGTTGTGAAATCCTGCAGTAGAACTGATTTCTTTTTTTTAAAGCTGCATGGTTGAGTAAGAGCTTCCATGGTAAAGTAAAGAACATCCTTCTCTGTGGCCGTTAATTTGCGGTGTACACACACACACACACACACACACACACACACACACACACACACACACACACACACACACACGCACACACACACACGCACACACACACACTCAGACTTTCATAAATCAATATTTACTAAGGAACCTTTCCCCTTTGAGTCAGAGGAAGCAAATGTGCATCCTGCTGTCTCCCCTCTCTAACCCTCTGTCATGAGTTTGTGTTTGTGTGTGCGCGCGTGTGTGTGTGTGTGTGTGTGTGTGTGTGTGTGTGTGTGTGACTGACTGTGCTTACAGTAAGGGCAAGGCGGCTCTTGTGTTTTCAGATGGGTGTTTTCTTGTTTTGTTTTAGGAGCAGTTCAGACATTCCAACAATTATTCTGTGTTCCTCAGGGACTGATTTGTCTTGATTGTAGAAAGTGTGAGTCTTTAACACAACACAACACCGCAACAGGAAGAAAGGGGCTAAATTAATCACACAAAGATACACATTTATACAGCTTTTAAACACAATAAAGTGTGAGGACAAATGGGAGACATCAGGAGAGACAGTGGGAGGGGAAAGCTGAGGTTGCAGTGTTGGGAAGATGAATCGGCAAACACTCGAGGGCAGACTGAAGGAATGAAGAAAAAGAGAGAGAGAGAGAGAGAGAGAGCAAGGGAGCGATGGTGTCACTGGTTTGAATGGACAGCACTGGAGGGCAGAAATGGGAGCAGCAGGAGGAGGTGGGTGGGTGAAGTGGTGGGTGGTGGTTAGTCACAGCTCTCCAGGGCGCAGCAGGGGCAAACGGTTCCTTACATCACAGTGACACACACACACACACACTCACACACACACAAATATGGTGCAACTGACACACACCAAGATTTGCTGACACACTTCTGCCTCAGAGGATGTGGAAAACCCACTTTGCACCTTCCTCGGAAAGGAGGGGAGGGGAATAGAGTGGGGGGGGGGTTGTTGAGGCGAGGGTGGACCAGTGGGGAGGACAGAGAAACAAAGAATGGAAAGAGGAGCTGATGAGAGTTTGGAGTTAAAGGACTTTGAGTATCAGTTCAGCTGATTCCTTTTTGCACTTTTCTGTGATCGAAATAGATTTCTTTATGGGGTTGGTGTTGTTTGCAACACACAAGAAATGTGTCACCCTATGATTGTGTGTGTATGAAGTCAATCTGATCATCTCTTCCTCCCTTGCAGGCGCTCCAGGCAGCCAGACAGTTCCTCCTCCAGCAGGCCTCTGGACTAAACTCCCCTGGCAGCAACGAGGTCAAACAGGTACAGGTCAGAGCATGCACACAAATACACAACAACACACACACACACCCAAGAGATACTTTGTCAGAATCTGTACAGTATTAAGCCTCTACATGCTGCAGCCTTGCTTCACCAACCTGCCACGTCAACTACACACAGTGATATAGGCACATACTGTTTTCTCTCTGTCTGCCTCTCTCTCTCTCTCTCTTCCTCTTTCAGTGAGTGCGTCTAGTGTGATTGTTGATGTGTGTATGTGTGTGTGTGTGTATGTGTATGCCAGTGAATAAGGTCTTTGTAGTGATTGGGCAGCGAGCTGTTTTCAGAGCTGAATTCCACAGTAAGCAGAGAGAGTGGGGTTAGCTGGAGTGCAGGTTCCCCACTGAAAGACACTAGAGGACACACACACACACACACATACCCAGCATGCACATCACTATGACTATATGCTAATAAATATGCCACATGACATTACCTCTGGCAGTTCTGAACAATTATGTGAGGTGCAGAGAACATGCAGAAGTGTGATTTGTAGCTGTGTCTCACAATAACAAAGTGGGGCAGAGGTTTTATTGGAGACCATTGTTTTTCTCGGCTCTTGACAAACAGAAAATAGGAACCCTGAACCCTGTATGGAAAATGAAATAGGACGTGAGTCAGAATCAAGTATAAGGTCAGACATTTTCTTAACCTGTCTGGAGCCAGTAAGGAAACCGTGGGAAAAAAAAGAAAACTTTTACATTCAAATTAGACTAATCTGAAAAAAATGTGCAAGTTAATCAAAACATTAACAGGCCACAACATTTACATGTAGAGATTAAAACATAAAATGCACATCATGATATCATTTTGGAGAAACAGCTTCTTAAAGGTGACATATCACGCTTTTTTCATCAATATATATTGGTCTAAGAGGTCCCCAAAACATGTCTTTAAAGTTTATGCTCAAAAAAACACTTTGAAATCAGATTTTGGCATGCCTGAAAAACCCTCTTCTTCAGTCCTCCTCAGAACACTCTGTTTTCCCTCTGACCACGCCCCCTGAGGAAGTGGATGTGCCTCGGCTGTCCAGCGCGTTGATCTAATGTTTACATGTTGGCTGAATATAAACGGCTGCTCAGAGATAGCGTTACTTCAACCCTCTGAATCTGATCCAGAATCTGATCCTGACGGAGAGGCGCCTGCAGCAGGACCTTTCTGAAGGATTGGTCATAGATTTAGTGTTTCTTGTTGTTTTATTTGTCAGTATGTAGACGTGTGTCTTGGTACACAGCTACGAACGTGTAGCTATGTGGCTATGCTAACTAGCGCTAGCACTTATCCATGATAAATAAAAATCATCCACTAGATCTTCAAATCTGCAGACGTGGGGAGTAAAACCGACCTCTGCCAGAAAGGCAGCGGGACCTTTTCTGAACCATTGGTCACAGATTCTGTGTTTCTTGTTGTTTTATTTGTCAGTTTGTAGACGTGTGTCTTGGTACACAACTACAGCTACGACATGTAGCTATGTAGCTATGCTAACTAGCGCTAGCACTTTTCCATGATAAATAAAAATCATCCACTAGATCTTCAAATCTGCAGACGTGGGGAGTAAAACCGACCTTTGTGTTTATTAAGACAGCCTACAACTAGCATGCCTCCCTCCTAAGCTCCTTGTTAGCACACATTTGTGCAGGTAATGAAAAACAGAGGAAGGGTTCAGTATTATTTTATACAGTCTATGGGCTGAACAAGCTCCGAGCTCTGACTCCGTGACAGACCGGATATTGTTGTTACGTAACAAAAACACGGAAGTCTGAAACGGCTCGTTTCAGCACACATTTACAGAAAGGTGGAGAAATCAGAACAGGGGCAGAATGGATTTTTTTCATTCTCGGGGGGTTTGTAGACATGCCAGGGAAACATATTTCAGGTAGAGAACAATTAAAAAGTCCATTTTGCATGATATGTCACCTTTAAGAGGATTTGAAGGAGGTGGAATCAAGTATGAACAGGAGCAGCTTCTATGACAGAGGAGAAAAAGACGACAAAGCACTGGAAATTGTGTTAAAGACCTAGGAAGAGATTTTGTGATGCTGACTACTTGCTGTAATTGTAGAGTGACCTCTGCTAATGCCAAACTGCTACAGAATTAATGACTGCTTATTACCGCAGATGACAAGAATGAAAGAACATTTAAAACACTCAGGGATGTAATGGATTACACTTTCATGAAAAAGCTGAATTGAACCAGAATCGCTTTATTTACTTTGGATAGAAAGTGTCAGTTGGAGAAATTACGTGGTGACTTTAAGGAGGTATGAGAATAAAATAAATACTGTTCTTTTTTAGATGTAGATTATGAAAAGACTCTTGAGATTACATTTGCATTTATACTCTGAATCAACCCAAAATGTAACACTTGTGGCCTAACTTGTTTGTGTTAGAGGATGACAATTTTAAGTACAGATGTTAAACAAAGAAACTGAATAAAGGGAAGTAAGAGAGGATGTAGAGGGAACTGAAAGCGAGACTTAGAGTTATTATAAATCTGTTTTTGTAACTGTAAGGAAGCCTCAGTGAACGCTGACCAAGGAATTACCTGTGACAGCATTCTAACCCTGCTTTATACTCCAATCTCTTCTAAGAAAGAAGTGTAACCTTTCACAGCACTGTCTAAAACACACGTACATCTTCTCACAAACACACACACACACACACACAGCTCTCTACCCGGCGTCTAGTCTCTCCATCTCTGTCTTGTTTGTCTTGTTTGTTGGTGCCTGGCCTGCGTAGCCTCTCTGTACTCTCCAGGGCATCCACGCGACATCTCTGTTGTCTGAGCTGTCAACTCACATGGCCCCACATACCCTGGATTTACATTTTTGTGTGTGTGTGTGTTTGCACTTGTACCTCACAGTCAGAAACAAAGTGGCACAAAGTGTTGTTTGTGTACCTGTGTGTGTAGAAGCAGCCCCGAACTTGTTTACAAGACCTCACAACCAACCCGACAACACTAAGGTGACGCATAGAAATCTCTTAATTACTATAATTTCCAGCTTCATGATCATTCTTTAAAGCTCAGTGCCTGCACTCAGCTTCTGTAATTGAAGCAATCATGTGTCGGCCACATAGAGGGTGAGTGAGCGATGGAGTGAGCGCGGCCAGACATTTAATCTGGTCATTTCCAAAGGTGGCATTAAGCAACTGTACGGTGACACAGTGGCTCACATCAGGCACAAAATGGCCGTCCTCAGGTTGGCTCCTGCTGTGCTTCTCTCACACATGCAAATGAGCCTGAGCCAATAATGAGATCTTTAGGAGCTCGATAATTAGATTTTTTCCTTCTCTCTGAGGGAGAACGACAGAGGCAGACAGGGAGAGCGGGAAGACTTTCTATTCGTGTCTTGACTTCTCTGGAGAAGCCTTGGTCTGCACTGACAAGCCCCCCCCCCACTACCCCCCCCCCCCCCCCTCTTCTCGTGCTCCTCCACCCCTTCCCCATCATATTTTCTCTTCTTTTCTTTATTTATAATAGAGGGGAGGATCTGAGCGGAGAGCGAAAGAAACTCTGAGATTATATCAGCGTTTTGATTGGTTGTTCAGAGATGGTCTATGTGTTTGGCTGGCTGTGTGAGATGGTATCACTCTACTGCATTTGAGTGTGTGTGTGTGTGTGTGTGTGTGTGTGTGTGTGCGTGTGTGTGTGTGTGTGCCCCTGCCAAGTGTCACATTCAGGAGAAACTCAACAAAAGCTCAGGTCTCTCCAGACAGCCAACTGCAGGAAAAATAGACTGCGTGTACGGTCTCTGTGAAAGGAACAATAATCAAAGAGCTGTGAGTGATTAATCAAGAGTTTTGTGGTTCAAAATCTAAGGGGCATTTTAATTTGGCATAAGAAACACATTTTCAACAGATAGAAATCATGTCTGATAATATTGCTGGATAATTATAACACTTAACTTAACAATTAATATATATATCCATCCATTATCTTGACCGCTTATCCCGTTAGGGGTAACGGGGGGCTGGAGCCTATCCCAGCTGGCTTCGGGCGGAAGGCAGGGTACACCCTGGACAGGTCGCCAACCTATCACAGGGCTAACACAGAGAGACAGACAACCATTCATGCACACACTCACACCTACAGGGCAATTTAGAGGGATCAATCAACCTGAGCATGTTTTTGGACTGTGGGAGGAAGCCGGAGAACCCGGAGAGAACCCACGCATGCACGGGGAGAACATGCAAATTCCACACAGAAAGGCACCCGCCCGGCAGGGGATTCGAACCAGGAACTTTCTAGCTGTGAGGCAACAGCGCTACCCACTGCACCACCGTGCAGCCCTAATATATATATATAAAGCACCAAATAATAAACAACTTGTTCTTATGACTGTGAAAAAGGGAGAAAATATAGATTATCATATGCACCAAAAATTAACCAATTAATTAGCAAGCACTTGATAACAACTGTAAGAAGAAAACTTCCTTTGAACAGGAAGAAACCTTGAGTTCAACCAGAGTCAATGGTGAGCAACCATGCCCAGAGAGCTGGGTGGACATTGGCGGGCTGTGTGAGATGGTATCACTCTACTGCATTTGAGTGTGTGTGTGTGTGTGTGTGTGTGTGTGTGTGTGTGCCCCTGCCAAGTGTCACATTCAGGAGAAACTCAACAAAAGCTCAGGTCTCTCCAGACAGCCAACTACAGGAAAAATAGACTGCGTGTACCAAAATTGTAGCTGCGGTCTCTATGAAAGGAACAATAATCAGAGAGCTGTGAGTGATTTATCAAGAGTTTTATGATTCAAAATCTAAGGGGCATTTTAATTTGGCATAAGAAACACATTTTCAACAGATAGAAATCATGTCTGATAATATTGCTGGATAATTATAACACTTAACTGTACAATTAATATATTTATAAAGCGACAAATAACAAACAACTTTTTCTTATGACTGTGAAAAAGGGAGAAAATCTAGATTATCATATGCACCAAAAATTAACCAATTAATTAGCAAGCACTTGATAACAACTGTAAGAAGAAAACTTCCTTTGAACAGGCAGAAACCTTGAGCTCAACCAGAGTCAATGGTGAGCAACCATCTGCCCAGAGAGCTGGGTTGACATTGAGAGGGAAAGAGAAAGATGGGTAGAGACAAAGTAACAGCAAAAAAACAAACATATTATATAGACTGTCATTGTCAATGTGAATAATAATGTTAGTAAAAGGATATAATGTTGGCAAGAACAACTTGAATAGCAATATTTGTAGCAGTTGCAGTCAAACCGGTCTCAGCATGCTTTAAAAGCCAATACTAGAGACTTGATTACTCTTCTACTCATGCGCTCTTTAGCAAGCCATGTTTAAAAACTGGAGCGATCAGGTGTAGAGCAGAGCATCCTCTATCCATGTCAGTCTCCTGAATAAGCACAAGTGGAAAAAAAAAACCCTGCTCCTCTCTATGATATAACACGTGAAACATATCCATACACTGTGGTATTTGGAGAATGTCTCACTATGTGTGAGCTAGGAGACGGTATTGGACATTAATTGGCTACAGTTACCTTAATTGGTGGTGGCATGCGTGCGACTGAGTGAATCGGCGGGCACACAGTTGGCAGACAGAGTGGCGAGAGGCGGATTACCCAGCATGCCTCCGTGACCCCGCCACACGTCCCCCCCTACAATGGCCACACTTGGCACGCGCTCACACTCAGGGTGGGCACGGGCAGACACATGTACGCCCACTTGGCAGACGCACGCCTGGCACACTTAACACGCTGCCACTTGGCATGCACACATACAGATTAAGGCACGGGCTTGGCTGCGGCCCATACGTATGTAATTGAATAGCGCGGTGTCCTGTTTTCATGTATTATTGAGGAGCTCGTTTAATTAGGAAAAAAATGAAAAGACTCATTAGAGATATGTTAATTAGCTTGGCTCTGTGCTCTCTGGAGAGGGCTGGCACCAGCATCAGGGCAGAGGAAGAGAGAGGGAGCCTCGCAGGGAAGACGGGAGGAAGAAACTGAGTCATGTCAGTACTGAAGCTGTGATTTCCTCTCAGTGAAAAGACTTTTAATCAACATTACAGCTTAAATTCACCACTTTCCTATATGTTGCTGGATTGTTTTCAGGCCTTTCACAGCTTCCCTATATAAACCACTACAGATTTATGAAAAACCACTGAACATAAAGATTCTGAGGCAGGGTTCAAAGTCTTTTAGCTAATCAACAAAAGTATGTGGAAAGATGAGTGTTTAGCCCCCCAGAGGTACTGAAGCGGCTCCTTCTCTCTCCAGTTCTCTTTTATTTCCTTTCAAAGTGTTTTTCCCAAAGCACTCCTTTTGTCCACTCAATGAAAGTGCTTAGTTGGCAGTTTCTCTTATTTGATGCTGGGGGAATTGGGGCTGTGTGCGTTGGGGGGGTGTTTGAGGTCCTGACAGTTTGTGAAGGGTGTATGGGAGAAGGTTGAGCAGCCAGTGGAAAGGGTCTGGCTGCGGGCAGAGGGCTGGACAGACAGAGGGGTAGATGGAGAGGAGAGGTTTGGGGTCTGCCCGCTGGAGTGTGAAACTCTTATTTTGTGATTTGAAACATGAGTGAAATCAGTAATGAAATATGGTCGATAACAGCCTCTCACACTTCCCAGTGAAATGCCCCGAGTGTGTGTGTCTATGCGTGTGTGTGTCTCTGAAAATGTGTTGTCATTTTTATTCTGAAGCACTGGGGCGTTAGATGGAGGGAGGGGGTGGACGAGTGGAGAAGAAGGGAGGGGAGAGAGGGAGGAGAGGAGGAGGATTTTCCACTTGAACTTACTGGTCTTTCACTGTCTTCTCAAGTCTTTTTTTTTTTTTCATTTGTCTGGCCTCTGTCAGGGAGAGCTGAGTGCTATGTGCTTCCAAATGGACTGTATATGTGTGTATGTGTACCAGTATGTTCTTGCACGTGTTCCTGTCTGAGTATACAAAAGGCCGGGCTCAGGGACCGGCTTGTTGGGTTTCCCATCACTCTGTTCTCAGTAGACAGGATTCTTCTGCGCTCAAGTCCCATATTTCACCCATCCACTCATCCACTACTAAATTTAGTAGGCATAGTTCTAATGACTGTGTCCACGTGTGCACAACACTCCAGCTTGGGCTTATTTTTCCAAAATAGAAATAGAAAAAGAAACTCATGTAAAGCTGTTTGCATGGCACAGTAAAATACACATTACAGGTACTCATGCATACTGCAAATAACCCAAACCATGCAACAGTTGGCCTTTTGATTTGCTTAAATAGACACCATTGACAATAAAAGACAGAAGTTCTTGTTTTTCAGACAATTTAGAGACTTCCAGATATTCAAATGCCCTTTAGTATGTCCAAACACTGCATCTAAGACTTAAATAGCTGTACCTGATGGGGAAATGCTACATTTATAGGGCCTGTGAGAGGTATCCAAAGGTACTGGGTCGTACAAATGATCTGCTTTATCGTTATTTCCAATCTAAACGATGAAATTAACTGAAACATAAAAAATACAACTCCTCAAAAGATGAGAAAGATGCTTTGTGTAACTTGCGTTAACAGAGAATGCTTAGTTTTAAACTGAACTGAGAAGTTTTCAAACCTGGCAAAAAGCTAATCCAAGTCAAAGAATGAACGTGTCTGACTTTGTGAAATAGCTTCTTTTTTTTTCCTGAGACCTTCAAAAGTTTGATGTAGAATTAAGTGTGATTTTTTTCAAGAAGCTGCACTCATGCCTTGTGCAAATGTTCCTTTTGATGTTAAGGCATTGAGTCATAAACAAAAACACACTCAAAATAATTCAATACAACTCAAAGCTCTTTTTGCAAAGTAAGATGTCTTGTTGTCTTTTACACCCTCATTGTTGGAAAGACTCAGACAGAAACATTACTCAGCAGAAAGTGTGAGGCAGTAAGGTGCCTGTATCTTCCACCCACCCCACCTGGCTTCGCTCATCAGTCCCCCCCCCTCCCCCCCTCCTGAGTAATGTGGCCCCTGGCCCCGCTACAGATTAGCTGGAGGAGGGGTACTCACCACACACAATAGGGCCCTTTTTACTTCCAGTGGAGGCCTGGCCCCGAGTTCCAAACAACGCTCTCAGCACAGTTGGTGCTCCTTCTATTTCTCTTTCTCACTCCAGTGCTTTTCTCCTTTTTTTTTTATCCCTTTGCACCCCAACGCCCCACACCTCCTTCCTTCCCTTCTCGCCCCTTGCTATGCTCTCCTCTCATTACTCGGCATGATGAGCACAGACGGGCTGTTTACCTGTGGAGACTGAAAGAGGGAAGGAGTGATAGTGATGATAGCTGGTGAATAAACAACTAAAAGAACGCAGGGAGTTCACCACACATTGTTAAAACATTTGCACACAGAGAAATGCCACTGCTACGGCCACTCAAGCCCTCATTTAACCCACAGCCTGCTGGAAGCCACAGTACAGAGGCAGAGGAGGGTCAACAAGTTTAGATGTGCATGTGGAAGCACAGTTTTGCAACCGTCCAATCAGAAGAGAAGGATTTTGTTGCTTCTGTAGCACCAAAAATGAGCTTTTCATATTTCTTTCTTCTTTATTTTTTTTTGTAGAAACACAACAAAACAATATATTTTACAAGTATAATATATATGTCTTATATAAAGGGTTTTATAGTCAGAAGCCACTTTTTAAAAGATGGTGTGTGTGTGTGTGTTTATATGCACGTGTGCGTGTGTGTGTCTATGTGTGTGACAGGTCGAGACACAGAGAGGCAGACGTCCCTTCTAGGGTTGAGGTGGTAATGCTCAGTGACAAGGATAAACAGCGCTGGGGTTTGCGCCTACCAGGAGAGGGGGGATGAGGAGGAGGAGGAGGAGGAGGAGGAGGAGGTGATGAGAAGGGGGAGGTGGTCTGTGTCAGCCTCCCTCTCTTCCTCCTACT
Source organism: Notolabrus celidotus (assembly GCF_009762535.1). Classification (NCBI taxonomy): domain Eukaryota; kingdom Metazoa; phylum Chordata; class Actinopteri; order Labriformes; family Labridae; genus Notolabrus; species Notolabrus celidotus. Next base: position 2,645,253 of record NC_048272.1, on the reverse strand, counting down.
TTCTCCTCTGTCATTTTTTCAATTATCCCTCTCTCCTGCGTGTCCCCAAAGACCCGGAGGCAGGGCCCGCATCATTTAGACTGAGAGCCCTGTTTAGATTCTGATTATAGGCTCCTTTCTTCTCAACACTTGCTGCCATCACACAAAAACACACACACGTACACGCGCACACACACACACACATATGCAGGTATTGGCCACATGTATTTAGGCCAGCATGAGGTGGATAACTGTGGCAGTGGATTCAGTTGCTTGTGAAGTGTTTCCGCTATGGCTCTTTTATAATTTGCCACCATGTTGAGAGTTTTTCATCATGTTCAAAAAGTTACCCCTAAAAACTGTAGACAAACATTCCTGAAATCCATTTTTTTTTTGTGTGTGTGTGCATGAAGCATGCATTAAGTGAGAGGTGTTAGAGGTGCTGTGCTTTGGGAGTGTTTTTTGTGGTTTAAGAACTCAATTAGAAGAGGAGTGAAGGTGTGAAATCCAAAGTTCACTCCTGAAATTAAAGAAGATGCAGCTTGTCTCTATACAAACACGCTGCAGAGCTGCGCTGGGCTGATTCCCCCGGCTCCACGCTGGTTTAATATCAGATAGCCGTCCTTTCCTTCCCAGCATCCTTGAGTTTTCATCTGAAATGGAAAGTGGGGCTTTCCTCCTCGTTAGAATGAAAAGTCATCAAGGGAGGAGAGCAGAGGAGAGAGAGGGATGGAGCCTCATTGAAATGCAAGCTACGTCCCCCCCCCCCCCCCCACTCTTCGTCTTTCTCTCTCTCCCCTCCTCTGGGACTCCCTGCCTTTCTCCTCCTTTCTCCTTCCCATCTTTAGGGCGCTCCCTCGCTCCCTCTCTTCCTTTGTTAATCAGTTAAACTCCCTCTTCAAACAACCCCTCTAATTACTCCTCCACTCTCTGTAAACGACAAGGCTGTCTCTCGGATTTTTCTCTCCCTCCTCCTTCCCTCTTCCTCCCTCCCCCTGCACCCTCTTTTTCCAAGACAGGGGTTGACCTCTGTCAGGCAAAGACCCCTTGACAGCGTGTGTGTGTGTGTGTGTGTGTGTGTGACTTGTGTCTGATTCTTGCATGTTAATGAACGGAGCGACATCTTAGGTTTTAAAATGTTGCTATTATTAGTGGTTCAACTTTCACATCCATAAAACACCCACAGGATGTAGAGGATTGTGTGATTGTTCGCCCCCATTTGTGTGAGTCTTCATTCTAGGCCACACTCTTTCTTCCTCACAACCTGCTGGCTAGAGTCCCTTTTTCCCCCTCACACACATCTCTCCATTTTTCAACCCTTATCTCCTTTTTTTTCCTTTTTTTTTTTACCTTCCCTCCTTCTTTCCTTTCTTGGATGCTATCCTTGATTCTCTCTCCTCTCCCTGCTCACCCCTCCACTCCCTCACTATCCCCCCCCCCCCCTCCTCTGGAGCTTCACCTCTCTCCCACTAATCTACCACGCATCTCCCTCTTTTAAATTAACATGCAACACTGGAAAAAAAAATGGGACGACAGCGAAAAAAAAAAAAATTAAATGCATTTAATAAATGGCTGACTTCAAATCGCCCGGCTTTTCAGACTCTCCCTATTCAGAGTCCAATGAAAGGGGAGAAATCATTCACCGGGAGAGACAAAGCCGAATGAAAATATAATTCCGCATTGTGAGGCGCTTTTGTCCCGGCCCGTCAAATCTCTAATGGCGAGGCTTTTGTTTTGTGGCGGCGCTCTCAGGCTGGCGGTGTCGTATGGCGGTGGCAACGCATGCCCCATAATCACCACGCTTTGTGATATTAGATTATAGGGGCAATTAATGGCGTCAAACCTTAACTACTCAGCATTCAGCCTGCCACACACACATATCCTGCCTTAAACACACACCCACACACAGTTCAGTATATCTGCACTTGCACACATGGCCGCGCACTCGTTTCTGGCATCAGAGCGTCAGCCAACACACAGAAAGGTGCTATAACTCCAGTAATTATTACGCCTGTGACTGGGAAATGTCAATGGCGGTGTGTATAAAATAGAATGTATGAGTTGTCAGGGAGGAAGAATGGGATGCACAAGAGCAATTAATTACAGCTTTTCATTTGGCAGCTTAGACTGACAGGGCCCGGCGGCGGGGGCAAGCTGGCATGACGCCAAGCAGCACCCATCACCACACGCCCCCCACCTACCTTACACCCCATCATCCCCTCTGCCTGTTCCTTTACCAACTGCCACAACAGCACCCTCCTTCCCCTGCCTTACCCCGCTCTGACTGTCTTTTCTTCTTCTTCTTCTTCTTCTTCTTCTTCTTCTTCTTCTTCTTCTTCTTCTTCTTCTTCTTCTTCTTCTTCTGCCTCATCTCAAACACACTCCTTTTCACTCCAGCTAATCAATCGAACACCCGTTTCACTTTTCTATCCCAGACCTGCAACTACCCAGCACTCACCAGCCTCTCCTCCATCCCCTCCATCACTGAAACATGTGGCTGGGAGTGTGTGTAGATAGATGTCTGGTTTGATGAAAGCAGAGTGTGGGGCCTCTGATAGACAGAAGAAAAAAAAAAAGACTGTGAGGAATGGAAGGAGAGAAGCAGGGAGAGAGAGGGAGGGAGGGGGTGGACAGGGGCCAGGTGGGGAAGCTGGTGTTAGTATTTACGGCCGATCTTGTTTACAAAGTCAAATCAGCTCTTTACAGATTTAATTTACCACTGACAGCTTGACATCTTGACGCTCGCTCTCCTCGCTCTTGCATCGCTCTCTCTTCCAGCCGTCCCCTCAGGTGGTGTGGAGATACATTCTGGAGAGAGCTGCACACACACACACACACACACACACACACACACACACTGGCTCTTTCCCATGTCCACACACACACACATACACACAAACCCACACAGTTTGACCATGAGAGAGATTGATATTTTTCCCATGGAGTGAATATAGATAAATGGGCCGTTTTAGTGGTGATAACCCAGCCCTATATATCTGTGTGAAAGAGCCATCACTTCCTAACAGAGAGGATTATTTGTACTGAGAGGGCAGAATGGTTTATTGATGTACAGGCAGTGAAAAAGTCAGATCTCACTCCTTAAATATCCGACTCTGTGTGATCTGCTGTCTCTTTATCCTACCCGTTGTTGTCTCAAAGCTTAATTCAGTTAATAAATACAAAAGCACTTTGTCTGCAGCCTTGTCTCTCTGATTTCTCAATATATTTCCCCTCTATTTGTGCACGCACGTGCTGTTGCTGATTTATGTATTTAGCTTGTCTTCAGTTTTTCCAGTGTTTGTCATCAGATTAGCATTTGCGCCCGGCTCTGTGTACAATGCATGTGCATTCAGTGCGCTTGCACAACACATCTGCGTGAATCACATCCTCTCTCTTTCTCTCTCTGTCTGCCTTTGGCTGCCTGAAGCCCTATCTGATGAGATAGACATCTCATCAGATAGCCACTTTGTTGTGCCTTTCTTCTTAGCCAGGCTTGACTGCGTGGAAAGAGAATCGTCGGTCGTCCTAATCATGTGTTTATGGAAGCAGATAAGATTTTATATCTTATAGGAAGATTGCATATCTGTCCTTTTATCTGCCTGTTGTCACAGAAATTGCCTTTTTTTACCTTGTGAAGGAAAGTGTCAACAGTGGTGTGTCAGTCTGTTTATCTTTGTCTGACGGTGCCAGCTTTCCTCAGCAGTGACTAACAACAAAGAAACAAGAGACAACACACCTCTCTCACTTTACCTGTCCATACCAGCACACTGCTCACCCTCCATTCACATTGTTTGTTTTGACTTTAGCGTTCAGTTGCAGGCACAGTCATGCTTAAAGTGCTGGCTGTGCCTTTTTACACAAAACTCAACCCACTGATTGAGATGTCCTACTTTCTGCAAGCTGGCATCCAAGTGTTAAAATCTAAACATTTCTGTGCGTGTGTGTGTTTTTCAGGTGCCTGTGTCGATGGCCATGATGAGCCCACAGATGATCACTCCTCAGCAGATGCAACAGATCTTGTCTCCCCCTCAGCTCCAGGCCCTGCTGCAGCAACAGCAGGCTCTAATGCTACAGCAGGTACAACACAGATACACACATGCACACGTGCGCACACACACACACATGCTCACACACATGCACTCTAGTTGGAACCCGTCCCAGCCTGGCGTGTTTAGATGTGTCTGTTTTAATAGGTGCTGACACACTGGGCGTGATGTATCTTATTCAATGCTTGGCGATCTTTGAAGATAAACACACATCCACATATCCACTTATACACATTGTCATTTGGAGTGCCTCCTCTTTGGCATTGTTGCTCAGAAAATGTGCATGCTTCTGCCTGCAGGCACACTCATGCACACCTATAAACGCATACACACACACTTGTAGGCTATTTAGCATCAGGCAGTGAATCATAGTGATTCAGGAGTGTGTGTTGAAGCCCAGCAGGCGATAGAGGAGTTGCTATGTCGACACAAACCAATAAACACTCTTCATCTGCAACAGATCTGTCAAATACTCAGCCACACCAACCTCTGACCTCCTACCTACACAGGCAAAAAAAAAACACATACGCAACCTTGTAAAGGTGGTTAAGAGTGCTATTAACAGAATGGAGATAGAGTAATTGTGGCATACGGCATCTCTGGAAAACACACACACAAATGCAGGCAAGGGGCAGAGCGTAGATTTAATAAGGAGCGGTAGCTCTAGGCGAGTGTAAATTGCAGTGGGAAGATCTGACAACATGTATCATAATGGAAATGTGAAATGTGCTGGCTTTTCTGGAAACAGACATGCAGATGGCTAAGAACCTCTTCACCGGCTCTTTTATCTTTAACAAGGAAAAAGGAGATGAGGGAGAGAAAGGGGTTTATAATGCACATACACACACACAAACACACACACACGCACACACGCACACACACTCTACTCCCACTATTAAAACCACTGAGTTTAACATTGCTCTCCCACTTAATTAACCACAGTATGGACTTGCTCTTAGTGTATATCTGCAAATCAGGCACTTTTGCAGTCTCACACACACACACACACACACACACACACACACACACACACACACACACACACACACACACACACACACACACACACAGAGAACAATCAACCAACATATCACTCACTGGAGCATTAAATTTCATATCCCCATGGCAATACAGCATTGTGTAAGAGTGTGTAAGTAAGGTTTACGGCCCACTGCAGCCCACACAGCAGTTGTGCGTTTGTAAGGGTGCATGTGTGGATTTGCATGTGAAGCTGTGTATGTATGTATGTATGCATGTATGTGTGTGTGCGCAAGTGTTTTAACCTTTAAGTTTCCTCTAACCTTTCCCAATGCTACAAATGCTCTGCCTCTCTTTTCTTGGTGTGTTCACTAAAGTCAAGGTCATGGTAATAGGCTGGAGAGGTGAGTGCCTCACTTACACATACTCTTAATGCACAGAGCCACTGAATCAAATCATTAAAGAGACCTTAATTATCACTTAATTATTCCCTCAACTCACCACTCTCCAGCCAAGTGTGTGTCTGCGTGTGCATGTGTGCGCTTGCATATGCATTTGTCTGTGTGATGAGGAGGCGATCAGGCCTAGTGACGCGGAAAAGAGAGATTAACTCCGCCTAAGGAGCGATAAAAGAGAGGAAAGACAGATGGAAAAGAAAGAGCAGCAAGAAGGAATGAGTCGTGCATTTAAGATAGATTAAGGAGAAGAAGGAACGTCATCGTTCAAAAGAAGTGTGAGTAATGTAGAACTGAAGTTGTGGCGGAATTAGATTAAAACTGGAAATGTAGAATAGCAAAGCAAGACCTTCTCATTGTATGCAGAGTGTGCGCTGAGGATGGGCAGTGATGTGTGTGTGTGTGTGTGTGTGTGTGTGTGTGTGTGTGTTTAGTCAGCTCACTGCGGGGTCAGACAGATGAGAGACTGAAACAACTGCTGCGCTGTGAAGTCATTCTCCACCGAAAAGCCTCTTTGAACATTTGACGCACCATGAAACAAAGACAAACTGCAGACAGACACATGTACAAGCTTTTCTTAAGAGGATAACACCCCTCATACACACACGCACTCACACACACACGCGCAGACGCACACTGTGGTCAGTGAGAGTTTTCCTCACAGCCTCGCTCTCCTCTCAGCAAGATTGTGATCTTAATGGAGCTTCCTGAGTAAATTAGTGATTAGTAAGTCAAACAAACAGGCAAGCTGTGGCCAGTCAGTGGACACTGCGTTGCTCTGTGTGTGTTTGTGTATATGATTATGAATTAATATGTGCGTGTGTGTTTTCATAAATTCAGTCTGGTAGTGTTTTTAATTTTATTCTGGTAGTTTAAAATAAATTCATGACACATTGAGAGTCTGGTTCACTCCAGAGAATATCTGCATAATTACAGCAGAAAGGAAAACGCTAGTAAAGGTTAGTAATGTGGAGGAGTTGGTGTTAAAAACTTCAATCACATAGTTTTAAATCCAGCAGGCTTGTTACCATAGCAATTGATGGGCAACCTATATATAACCACAAATAACCTGGGGCCTGTGATCTTATCAGCACATGCTCTAGAAACAGCCAATTTTAAGGTTTAGGGACTCCAAACACACACACTGGGTGCTTAACTACTACAGGCCAGTGAGCTTTGGTGTTAAGTTTTTCACAGAGAGATGTCTAGATGGGAATTTATGTGTTAATGTGTGTAAACAGCATATGTGTGTGTGTGCACAGGTGCACTTCAGGTCTTCCTGCATTCATTGTGCCACAGTTACATCCACAGCTCTTCAACTCCAAGTCGATTATCCAGCAGAGTAACAGCAGGGGTTTTATTGTAGCTTTGATTTGCACGACCACCTTGCAGCACAACCTGACACATCATCTAGCTTAATAACATGCTTCAGAAGTCCCTCTCAGGTGCGTGTTAGTGTGCGGTTTGTCAGTACATAAACCGTGGCCTTCACTTCAAGCAGACAAGACGCATTTCTTTGAGATTCCATTTGTTGTAAGGCATTGTTGAGGGTTGATACAAAGTGTGTTGTGACTCACTCTCCTCATATTTCTTCTCTCTCTCTCCCTCACCCCCTCCTACTCACTCCCCCTCTTCCCCTCTTTCTGCGTCTGTCTCTAGTTACAGGAGTACTACAAGAAGCAGCAGGAGCAGTTGCATCTCCAGCTTCTGACTCAGCAGCAGCAGCAGCAGCAGCAGCAGCAGCAACAGCAGCAGCAGCAGCAGGCTGGGAAGCAAGCGGCAAAAGAGGTGAACTTCACCAAGTACACACTCACTCAGCTCAAGTACACTCTGAAGTGCACAAGTGCCCTTAAAAGCAGTAATAGTGGTTGACATGGGAGCCAGCTGAAGGAAAAAAAAATCATGTGAAGGATGTAATGTATAGGATGTAAGATGCATATGTTGGCTCTCTTCTATCTGTACTAGTATCCTCCCTTACTCTAGGTTAATACCTTGTTTACAACCTTTCCTTGAAGAAGGAATAGTAAATACAGGTTAGATTATTTCATTTCCTAGCAGCATGCTTTGTGGAGGCAGTGAAAGATTGCTGCGCTAAACCACCACGCTATCCCGCCAGAGTATTCATTTGCATGCCTTCAGCTCTATAAGCCTGAGGTGAAATCTCTCTGTAGGAGGGGTCTGCCACTCTTTTAATTGTCAATTAACCTTGCAGCACTAGGATCCTCCCTTGCTCTCTCTTTTTCCATTTCACGCACACAGAAATATGCACGCACACACAAACTGTACCAGGTTTAAGCACAGCTGTGGTACAGTAGGATAAAAGAGGATCAACTAGGATCACGTCGTAGCACAACAAAGAGGATCTCAATCGATCAGACAAGATTACTTTCATAACGTGTGCGCAGGAGGGGTTGTGCATGTGTTCCTGCCAATTTGTGCAACGTGTGAGCTGCGTGCGTGTGCGTCTATAATAGAGACATTCTTGTTACATGAATGCTCATTCACAGAAATAACCGAACACACAGAGGAGCAGGCAGGAGACGGGCTTTAGAGGAAGGGGCCACATGAGACTTTTCTGATAAACGCATGAGGAGGCACATCCTAGATTTTTCCCTCCTATCCCAGCGGGTAGACCCCCCCCCCCCCCCCCCCCCCCCCCCCCCCCTCCCCGATCCCACTACCCCAAACCCACAAACTCCTCGCCAACAGCGGTCAACCAACTCGACCGTGACCAAAGCAAACCAGTTGTGGTTGACTCGCATGTTGAGAGGGTGTCTCAAATGCTTTCCCCTTCTTCCCTTTCTCTCCACTGCTGTCCCAGTTTTCAGGTTTGTTGTCCTGTAACAACGAGACAAGTGCAAACACTGGTCACACAGCTACACACACACACACATGCAGAGAGAGTGAGAGGCTTGATGTGTGATGGTTCACCGCACAAACACATACACTTTAGGGAATATGCCTCCCTACAGAGCTTCATACTGCTGAAATGACTAAGGCCATTATCAGTTTTCCCTGTTTGTTCAACTTCCACGAGTTAACAATCAGAAAAAAACACCTTTTACACCGACTCTCATATCTCTCTTAGACAAGCAGGCAATATGAGGGTGTGTTAGAACAAACTTTAATTTCCAGCAGTCCTTGAACACACCCAGAAAACAAGGAAACAGGAAGAGAAAGAGAAAACAGTGTAGGTAGGCGGGAGAACACACAAGGAAAAAAAAAAATCAGTACTCTTGCTTGAGTGCCTGTGACTTTTTGACTTCTTCCTTCTTCTCTCCAATTCTTCTTCACTCTCTCGTCTGCGTGGATGTAATGCATTCAGAGAGTACATGTATGTATGTGTAAGTCAAGTCAGTGTTTGTGTGTGTTGCCAGTGCATTTGGGACCGGTCAGGAGTCAGCCTAATGAAGTGACTCTGACCATCACAAGAGATGTGTGCAGTGTGTGCCTGTGTGTGTCTTTGAGCGTCCATTCACACTATGTTGGTCTGCGAGTGTCCTCCTTCATGTGTATGTGTGTGTGTGTGTGTGTGTGTGTGTCTGTGTGACTGGCAGGCTCAGACAGTGTGTGATGTGCTCATAAATCACATTGACAGCCTGTTACTGCGCTAGCTTTGGCCACTCAGCCACAGCTAATGTAAACAGAACACAGACACACATACACACACATGCGCACACACTAGAAATGTGTGTTTTAAAGAACCATAGCTATATCTCAGGAGGGAATGAGAGACAGCGGGGGGAGTGAAAGAAATAAAATGGACAGACAAGTAGAAAAGGAGGGGCAGTCGGGCTGGAGAGAGAGAGAGAGAGAGAGAGAGAGAGAGAGAGAGAGAGAGAGAGAGAGAGAGAGAGAGAAGAAAACAAGAGCAGGAGGGGAGGAAAGGCTTCAGTCAGGACTTTGTGATCATGATAAACCATTTATTGCAACAAATGAGAATTTGGCTGTACACTTCAAAGAGCTGAAGTATGTAAGCATGATACAGATTTTGCCCACATCGCCCCCTTTTGCCTTTTGACAAATCCTTAGAGATTATACTTTCTTTCAATAATAGTTGTTCTTAACCAACAAACTGTAGAATTAGATTATAAGAACAGTGCAGGAGAAGACGACGGCGGTGGACGGAGTAAGCAGGATTAGACGGTGTCTGGGCTGGTTCTTGGACTGTGGCTGTGTTTGCACATGATCGGTGGCTCGACGGCCTGACCTACACTTGAACTACCAGGAAGCTTTGTTTAGTGTTTGCAGTTTCCAAAGGTGTAGTTACAAATTCTGGGAAATCCATGCACCTTGAACTGTTACCACTATTTGTCTACAGTATTGTGCCTACCTCCTCATACTTCAGAATGTCCTTATCACTTAAGTTACTTCATGGAAGCGAGTCAAGTTTTATTTATAAAGCACATTCAAAACAACCTCAGTTGACCAAGGTGCTGTACAGTTATTAAAATACAATATAATCATTCATACAATAAAAGAATAGTAAGAGCTCAATTTAGGAAATAAAAGAGTAAAAAAGTAGGAAGCCAAGGATTCTTGTTTAACTGGGACTGAACGCCAAGGAGCAAAGATGGGTTTTCAGGAGTGTTTTAAAGTGATCCACAGACTGTGCAGCTCTAACCTGGAAAGGTAGGCTGTTCCACAGCTTTGGGGCCGCCACTGAGAAGGCTCTGTCCCCATGAGTAGAGAGTCTGGACCGAGGTACTGGCCAGGAGCAGCTGGTTTGATGACCCAAGTGCTCTGGAAGTGCTGTGAGGCTGTACAAGGTCTGATAAATAAGATGGTGCTAGACCATTTAAACACTTAAAAACAATTAATAAGACCTTGAACTGGATCCTGAAGTTCACAGGCAACCAGTGCAAAGATTCAAGGACAGGACTGATGCGATCACGCCGTTTGTTTCCAGTCAGCAGGCGGGCGGCTGCATTTTGGACGACCTGTAGACGGTGCAATGCTGACTGGTCGAGACCAACAAACAAAGAGTTACAATAATCTAAGCGTGAAGTAACAAAGGTGTGAATCACTCTCTCAAAATCATTTCTGGGAAGATAAGGCTTCATTTTTGCTAATCGTCTTAGCTGAAAGAAGCTTGTTTTAACAATAGAGCTTATCTGCTTGTCAAACTTAAAGTCACTGTCCAAAATAACTCCAAGGCTCCTTGCAAAAGGGTAACAGTAAGGCTTAAGGGTGCCAATGGTGCTATCGTAGCCATCCAACAGATTTTGTTAGCCAAATAAAATAACCTCTGTTTTATTTTTGTTCATGGAGAGAAAGTTCTCTTCCATCCAAGATCGAACATCATTGAGGCAGTCTATTAAGACCTGGACAGAGGATTGATCATTTGTTTTTAAAGGCAGATAGACTTGTACGTCATCAGCAAAACAATGAAATGAGACATTGTGCTTTCTAAATATGGATCCCAGTGGTAACATATATATTGAAAAGAGGAGGGGGCCCAAAAACTGAGTGCCCAGTTTCACCAAATATGCGACATATTAACTGTGATTTGCCATAACAGGTAACCTCCTTAGCTGTAAATTCTACAAACAAAAAGCTAGCATCATTGTGATCAATGCAAGAGCATGGACATGATGGTCAGTGCCACTGCATTGCAAAAGGTGTTTTCCCACATATAACCCTTTTCTGTTCTTAATTTTTTTAACTTTTAAAATATAGTTGTTGTTTTCACTCCTCCACACTCCTAAGTACCTCCTTAACAGCCTCCTCCCACACACACAAGCACACGGCCATCCCACTTCTCCTCTCCAGGCACCGAGTCTGAAAGGAAGCGACCTCTCTGCCCTTCCTGTGAGATCCTCTCTGTTCAAAGAGTTCCAGGCTGCCACTCTCTCTCACACACACTCTCACACACAATGAGCGGTTCCTCAAGTTGTATTTATTTATTTTTCCTCTCCCCTTACTTATCTGTTAGAGATAAAGTCCGCCTCTCTCCCTCGGGGGGTTGGTCAAGGGAGACTTCAAACAGAGCAGCACAGGACAGGTCTGCCCCAGACTGGGGGAGCAGGAAAGGGGACATTTATCACCGTAACACATGCCGACATTATCACTGCGCGCCATGTAGTCTTTACCACTCTCTTCAGCCTCCATCATTCCCTTTCCTTTTGCTCTGTCTCCTTTGGGTCTTTGCAGCTCAACCTCAAGCCTCTCTTTGTATATTAGGATTAAAGACATAATAAAAGAAACAGATGCTAGAAAATAAATGCGAACAAAAATAAGTGCAACTGTAAACACTTCAAGCCTTTCATGTTCATATAGTATCATATAATAAATGTTCTCACACTGCTTGTTGGTTTTTTTTTTTCTGCTCTCCTCTTACCCTCAGTTATTTGTTTTACAGCAGTTAGGCAGCAAGCAGTTGGCCTTCCAGCAGCAGCTGATCCAGATGCAGCAGCTCCAGCAGCAGCACATCCTCAACCTGCAGAGACAAGGCCTGGTGCCCCTGCAGCCCACCGCCACCATGCAGTCCCTGCAGCAAGGTACACACAGGCACACATTCAAACACACCACCCTCACCGTACAGCGCTTGCTCTGACAGACACATCCTAACCTAACATGCATGCACACACATACACACACACACACGCTCACAGGCCTGGACCCATTGCTGCATGTGAAGCCTGTTAAGTTAATCAGACTATAAAAGATAAAAGGAAACCTGATTGGTGGGTTTGTGGAAGGTACTCATTTGGATAATAGGTAAAATATGCCACTAAGCCCCCTGCTTGGAGGTTTGTGTATGCCTGCGTGTGTGTGTGTGTTTGTATGTGCTTGTGTGTTTGTGTGTGTGCGTGCTTGAGATTAGCCAGATACAACAACATCATCGTTTTGCTATTGCTGTGCCCACTGGATTTCTTTTGTTCCTATATGTAACCCCTCCCACAGCCCCCTTCATTTTGTCAGCATGGTTTTAAAACGATAAAAGTTGACTCTTTGCTGGCCCGCCCTTAGCGAGCATGTGTGTATATGGGGCGTGTTTTTTCCTCTGTACACTCCAACACACACACACACATGCACACCGGCTCACACACACACACACACACAGAATGCTTTAGGGGCTCTAAAGTGGCCGTAACATTGCTAAAGCGCTGACTGCGTTGACCAAACAGAGCAGTTTCCTTCCCTCCCTCTGTCTGATCTCTCCCTTTCTCTTATTCACAGTCACATGCTATCACACACTCACCAACTACCACACACAGCTACATAAACTCTCTAATCTGACACTAAAACAAAGATTAACTCAATCAAATCCATTTAATTTCTTTAAAAAAAAAGTTCACATATAATGAGCTTAATACTTCACCGAAGAATTAGACCATTTTTTGTGAGATTTGAGCTTGTGTTTGTCTAAGTGCTTCAGGGAAGGGTGTGTGTTTGTGCATTTGTCCAATTGAGGGCAAGTAGAAATACCAGTTTTCAGAGAGTAGAATAGAAGAAACAAATCAAACACAAATAAAAAAAAAACACAGATGCAATGCTTCTGAAAAGAAAAGGGAGCAATTTTCAGACGGTTTCAAACTTTTAGCATCTCCTTTGTTTTCTTTTTCTCTCCCTCTGTATCGGAGTGGAATTTCCCTGCAGTGTGAAAGAGCCGGTCCATTGTGACGGCTCAGCCAGGCGTGAGCAAGAGCATTCCTCTGACCAGCCATGCCACACAAACACACAAACACACATGCATAAACACCCACACCTACGCACACAACTGCACACACTAATGCCCCGCCTCAAAGGGCAGTTGTGTCCGGTTAGTAGTAGGTCGGGGGGAGGGGGGCTGACGCGAGGGGGCCTGCTTTCATTTTTATTTTTTTGTGCTGCAATAAGTTGGGAGTTACTTCATAAATATCTCATATGTGCAAAACCTACAACATTGATGTGAATGGGAGGCCTTAATAAAATCAAACTCCTTTCTTTTTTAACTTTTTAGTTTTAAGAACTTTAGTGTAGAAGCAGTCTTTTCACAGTCATACAAAAAACTCTATTAGATTGGACTTCATCTCATCAGACCCAAACCTCTAATGTTGCATTTTTATACACAAATCACTGAGAAATAAACAGAAACCCAACAACCAGATGTGGACTTTGGGAATGTTTGAACCACTATTTGTTTGCAGAAGCACTCTCATCCTCTCAAACTATTTGTATCAGTCAACACTAGCCGGAGGGAGTAGTGTGAGCACATTTTCAGCTGAAAACACACAAAATCAGAATTTTCTGTTGACAAATCTGTTCTGCTCTCAGCTGTTTACAACCTAAGTGTGCTTGCTTTTACACTCGTAAGTAAACATCCAGCTTTCAGAAGAATCCAGAGCGTCTTTTTTTCCTCCAAAGCAACATGTTTTTCCACATCTTTTCCAATGAATGGATGTGTTATGAGCCAACTGATAAGTCAGAAGTGGAAACACCAGATCTATCAATCCCTTAAGCGCCAACACTTTCACTCTACAGGCGTGTCCACAAATTGGTCTGGTATACTGGGATAATATACACACAAGCACAGAAATCCATGCTCACACCACCTCATTCCTCCAGAGTGAGAACTTTTGTTTTGGCGGGACCGCAGAAGAATGCAGACAAAGCAGACATAATATTTGGATTGCTGCGAGGTCTGTGTATGTGTGTGTTAATGTGCAGATGGATGTGTGTTTGTGTGTGTGTGTGTGTTCGGCTTGATGGGTGCGTGCTTGTGTACATGCATGGTACGATCCATTGGTAAAAGGCTGTGGCATTTTAGGCGTCGCTCTTACTGTGAAATTGGAGCAGAAATAACAAAGTTGCAATGAGAAAGGAGTAAAAGTGCACCCACCCTGTTCTGATAAATAGTGATTGTGACAGGGGCAGTGGGGCTGGTGGACAGTAGTAGTTGCCAATAGAGATTAAGAAAGACTTAAGGAAAAGTAGAAATCTGGAAAAATTACAAAAGAAATAAGTGAAAAGAAAAACCACTTCCTTTCTGTTTCAGTTTGACACATTTCACACTCTTAATCATTCCTAGGAAAGGAAACTGTTGCATGTGTGTGTTTCATTGACTTGATGTTAGTTGCACCTTTTTGTGTTATTAGATCATTTGCTGTGTGTCTGTTCACAATATTGTCTAACCATTCTATCACTTAGCTTAGCTGAACTGATTCTCCTATCATCAAATCTGCACCGAATGTATGAAAATGATTACCCTCCTTCCTCAATAATCCGTGTGTATCTGTGTTCCTCCTCTCCAGCAATGTGTCCGTCAGACCTCCAACAGCTGTGGAAGGAGGTGTCGGGCATCCCAAGCAGTGAAGACGCCCTGAAACAGGCCGAGGGCCTGGACTTGAGCACCAACAGCTCCAACTCTACCTCAGCCTTCCCCAAAGCTGCCAGCGCTCACATGCCACTGCACAGCCTGGTCAATGGACAGAGCCACACCCCAAAGAGAGACAGGTACAGTGGTGCACAGTATCTCAGTTAGCTCTAAAGTAGTACACGTTGTAAAGGCGTGTGTGTCCCCTGTCTGACCCATAGTGCCGCTTTTACTCACACACTTTCGCGATGTCATTTTCAGGCTTTTAACTTTTAGCTGTTCTTCCATAACTACGCACGTAAACACAGCTTCAAAACATACACTTGCAGCATATCACACATCACCAGGGTGTAAACGTCTTGCAGCTCATTTGATAGGAGGTGTGTTTGGTTCAGTATGTTCTGTCAGTAAGCTGTCAGCCACATGTTAGTATAGTATGGAAAAAAGGAGAGGAGGGAGAAAGGAAAGGAAAGGGGACAAAGGATGGAAGAAGAATGGTGAAGGCCGCCTGGCAGAACAGGAGACTATTCCACTATGTTTTGGACTAAATGTCCTGCAGGAACACAAATCAGTGTTGGCGTGTCTCTTTAAGAAGACCATCAAAATTTTAGACAGGAAACCTCTCAAATTCCATTATTGCAATGTAGTCAGGAAGTATAATATTTTAAAACTTGAACATTTTCAAACCGACACTGATATCTGTCTTGTTTTTAAAGTTTTAAATGGGCTTGCCTCTCCATCATTGCTCAAATTTATTAAAAAGAAAACACAATATGATAAATCCTAGAGCACAAACTAGAGGGGACTGTGATGTACTGAGACGAAAAAACAAATTCAGCCAAATGGTCGTGTCTGTCAGAGACACACAGTCCTGGAACAAACTACCAGCACACATTACAATGTTACAATGTTACAATGTCATTTAGCAGACACTTTTATCCAAAGCGACGTACATACGAGAACAAGAACAACACAAGCAAAGATCTAGACAAGAGGAAACAAGATCAGTAAGAGTGACAAAGTGCTTCAAGTCCATTTGGGTGCAGGTACTGCCAAGCAGTGTAAAGGCAATGCACAAAAGTAAATAAGGAACATCTACAATGAAGCAACCAAACCATTTAAGACCTTCCATTATCATCATCAACAATTAACATCACCACAATAATGACCACAGTACCAAGTGCTGGGTCACTCCAGACCTGAACACAGATTCCCAGAGTAGAGCAGGACAGTGTGAGTCAACTGTAGCTGGAAGACATGATCTGCCACTGGGGACAACAGTGGAGAACAGTCTAGCTAAGTGCATAGTGCTTCCTAAAGAGCTGGGTCTTTAGCTGTCTTTTGAAAGTAGAGAGGGACTCTGCAGATCGAATGGAGTTGGACAATTCATTCCACCATTTAGGGACAACAGAAGAGAAGAGTTGAGCTAGTGATTTTGAGGCCTTATGTGCTGGAAGCACTAGGCGCTTTTCAGAGGCTGAGGGTAGCGGGCGAGAAGGGCAGTAGACCTGGATGAGGGGGACCATTAGGGAGATTGAGAACTATGGTACCTTTAAAAAAAACACTTAAAAATTAAAAAGAAACCAGTCATGTACTCATGAATAATCTGTTTTCTCATTTGTTGCCCGTTCACCTTCCATCCTTTTTCTATAATGTCACAAACTTGTGACACATGTGAAATCTGTTTGTAAGTCATGTTGTGTCCTGTTGACTGTTTTGTGACATCCTGTAGTTTTAAAACTTGTTGTTCTATGTTTTATGTGACTACCTGCTTTAGGACTACAGATGAAATTCAGCTATTGTGCTAACTCCTGCATATTTACATTGAGGCATTGAAATGTTGATTAATGTGCATTGTCCTAATCAAATAAACTCATATTCAATGAAATAGCAGACTTGCTAGGATGACTTTCTCTAGATAGGTGTTGTTGCTTCATGTCTGTCACGCCATGGCTGCTCATGGGCTTGTCTCCATCTTTAAGAGCCCGACTGTTTGAGTGGATATCCTCCTTTACCAAGGCAGACAGCGGAGATGACCATGCCCCCCTTTACTCCAAAGGCAGCCACCTCCCCAGCAGCCAGTGAGTAGCGCATGCACACACACATATACACACACAAGTGGACATGAGTGAGAAAGTAAAACACACTTTTTTAAGGGTGGTGTGCAGAGTTCTCTATCACTAATATGATAGACTCACACATTGTTGAGCTCTGACCTTGTTTTGGCAGTTTATGCACTTGTTAATATTAAAGAGTTTTCATTGGATGTCACACACTGTCATATTTCATCTAGCGTTTGCTTCTGTGTCCCAATGGAGCTGTATTTAGAAGAGCACTAAGGAGCTAGCGTTAGCCTGTTAGCCTGCTAAGCTAATGCATGGCTGATGTGGAGTAGAATGTGGTTGCCAGCAGTTTGTCATGTCTGCTGTCTGAGCTGCTTCTGAGTTGACTCAACCACAGCCAGCACACACACACACACACACACACACACGACATGCACAAGTGCAGACACACACCCACATGCACGCGAGTTACAACCTCAGCCAGCACATATGATCAGGAAAAGGAGAAAAAGCAAAGGAGAGAGAGCGAGAGAGAGAGATGTTTCCATCTGTGAGACAAATGTTTTTTGTTAGACAACCTTCTGATGTTGATTTGGGAGAATCCCCATCCCAGTCTACACACATACACATACACACACACACACACACACACACACACACACACACACACACACACACACACACACAGTCATGTAAATATATGTGGAGACAGCAGTCGCAGGCGATGGTCCAGGTCTGAACCACATCTGCTACTGGACCTGCCACACACACACACATACGCACACATGCACCAATACAGTTATTCTACCCTGGGCCCAAACCAAACCTGGCCCAGTTTTTCATCACCACACACACATACAAATACACACTCATAAATATGCACCAGTACCCACACAAAAAAACACACACGTGCACAAACACACAAGCTCACCACAAAAGAACAACCAGCACATGACGGCAGCCGCCGCCAATCAGTCATGGCTGGTTGGTCTTTTGCCGACTCTGTGTCAACTCCTGAAACATAAGAACACACACCAACACAGACGCGCACACATGCATGCACCACACATGCGCCAAGGACAGAAAAGACAGGTCATGGACTTAAAGACTGAGCATCTGAGGTTGCTGGAACAATTCCCTTATTTGCCGAGCTCCTGTAACTGACCCCACTCTGCTCTCTCCTCCTCTCTTTGCACTTGGCTTCCTGAACTGCACAAACTAATGACTGCTAACCAGACTCAGATGGCTGCAGTGATGCTTCTGCTGCAACAGTTAGCTTTGCATGTGTGTGTGTGTGTGTTTTTTTTTTGTGAGAAAGCATGATTTATTAAAGCTTTGCTTCTTCCTCTGAGAATGTAACAGCCTTTATATGCTTTATCATTGAAGTATATAATTGTATCAGGACAATGTATCATCTTGTTTACTGTCTGTCCTTCCCACAGTCATGAGGAGCACGCCGGCTCCCATCCTCTCTATGGCCATGGAGAGTGTAAGTGGCCTGGCTGTGAAGCACTGTGTGAGGACATGGGACAGTTCATCAAGTGAGTTAACAACCAGCCTAAAATATGAGTTGTGATGTGTTTGTGTGTTGAGGTTTCAGATGGAAAACAAGGCACTAAACACAGAAAAACATGTGCTAGTATTTTAAGTTAAAGTAAAAAGCTTATCCCAACAAGTGCCTGCATATTTCCTTTTTTTTTTAGTGCAGACACTATGACTGAGGTTCTGTTTTGACCAGTACTCCAGACCAGTAGTTTTCCATTTATGCATTTTGAATGGGTTGGATCTACAGTATAGTTACCTCAGAAAATACTTTTAGTGCTTTTTTTTCTAAAAATTACACTTTATTTTGTTTATCACAGTGTCATCAGTATACATTTTCACTCACACACCTCATTCCCTTTCTTCAATTTATTTCTCATTTGCAATGTTGTTTTTATTGTTACTTATTCGATGAAGCAAAGCAGAGTGAAGCAGCAGTCTGGTCTGTGCTAAATGGGGAGTGTCAGTCATGTATTGTCTCTGGTGCATTGCATTACCTCACTAACTTATCCATTGCTAGCCCTTACATCACATTTGACATGCATGCTTACAGAAATGCACAAACACACAGTTGCACACAAACACTATTGTTTGGGCTCCCATTATAACAGTTTCCTCTTTTTCTAACAAACATTTTAGAATCTGCGTATGTCAGCAATTGGATTCATTGTTTGTTCCTCAAATGCTGACTAGCATAGAAGCTTGTCCCCAACTTCTTCTTACAATTAGTTTGGGGGTTTTTTTGTGTGTGTTTTTTTGGTGTTTATTATTTCCTCTTAAGGGTCAGGAAGATTAAGCTGTAGTTTGAAACACAAATTATTCTGATTGCTTGATTAGGTTTATTTTGGTCTGCATCAACAACCAACATGTCCCTCCACAACATAGGAGCCATATGAAAATTAAAGAAAAAACAAACAAAACAATCACTGAGGGATTCATCAAGGAAATACATATAGAGCATACATGCACACACATATCGATATGCACATGCATACGTACACATACACATGCATACATACACAAGTACATTCATGCATACATATATTCATGCATGCACATCCACATATATTTTAATCAATCAATCACATGCTGACCAAAAAAGGTGTAGGCTGAAGCCAAGGCGTATCCTGCCCAGTGGCGGTTCTGGGGAGGGGCCAACAGGGGCCAGTGCCCCTGTAAAAATGAACCTGGGACACCCCTTAGAGCGCTAAGGGACTCATGTTGAGTGTTAACAGCCAAACAGCTGATGTCAGTCTGCATTTTGATTTAGTACACAGTAGTATATATGTCTAGTATAAAGGGATGCACTGATTTTTTGCCAGTTTGTCCTCAGCCGGTCCTTGCCCTTCTCAGTCTCTTTTGTCAGGGTTGAATGTGTCCCTCTGACACCCTTGGCCCCAGCCTGGCCCCCCCAGTAAAATTGGTCCAGAACCACCACTGATCCTGCCTACCCTTTAACATAACTTATACCGTATAGGCAACACTGTGCAAGTAATTATGGTATTTTATAACAAAGCAATCTTCAAACGTTTTGTTCAGAAACAAACTTACAACCAAAAAACATTTCAATGTCAACAAGCAGCAGTTCAGAAATCTTAGTGAAATCTAGTTTGAATTAAAGTTTATGCTTCACCTATATATTTATTTATCTGTTTGTTTTTTAGCATGTTTTAAATACACAAAGGGATTCAATCATCAATCATCAACCATTCAATCATTCTTGATTAGCTCATCCACACAAATGTCTTTTTTGTTCCTGAACAGAAACATCAAAAATCTTCTCCCTCACTCATTCCCACTCTGCATCCATTGCAATGTTTGCCAGTTTTTGGAGTCGCTGGGGTGTGCTGGTTGCAGTAGCTCTGGCCTTGACATTCTGCCACCTCCTCCCCCTGTCACACACACACACACACACATGCACACACTCACATACACACGTACACACAGACCCACACTCACACACAGAGTGCAGTGGACTTCCCCTTTGGCACTATGGCTGCTAACGAAGGCTTCACAAGCCTCTAATGAAGCCCTAAACAAACTCACACTCTCATTATCTATGTGGAACTCTTAGCTGTTTGAACAGTGGGGATATTAATAAGCCAGGGTGATGAAATAAGTCCTCTCTCACTCTCACACACACACACACACACACACACACACACACACACACTCATAATAACAAAAGTGTGTAGTGATCGTGATGGCATCGGACAGTCAGATCAAAGTGTGCAGGCAGGCTGGGAAAGTTTGGAGAGGAAAGCTGTTGTTTGGTGTCTCATTTCACGTAGCCTCAGGGCAGATGGAAGGAGAGAGAGAGAGGGAGAGAGTGAGAGAGTGTTTGTGTGTAAGAGAGGGAGGGAGGTGAAGAAAAAATAAAAGCAGTGACAGATAATGCCGTCAGCCCGACAGTGCGTTAGCTTCCAGCTAGCCTTAGTCATCGCCCCAGGAGGGGAAAAGGGTAGCACAGAGGAACAGAAGAGGGAGACACTCCACTATTTCAGGCCTTTCTTCTCCTCTCTACCCACCTCCCCTCCCCTTCCTCCCATCCTTGTCCTCTGGTATAATACTCTGGCTGTGGTCGGAGGAGCTGGGTGTAATGTGGGTTAAAGCCTTGTCTGCCAGCACTCTGAGGAGTAAACAGAGCCTCATTGTCGGGACACATCCAGAAAAAAAATCCCGCTACTGTTTATGGCCAGGCTATAGAGTGAGGGGAGGGGTGGGTGGGTGGGTGAGTGGGGGAGATTTAGTTGGAATGAGTGTGAATCATTGGCATTTTGGGAGTTGTTGCGGGGGAAGATGAGAGTGGACAGAAGTGTGAGTGAGGAAGAGGAAGAGGGAGAGCAAGGTTAACAGAGAGTGAAAAAGAGGGAAAGGGAGAGAGGGAGAGAGAGAGAGGGGTGAGATCATGTTTTTGTTATTATTATCGTGCACTTGTGTTGAGCCGTCTATCTGCCTGGATTAGCCACGCCATGACATCATTGTTTTTGTTTCATTTGTAGTCTTGGCCTGATGTTTCCCAACTTTCTGCTTTTCTTAAAGACACACATACACACACATAAGCAGTCACACACACCGCAGTCACACACAGATCTCCTTGTGTAACATACATACATGTGGCTTTGCAAAGATTACTCAGATTAGAAGTTAACGCCACAGGATAACGGAAAACTCTGTCTGATCTACAGGCATAGACACTCACACCAGGACATGCATACACACACACACACACACATGCGCACACACACACTCATACACACACCAGGCAGGCAGCGGCAACCTGTGAATAACCTTGGCGATGACAGAGCTGAGAGAGAAAGGGATGGAGGAAGGGAGACAGGGAGGGGTGGGCTGGGAAAGATCAGAAGGTCCTGGGTCCTCCCACATTGGAGGAAACAAACACACACGCTCAAACACACACACACACACACGCACACACTCACATAGACATGCACAAAAAGTGTTAATAAGATGAGTGGAGTTTAGCTAACAGAAAGTCTTCATAAGATAAGGCTTTGTGTGATAACACATGAGCTCATATCCAGGTGGTTGTCTTGGATCATGGCTCAGCGAGCACCAGTGAAGTATACACACACAAAACACAGCTGCTGCGTCCTTCACCAGACAAAATAAACTCCCAAGATTAGGATTTATTTTTACAGCGCTCCAACAGCTCATAACTCAGCTTAAATAAAAGTGAAAGAGCAGATTTTTTGTTACTTCATCATGTAGTTTTTGTGAATTGATTAAACGATGATTGTGTTGACTCTGTGTTGCCTAGAAACCATCACTGAACCCTTTTTTTTTTAACTTATTTCCCAAAACTGACTGATGCATTTCTCATCACCTCCAGGCACTTGAAC
Source organism: Notolabrus celidotus (assembly GCF_009762535.1). NCBI lineage: Eukaryota > Metazoa > Chordata > Actinopteri > Labriformes > Labridae > Notolabrus > Notolabrus celidotus. The sequence goes on along the minus strand of NC_048272.1, from coordinate 2,623,029 downwards.
AATGAGCACGCCCTAGATGACCGCAGCACTGCGCAGTGCCGAGTTCAGATGCAGGTGGTTCAGCAGCTGGAGATACAGGTGAGTCACTCACACTTACACTTACACACACACACACACACACACACATACACACTTAGTTTTCGTCTGCCTGCAAACAAAGTAGCGACGACTGTTTTAGCCAGTCAATGGCAGCAACTTGTCTGAAGCAGGGCAGAGTTTATGGAGAGCAGTGGAGCTTGTAATTTAAAAGGAGCAGTCGGCAGGGAAGCTGCCATCGCTGCTCCAATTATAAAGCTGCTTTGGTCACCAGCAAAGGCAGAGCGAGTGCTGAGAGAGGAGGAGAGAGAGAGAGAGAGAGAGAGAAGAGAAAAGAGAGAAAGAGACAAGAGCTAGAAAACAGAGAAGTAGGCTGCCTCTCTTGTTCTCAAAAGTGGTTCATGCACGCAAAGCTCTTGAAACATCTCAATGCTCAAGCGAAAGCAGAATGCCAACACTAGAGAAGAAGAGAAACACTGCTCTCAACAGTACATAAGGAAAGTTAGGAACAAAGTGAAAACACAAAGGCTGCCTCTTCATACACACCTCAACATTGTTTCCAAATCTGAATGCCCCTGTTTGCATCACTGCCTGTGTATCAGTGTGTGTGTGTGTCTGTCTCTGTGTGTGTGTGTGTGTGTGTGTGTGTGTGTGTGTGTCCAGTATTAGGGCTAGCATTGTGTTTGGTTGTAGTAAACAGCATTTAGCCAAGCCCCCTGAAGCCACCACCAGAGAACACAAAGTGACAGAGAGGCAGCTGGTGTCACATCACATCAGGACAGACGTCTCTCTCCCCCTGACATGTCACTTCATCCCTCAGCAGTCCACAGGCAGCCCCCCTCATACACACAAACACAGATTCACACCAAAAGCAGCACAGTCACAGTGTTTAAGTGTCTCATATGTGCACATCACTGCTGTGTTTGAGTGTGTTAATAGTGTTATCAGTCTCAGCGTAGATGCGTTGTTTCTGGAGGCTACACGATTTGCGCACATGCACTCCTGCACAAACACACAGGCAGGATGCAGCGTTTCCACAGGCTGTAACAGCACACATTAAACGGCAGTTAACAATGTCAAACGGGGACGAGTGTGTCTGCAGGCTAGTGTGAGTGTGTGTGAGAGCGCTCTGGGTGCTGAGGCGGCTGACTCTCATATTCATCTCTCTGCCCGAGGTGTAATTGCAATTGTAATTCTGTGTCAATACCACATTATATCAATCTAAGGGTTATGAAATGAGGCAAAGTGTTTTTTTTGTTTTGTTTTTTTTTTCATGGTGATATCCGTCCTTGTGTGTTTCACAGCTGGCGAAAGAGAGCGAGCGACTCCAGGCCATGATGGCCCACCTGCACATGCGCCCCTCAGAGCCAAAGCCTTTTAACCAACCTGTGAGTACACCAAACCCCAAGCCTCATTACCTCTCTGTCTATACTCTGACCTTTAACCTTTGTGGGTTTTTTTTTACCTCTCATCTATCTATAAACTCCTTGTGATGCATCAGTTTCTTTATCCCCAAACCTTAGGAGTCCATGCTCCTTTCTGACTGTCTAGCTTGGTATCTACGCCCCCTATTGACCAATGAGGGTTAATGAGTTATTTAAAAATCAAAGGGACCCCTTCCTGTCTTTCTTGCTGTTTTTATGTTCTTGTCTTGTTTAAATGCTCTCTTCCTTTTGTCTTATATCTCTCATGATAGACATATTGAGTATCCCATAAATCTCTACCACCTTAGAAACAGTTAGAAATCCACACTTCTTACACTTTTAAACTATGTCTGAGTTAAATTTAGCCCCTTAAATTCAATTTTCTTCACTTTTCAGAGAGGCAGAACAGCCAAAGAGGTCTCTCGCAGAATTGTTCCATGTGTGCTGACAAAAGCGATAGAAATTTGATGTGTTGTGTGTGTAAGTGTGTGTGTGTGTAAGTGTGTGTGTGTGTCCACACTGACTGGTGCGGCTGTTATTAGGTATCTAATGAATATTTCATTATTCAGATTGACGAGGAGTCTTATTAAAATATGAAGATGTTGAAATTAATTGTCAATTAGAGGCAGAGTGTCTTAATTTGAGGGGATATAAATGGGTGCAGCCAAGTGGCAATATGTGTGTGTCTGCGTGTGTCTGTGTGCGTGTTTGTGCGTCTGGATGATGTGTTGATCGCAGGGGGATCAGCTGCTATTAACATCTAATGGGAAATCAGGAAGAGGCGTGTTCTGTCACCGCTGGAGACGAGCCTCAGGGTCAGGGATTGGAGGAGGAGGGGCAGGGGAGGGGCGTCAGGAATGGAAACAAAGCTTGGCCTCAATTAACAGGGTTCGACTGTTGCCGTGGTGATGTGGAAGGGTTGCAGCGTTAATGAAGTACCTGTTAAACAGCTCCGCCCCCTCTAGTCAGCTTTAAATGGTACAGAGAGGGCCAAGTGGAGGGAAGGGATTCCCACATTTTATATACATATGTACAACACACGCACACACACACACAAACACACTCAGTGGTTTTAATTAGTCCTAAACTAGCGGCCCTACAACGACTGTCCCAGAGAGACTGGGAGTACTGGTTCTGTGTGTTTGTGTTTTTTACTGTGTGTGTGTGTGTGTGTTTCTGAGGCTCTGCCTAATTGGGCCGTATTGGTCCGTGAAGACTTCGCCACCGCAGAGTGCATGTGTGTGTGCTCCCTCCTGACAAACATGCTGTCGTGTGGTTTTGTATTTGTAAGCGCAGGGTTAATTGCAGCCAGCTCTGCGTGTTTAAATATATGTTGAATGTGTGCAACTGTGTGCGGTTCTGCACAAGAAGGCAAACCTCTATTTGGTAAATCTAAGGGAAACAAATTCACAGGTGATGTCGTGGCCTCTGTTCTGTAATCACATTAAGATAATAAAAAACAGCATTAAATTAGTGATGTCAACAGCCATTAGAAAGCAGTCTGTGTTTCATTTCTGTCCTCCATCTAGAGCAGCACAGGAGTTCACCTCTCTGTTACAAACTTAACATTATTAGTATTGTTACACAACTAGATGACAAAGCTGTTTCGATACACTCTTCTCACTGAGATCTGTTCTCCATGAAACAACAGCATTGTCTCATGTGTTGATTCCACCTGACCCTGATCCTGTCCTGTGTAGATGATGCTTCTCTGTAAACAGCAGCGGCACTCAGCAGATGGTGAAGATTTAAAGTAAACATGAGAGGAACATTAGTCATAGAAGAACTCCTTTTTATTTCTCTGCACTAAAACAATCTCCAACCCTTTCAATATAAAGTAAAGTTCCTCATCCTCTCAGGCTGACATCATCATCAAAAGCTGGATTCACTTGATTTACCAGGTGGCAAACTATGAAACTGCAGCCATAAAAGCGTAATTAATCACCCTAATTTCTCTTGCCTATGTCTCCCTCTAGCTGAACCTGGCTTCCGGTGGCTCTCTGTTAAAGCGGGACACTGAGCCCTACCCAGAGGGTCTTCCTCACCCCCCCACCTCGGCTGCTGCCCCTATCACCCCTATGCGCCAGGGACCCTCAGTCATCAGCTCCTCCAGCCTGCACACACACTCCCACTCCCACTCGCACGGCGTTGGGCCCATACGTAGGCGCAACTCCGACAAGTACTGCACCCCCATTGCCTCAGGTAACACACAGTCACTCTGTACCTGCCTTCAAATGGTTGCAGTATTACCAGTTATATAGTTCTTGATTTTGAAAGATCTTTTTTTAATTGTGAGATAGGTGAATATTTGTGGCAGTAGTGAGTTTTTACTTTGTTTTTATCCTTTTATTATTATCAGTGTGCTCTTCTACAATGTTTGTGCATGTTGTAGCTTTTTAACAACATGCTATCAAGGCAAGGCAAGGCAAGGCAGCTTTATTTGTATAGTGCATTTCATACACGAGGGCAACTCAATGTGCTTTACATTAAAACATTAAAAGCATTGGAAACATTCAGACAAGCATAAAAGAACATAATTAAAATGACAAATATGATACAACAGAAAAGAAAAGGAAAATTAGAAATATATTAAAAATTACATTGAAATTTTAATTTAAAGTGGGTTCAAATAATATAAGATAGGAAGGCAGTGTCATAAGAAAGTCTTAATCTTTGATTTAAAAGAGGTGAGAGTTGGAGCAGACCTACAGCTTTCAGGGAGTGTGTTCCAGATATGTGGTGCATAATGACTAAACGCTGCTTCACCATGTTTCGTTCTGACTCTAGGGACTGAAAGCAGACCGGTACCCGATGACCTCAGAGGTCGAGGTGGTTCATAAAGTAGTAGCAGATCAGCCTAAACCATTCAGTGCTTTATAAACCATCAGCAGGATTTTAAAGTCTATTCTCTGACAGACAGGAAGCCAGTGTAAGGATCTAAGAACTGGAGTGATGTGATCTACTTTTTTGGTCCTTGTTAGGACTCCAGCAGCAGCATTCTGTATGAGCTGCAGGCGTCTGATGGACTTTTTAGGGAGTCCTGTAAAGACCCCGTTACAGTAGTCTAGTCTGCTAAAGATGCATGGACCAGTTTTTCTGCATCCTGCTGAGACATAAGTCCTTTAATCCTTGATATATTCTTAAGGTGATAGTAGGCTGACTTTGCTGTATTCAAGATGCAAAGGTGCTTAATACTTAAACGTAGGCTGCCAGAATGGGATGCAGTCTGAAGTCTCCCTTAACAGAAACAAACTGTGACATCTGCTTTCTATGATCCACCCCTCCACAGATTGAACATGCATTCAAAGATCAGCATATTTCAAATTTCAGCCACAATCATCATTAGGGATCCATAGCTTAAACAAAGCACTCTCTGCAGAGAACCTTTCACTTTCTTTCAGGTAATTTAATACTGCCATGTCACGTTTTCTTTCAGAGCTGGCTCAGAACTGTGAGTTCTACAAAAACGCTGATGTCAGGCCTCCCTTTACCTACGCCTCTCTTATACGTCATGTAAGTCTCTCAATAGATTCTTCCTCTTTCTACTTTTATCATCCTCGTTCTGCTCTAAATCTGGTTATGTCTGTCCCTGTTTTAGGCCATTCTGGAGTCCCCGGACAGACAGCTGACCCTAAATGAGATCTACAACTGGTTTACACGAAAGTTTGCCTATTTCAGGAGAAACACAGCTACGTGGAAGGTAAAAACTCAACACAACTCAACTCGACTTTATTTATAAAGCAGCTTTCATACATAAAAACATGCAGCCGAAAGTGATTCACAGACTAACAGAGGGACAGAAAACAACAGCAGTGGTAAAATTATAAAAGGCAGGATTAAAAAAAAGAAATACTTAAAAAAAGAAAAGAAAATCAACACAGTAAAATTAATAAAATAAGTAAGAGTGGAAAGAAAAGTTAAAAAATAAGGTAGAGTTAACAAGATCAGGTGAATACAAGAAATAAATAAGATAAATAAACACATGTTAAAACAATGGTTTAGATAATAATGATTAAGATAATAATAATACTAAAAATAATAATAATAAAAATCACTCTTCTCAAATCACTCTAAAGGAAAGGAACTCATTAAACCAGATAGTTAAATGGTCAAGCAATTTGATTGGTGAGCCACAGGCATCCAATCAGTTACAGCGGATAGCCACCTTTATTTTAAATTATGCCTCACACCCTCTGCACAGTGATTTCCAGCTTCTTCACTCTGGACGACGGTTGTTAGTCCCAAGGTGCAGGAAACAGCGTAACAAGAAAAGCTTTGTTCCTGCTGCTATCACTGAGCTGAACAAGCAATAGCTTTTATTTTCTCACACAGTCAGTCCCCAATCTTATGACTTGAGCCCAGATTGTCTTATTTATTCATGTGATTCCATTGTTTTTATTGGTTGAATGTTTTCTGATATGCTTTTTAAATGTAACCTTTAGCACTTTTATCATTTTATCATGTCTATTCATTTTACCATTTTTAGTGTTACATTAGTTTTTAGGATATTTTTTGTATGTTTTGCACATTAAGTAGATTGTTCTGTCTGACATCTATCTTGTAATTTTGTATCGACCTAACATCTCACTGGCTGCAAAACAAGTTTACCTACGGTTACAAATAAAGTAACCTGAACCTGATAATAATGCAGTCCAGGGCTAAACATAAATTACTCCAAATTGAAAGCTAGATTAAAAAGGTAAGTCTTAAGTTTACTTTTAAAAACACACTACCTCTGCTACTCACCACTGCACTTTTATCATATTACTTTAGCCTGTACATATTAGTCATGCCTATTTGTTGTTCTTTTGTTTTTATAGCTGATGTTATTGTTATTATTTAATTTAATTTTTATTTGTAGGTCTTATTCTCAAGCCTTGTACAGTGAGAGAGCACAGTTTACCAAAGTCAAATTCCTTGTGTGTTCAAGCATACCTGGCCAATAAAGCTGATTCTGATTCTGAGAGCTCGCCGCCCTGATGTCCAGAGTCAGAGAGTTCCACAGCCTAGGGGCGTAAAAACAGATGCTGGACGGTGCTTGTGTGAGACACATGAGGAACATTTAAAAGGGAAGCATTTGAGGACCTCAGTGATCGGGAGGAGCAAGGCTGTTAAGAGCTTTAAAAACAAGTTCAATAACTTTAAAATCAATTCTAAAAGAAACAGGGAGCCAGTGCAGAGTTTTTAAAAGAGGAGTATAAAACTCTGGCAGCAGAGTTTTATAAACACATCACTTGCACTGCATCCTCCTTGGGGATGAAATTCTATAGATCAGATGTAACTCAGATGAACTAATATACAATCTTCAGACTCTTTATTCTTTATGCTCAGAGCTACTCATAAGAAAACTTTCCACGCTCAGCAGATGCAACAACAATTAACTTTAGAAATCAACTGATGGAAGATTGTGACCAGACTTATTTGCTGACTTGTTCAGAGATGTTTAGATGATGGCAAAATGAGCAGCAGAAAATGAAAGTTTTGACTGTCTTCGACTCTAATTCAATCAGAACACAATATTTAGACCAAAAACTAAGTTGTGGTATACAGTTGTGAGTGGATAAAAGCTGATCTGAGTGACTGCAAAGTAATTATGGTTTGTGCCCTCCACTGAAGCCCCTTACTCCAGCAGATGCCAGCTGAGACTTCTGAGACCACAATGAGCGAGACAAAAAATTGAAGGCGGATTTTGTTGGCTTATTTGAAACAGTTGCATCAGGCAAAATGACCTCATAATGCAAAAAATGGTTCACTTTGAAAGCCTTAATTTAGCATCTAAGCTAAGGCTGACACATATACAGTAATAAAGGCACACAGATTCAAAAGCTGACTTTTCCCAGCTCCATAAGATGTGACTGATTGGACAGTTATTGGCTCTTTCAGTCCTTTATGGGACACTTTCCTACTGCTCTCCCTCTCCCCTCCTTCCTCTCAGCCCTAAACAATACTGGCACATGAAGAGCCGGCCCCACTTAGCCTGGAAGAGCCACATCTAACCATTTTAGAGGCTCATTACAGAGTCGCTTATACACACTACCCATGATCACACACTTTAAATTCTCTCTCTCTCTCACTGACACACACACCTGGCCTGATCCCACCATTGTAGGTGCTGACCCATTTCTTCAGAAACCTCGCACTAATTTGAGTGTCAGTTCCTCCAGAGAGAGGGAAAGTAAGAGAAGGAGCAAAGGAGTGAGAGAAGAGAGAAAGAGAGGAGAGGAGGGGTGAGGAGAGACCCTGGCCTTCCTCTAATAACCCTAAACCAAGCAGGGAAAGGATGGGGGGATGGGGTGCTGATGATGATGATGATGGAGGGACAGAGGGAGGGGTGTGGAGAAGGTTAAAAGACGGGGGCAGCCAGGAATATCTTCACCCCCTCATCTGACTTTTATGAATTTTAACTATTAATGTCTGCTGTCTGCTTCCTGTGCCTGTTGGCCTCGCAGACCTTTAAATATAGCTCATCCCGGCCTTATGTATTTATATAGCGGCTCCCAGAGTCAAATAGGGCCGTAGAGATGTACGTCCTTTAATAAGCCGTTATATTTCATGAAGACAGCAGCGATGGCAGGGAGGGGAAGTCATTGATCATACAGAGGAAGGGACCGAGAGTGAGGAGGAGACAAGAGACAGAAAAAGAAAGGAATGATTGAGAGAGGAGGAGGGGGAATGAGAGTTGGGTGTTAATCCAAGGTGGTGGATGATGGGTCAGAGGCCTAAAGAAGGAGACTCTTCTTGTGTCTGACTTACCAGAAAAGCTGTCCTCCATTATTTCTTTCTTTAGGTTATTGGTCTCATAAGTTAAAAAAGAATAAAATGAAGTCAAATGAAGAATGCAATCACATTTCTCCATAGAAGTGCACTGCTACTTAAGCTTTTACTTAGGGTCTCTGTTTCATTGCATTCTTCTTTACAGAGAAGAAGTTGCTTTTACTGCAGTAGGGCTGTATTAAGCCTTACTTTACTCGCTCTTTTGCATTGTAGAATTTAGCACACAAATGATTTAATGACTTTATAAGAAATGTGACTTTCTTATAGATTAAAGAGCCGAATGGTGTAAGACTTGTACTTATTCTTACATATTTTCCACTGATGTAAAGAATCTGACACTCTTTCCCAACCAATACTTGGATGCTTTTCTTTTATTCGCCATCCAACCTGCACACATATGTAGATATTCAGGATAACATATAAGTTCCCTCTCCCAGGTTGCACACCAGACACATCAAAAGTCTGATCACAATGCTCCCTATATTTATTATTTCATGCCATGAGTGACAACTGTGAACTCGGGTAAATTAGGTCTCTTCATTTTTTTGTGTTTTTTCTAATACACAATTCAACCCCTCTTCCAAAAATGTTGCCTCCAGTCATCGACCCCCCACCCCCACAGCCGCCCCCCCCCCCACCCTCAGCCAGGGGAGATGAGTGGCACATGTGCTGTGACCCACTGTAAATGACTGCTAATGTTTTAACTGGGAGAATTAGGCTTTCATCACGGAGACGAATGCAAATAGCACTGCAATAGCACTGGTGTCTGGAGCGTGTGTGTTTGTGTGTGTGTGTGGCGTGTATATGTGTGTGTGTGTGTTTGCACTGTCAGGGTGGCGGGCGCAGATTGGGGTCAGACTCATTTACAAAACTTAGCATCACGGCTCGGGGGGTTGAGGGGATGCGGGGGAGAAAGGGTTCCTCCGCTGATTATGGCTTGTGTAATTACGTGTGTGTGTGTTTGTATGTGTCTGTGTGTGTGTGTGTGTGTGCGTGTGTGTATCTCTGTGTGTAATTACGGCGAGGAGTGATGCATGCCTGGCCTGTCCCTCCCTCTCGGCTTAGAACAGCGTGTCAGAGAGAATATGCAGGATTTAATTATAGACGAATTAAAATTGGTAATGAAATTGGGCATGAACAAACTACAAATAGCAGATGAAAAGGGAGGCCGGTCCCTGGGGGGGTGAGACGGAGATAGCGGTGTGCCTGCCTGTCTGAGTGCCCGTGGTTGTGTGTGTTTCTGTGTGTGTGCTGATGATGACTGATAAGAAAATTCTGAGGTAAAATAAAGCTACTAGAAAAACTGCTCCTTGTGTAATCACTGTACATGCGGCTACAGTTTGTGTCCTCATATTGAATAAAGGAGCTTAATCCTCAGGTCACATGACTTGAACGGTAACTTAGCACCTTGCTGGAAAGCATTGTGTGTACTGAACACACCCTGAGTGAGTGTTGTTACCTCAAGCGAGGGAAACAAAAATAGCAATTTCCTCTAGTTTTGAGTTTCTTATTTGAATGACCTGGAAGTCCTGGGTTTCAGATAAAGGTGTACAGGGGGCGAGGGTTTTCAGGTGTTCCTCTAATACAAGCTGGACTTTGAGGGATTTTGACAGCAAAGAATTTAGGCCCCTATATTTAAAATAAACTGTGTGGGCATTTCTATATAGAATACGGACATTGAGTCAAACCAAAGGTTAAGTTATACATTGGACTTTAACAATTAAACTAAAGACTGTGTTAAAATTCTTCTTCTCTCTGTCTTTTCCCAGAATGCTGTGCGCCACAACCTGAGTCTGCACAAATGTTTTGTCCGCGTGGAGAACGTGAAGGGGGCCGTGTGGACTGTGGATGAAGTTGAATACCAAAAGAGGAGACCACCAAAGATGACCGGGTAGGTGAACAAACACACACGCACACACGCACGTGCGCACACACCCCTCTGTGCACAGTCTGAGGTTGATGTGAGTGTGAGCTTATGGGTGCTGGCACTATGATTGCCTAAATAGACCCTCTATTATTACCAAGAGGCCAACTCAGCAATCAAAAGGAGAAAAGAAAAAACAGCTGCTGGCAGAATGTGTACGTATGTACAGTTTGTGTGTGTGTGTGTGTGTGTGTGTGTGTGTGTGTGTGTGTGTGTGTTTGTGTGTGTTTTCCCTGTTTGTCGACACCATTAGTAAGCAGCTGTGCGAGATGCAGGAGAGGAAAAAACCTTGTTAGCGTGTGTAAACAGATGTTCTCTCCAACAGCCAGAGAAACCAGGGATAATTACACACATACACATACACACCTGCATGCCAGATATTAGACACTTTCATTTGTGTGTGTGTGTGTGTGTGTGTGTGTGTGTGTGTGTGTGTGTGTGTGTGTGTGTGTGTGTTTTAGCATCTGTTTACAGTCTGTGTATGTTTCTACTTGTAACTAACATATTAGTGAGATCTGCGCTCAGTCTGAGGTAACATCGTTTCACATATGCTCTCAAGCTGTGATTCTTACCCCTCTTTCCCTTTTTCTTTCTGTGTGTGTGTGTGTGTGTGTGTTTGTGTCTGTGTGTGTGTCTATGTGTTTGCAGAAGTCCCACTCTGGTGAAAAACATGATTTCAGGCCTGGGCTTTGGATCTCTAAATGCCAGCTACCAGGTAAGCCATGCCCTCTGTATCCCCCTGTTTCTATCTCTCCTTCCTCCCCCCCTTTACACACACACACACACACACGCACACACTTCCACACACTAACTCACATACACACACATCTAGCAGCCAATCACAATCAAGGGCACTAATATCAATTCCTTCTTATAATTAGCAGATTCCCTAACGACGCTCACACCCTCCCTCTCCTCCTCCTCCTTTCACACCAACACACACTCTCACCTCCCACCTCACTTTCTCACACATGCACCACCCCCACCTCTGCACACAAACACACACCAGACCTGTCCCTCCACTCCTACGCATACACACACTCTCACACATGCATGCAATTTTGCCACTGAGATGATTTATAGCGTCAAGTAGTTGTCAATTAAGGTTACTGCATAAAATTATCGCCTGTCCCAGAAAATCCGTCTCTGAGCCCGAGAGAGTCCTCCTCCTCCTTTCTGTGTGAGAGGGGAGGTCAGGTGAGTGTCTCACTCTCGGCTGTCCAACCTGTCTCATGTACAAACAGCTGGATGTGAGCAATCAGAGCAGGCACAGAAGCTGCTCCCTGTGGCTTCAGTTGTTTTCTGCTCCACAGACGTGGATGTGTCACAGTGTTTGTGTGTGTTTAACTTGAGGTTGTGGCTCGGCCTTGCTGCTGAGACTTTCATGTGAACACACACACACACTTGGGACAGGGACTTTAATGCTCAAGCACAAGCCACAATGGGGTAAAGTACTGTGTATAAGTGCCCCCTAGTGGTTTCTCAAGTTCACTAGCAAGTTAGTGGATATAAATGTAGTCCTTATGCTCTCAGGAAGGCATAAAGGAAACCCTCCTTTACAAACTGTAGCTGTGACCACTTATTGTACTGTGTTGAACACTTCCTAGTGTGTGTATATTATAGAGAAAGATTATTTTGTACAGGTTGTGGTGGATAGATCATTTTCTGGACAGCTTTTTTTTAACTGAAACAGATTTTTTCCATGATCATTTAGTTTCTGTAAAACACATTTTTTAAGTTATATTTTGGGGGATTTTTTGCCTTTATTATATTGGACAGCTGAAGAGAGACAGGAAATGTGGGGAGTAGAGAGGGGGGAAGACATGTAGCCTCTGTACGTGGGGCGCTTAGACCACAAGGCCACCAGCGCCCCCATAGTTTCTGTAATTTGATTAAAAAAAAATTGTGAAAAAAGCATTCCAGACGATTTTAAGTGACTCTATTTGCGTGTTTGTGTGTGTTGTAGGCAGCTCTGGCAGAAAGCAGTCTGTCCCTGCTGAACAGCCCTTCCCTGCTGTCCCCTCCGTCTGCTGCCAGCCTCAACATGCTGCACGTGGGCCACGATGATGTCAGCTCCACTGTGGAGCAGGTCAACAGCAACGGAAGCTGCAGCCCAACACTCAGCCCTCAACAGTACAGGTTAGCAATCACACACACACACATACACATAAACAGGCATAAAGGTGCAAGGAGACAACAGAAAATAACTTCAATTATAATGACCTTCTTATTGCAATTTTTAAGTTTTGAACTTCTTTAATCAATCAATCAATCAATCTTTATTTGTATAGCGCCAAATCACAACAAACGTTATCTCAAGACGCTTTTACAAACATAGGAGGTCTAGACCACTCTGTGTTAAATTATGAACAGAGACCCAACTTCAAGACAGGGTAAGACTCAGTCTGACCCCACCTTAATCCATCATGAGCATTGCACATCGCAGTATTTAGCTAGTTACAGTGGAGAGGACAAACTTCCTTTGAACAGGCAGAAACCTCAGGCAGAACCAGACTCATGTTAGACAGCCATCATGCCTCGACCGAGTTGGGTCTGGAAAGACAGATAGAGGGGAGTAAGAGAGAGAGGTGATAGTGATGAGACGAGTAGTAGAAGCTGTTGCCGCTGGAGTCCAGATGTTCGCAGCAGGAGGACGTCTACGGCAGCTCAGAGGGACCTACGAGACAAGGGAGCTCAGGGACTCCAGAAAGGTCTATGGTTAGTAACTTTAATGGGACAGCCAGAGTTAAAGTAAGTGATGAAGGGGTTGGGGGGAAGGGGGTGAGCTAGGATCCCAGTGTGTCAGTGCGCCAGTTCCCCCGGCAGTCTAGGCCTATAGCAGCATAACAAAAGCTGGTCCAAGCCTGATCCAGCTCTAACTATAAGCTTTATCAAAAAAAGCTTTAACTGCTTTTTTTTAAATGTTGTCTAACATTTATATATTGGACATTTATGGCAATGCAGGTGTTAGCACCAGAAGAACTAATTTAAGTTTAATGCTAGAGAATTTAAATCCCTTAAAAGACAACTCTGTCCAACAGGATGTGAGTCCTGTTGTTAAAAAGTTATTTAAAAAACGAAGTTTTCTATGGTTTTGAATGTGAGTTTTCATTATTAAATAAAGATATATACAGTATATCAGAAATTCCTTTAGCTAGAAATAATAACACAGTTGCTTTTATATATTTAATTGCAACTTTTTCCAGAGTATACAGTCAGATGCTGCTCAGTTTAAAGTTGCTATGTGTTTTTCTGACTGCTTAAACCAGGGGTGTCCAAAGTGCAGCCCGGGGGCCAATTGCAGCCCAAGGTCCATTTATTTATGGCCCCAAGCTTCCATATTAAAACGTGTTATTTATAGCACAGGAATGAATCCCATTCTGAATCATCTGTACATTTGTAGTTTCTTTCAAGCGCACACACAAAACTAAAGTCAATCCAGAAACGTCTCTAAAAGCTTCATATGGACTACCTGTATAAAGCCAAAGCTCTGAGAATTCTGCAAGACAACAATAACGAAGAAACACAAGAACTCTTAAAGCTGACAGGTTTTCAAATTAATGTTTTTATCATGATGTGAAAATGTTCTTGATGAACACTAAAAGTTCAGAAGACACAAAAGAGGACACAAGACAAGATCAAAATTATGAAATTGTGCAGAAAAGGCTAAATTTGGTGCATAAAACTAAACTTAAAACAAAACTCAGGAAAACAATTATTTTGTCCTTAAAATGTTGTCTGCTGGTCAGAAAAGTCTTAAAAACAACATGAAATAGAAGTGTGATGAAATCCAGATCGTGATCCTGCCATAGAAAAATAATGATACAATATTTTTCTCACACTGCCCGACCATTTTCCTCCAGAAGATAAAGTTTGCTAATGTATACATGGCTTGTGGAGAACTGAGGACTACCTAGTTACTGATGTATTGAGAAAAAAATGAAAATAATTGTTATCAAATGGAGATTTCATATATAACTTTTATGATTCCTAAGTCTCAGTAGGAGCCACTGGCCCTGAGGTATTCTTACAACATCAAAAGTGGCCCTCTTTGAAAAAAGTTTGGACACCACTGGCTTAAACTGTTTAATTATGACTTTACTAAGTTTGCAGCAGATATAATTCTTAAAAGAACTAGTATGTTAGCATGAGGATGAAAAGTTAGATGTGCATAACTTAGAGTGTGTAAAAACCTTTTGACCTCACAACCATTACAATATACATCTGCTTTTTAACCTCCGCCCCCGCTCACAGCTGTTCTCTCTCTCTCTCTCTCTCTCCTCCAGCCACCCGGTGCATGTGAAGGAGGAGCCCACTGATTTGGAGGAAGACAGTCGGCCCATGTCCCTCCTGGCCGGCGTAACACACAGCCTGCCTGACGAGCGCGACCTGGAGGAGGATCTCCCCACCGAGGAGCTAGAGTAAGACCCACCCACGACGGACCAGAGGGAGGGCCGAGACCCCGATCGATCGCCTGAGCCCTCTCGTCAGCGTGAAGAGGAAAAGAATGCTACAGTACACTTACGAGAAAAGAGAGAAAAAAGAGAATGTTTTTTTTTTGTTGTTTGTTTTTTGAGAAAATGCAAGAAACCACGGACGACATAAAGAAACTCCAAACAGGGTTAGAAAACCTTTGTTACGTACAGACGCAAAAACAAGACTGTGGAGCACTGCTTTACCTCCATGTGTTTCTTTTACAGTACATGGTTTAGAGGTGTAACACCACTCGATGCATACACACGCACACACACGCGCGCACACACTCATCACTTGTCAAACCAACGTTTCATCTTCCCCTGGTCGAATCTGCCTGGATGTTTGAACACACTCTCCCCTCCTCGGCCCACCACTCTGCATACACCCTCCTCCTCACTGTCGTCTCGGGTTGCCTGGCTAGCAGTTTTATCTCTACAGGAGTGTTTGTGAGAAGAGACACACACACACACACACACACACACACACACACACAGGATCATGTGTATATAGACATGGAGCAGTCGACAGGGACTGTGCAGTATACCTCTCCTTCTCCCGCCCCTCTTTGAGTCAATCACTTGCTTTTTTTCATTTTCTTTGATTTGGTTGAAATTAAACTTTTTGGGCTTCAAGATGGGAAAGAAGAGTGTTATCAAAGATTACCTCCAACAGTGCTCCAACACTTCTGCAGAGCAGGCTTCTGTCTCCAAGTCACAGATGAGGCTGACATGACAGAGGCCCTGTTTCCTGTCCAAACTTCTGCCCCACACCCCCCCTCCCCTCCAGTGAGACACTTAGTGGCGGACATCTTTTAAACTCTTTGCTTCTAAATGAGATAAAAAAAGAAGACATTTTCCTACCTACCCCCTCTCCACCCCTTCTCACCCATCCCAAAAAAGACTGCAGGAATAGGACCATTTGGTGCTGTCCTTCTCCTCTCCTCCGTCTGCGGATGGAGAGATGAGCTTGGAACACTTTGAAAACGAGAGGAAGCAAAGAGAAATGAGGGAGGATGCGTCTACAGAAATATTGTGACTTTAAAAAAAAAAAAAAAAGAAAACTGTTCATGACTATGGAATATAACAAGAAAAAAACGTGTGGTAGCTTTTGTCATTTCCTTTTTTTTTTTATTTGTTGTTATTATCGTTTTCTTTTTGAGGATCAATATTTCCACGGTGGCGTTCCGTTTTGATGTACCTTTTTCTAAGGATGCTGTTTTTTTGTTTTTTTTGTATTGTGATTTGTTTGATTTACTCTGGCTGTTCACACCATTCCAAATGAGTATTGGCAAAAAAAAGGAAGAAAGCGCAGTATTGTCCCAACTTGTGATACCCGACCCCTAATTCTGCCCTTTTCCCTTTCTTTCCCAAGTGTAGCAGGCAAGAAAATTTGGAAAAAAGCACTTAAAGTTGCCATTATCCAGACGAATTATTTAACAGCTAAATCTTCTTTTAATTCTCTATCATTCACATTTTTTTTTTTTTTTTTGGTTGTGTATTTAGTTGAGAAATATCAGTAATGCTTTAAAAATATATATATTATTACTGCAGTCAGAGAATACCTCAGCCCACAAAGGTTCCACCTGGAACTGTGTCCAAATTAAAAAACAAAAAAAGGGGGAATTCTTTCTGTGGGACACCAAATGCGGCGACTCTGCTCAGCCTGGATTCAAAGCTCTATGGTTGTAATAGTTACTGTGTAGAAGCTTTCTGCAATTCACTGTGTGAGTTTGTGTTAAAGGAATAGCACGTGAGATTTTTTTCTTTTCTTTGTTTTGTTTTCTGTGAAGCATTACTTTTTCTCTACAGTGCCATACCAAATTTAACATTTATTTTAACCTATTATCTGCTTATTCCCATTTTATTTTTGTTACAGGTAACCAAAGAAATATGTAGAAAACCAAAAACCCTGTAGTTTATTTTGCCCTTTTTGAGTTTCCTTTATATTTGTTTTGTTTTTCTTCGAGAATTGGCCAAAAGACAACAAACCAGGAGTTTGAATTCTTATTCTTGTATTCATATAACTATTGTGTTGAACTTTTACATGACTTACAGTGCTGACCATTCCAAAAACCAAAGTGTGTAAAGCAAACTAGAATTTGGAGACATCAAAGATTTTGCAAGATAAGCCGTTACATGTGGCTCACATTAGATAAGAGGCCAAAAACCAGTATTAACAAACCTCGCACAGTTCCTCTTAAGAATCTCAAACATAGAAAAGACAAAAAGCACTTAGAGGTGAAACCCTGTCTCTCACACACTCAGGCTAAACTGTGTTCCAAACACAAACCAAGTACTGGCCCTAATACTGTGGGAGCAGGCCTAAAAAACAAGGCACTCCTGAGGCATTTCAACACAACATGTAGGTACCTTAAAAAAACAAGAGAAGTTAAATACAAATGGATTTAAAATGAAGTCTTTCTATTGCTGTTGTAATAAAAATTCGGTTTTTCAATCATGGAAGCAAACACACCCTCTTCCTCTACTTGCAGGGAGAGGATGAACACTTTGAAGTCACATCTTTAAGACAGGGACAGGGACCAAAAGAAAACCACGTATTAAAATAAAGAGGGAACTACAAAAACATAATAAAACATAGACCAATGTAAGAGGAAAACAACCAAGGGACGTCATGTAGTCAAAAAGTTTGGTTCATATTTTCATTCTTTCTCTCAAACTATCTCTTGCACTTCAAACGATTTTTCTTCTTTAATGAAAGAACCTTTCTGAAGACTTTGTGTTCACACAGGACTGTTTCCTGTCACATTAGAGACTGATTTCTAACCAAGTACAAAGTGGCAGACAGGCATCTTGAAACGAGATAAAAACCAAAAAAAATAACGCTACCTCCTTTTCAAAAAACGGTTCAACACATAGCCAATGGGAGACTGAACGCTCTTTGATATATTTTTTGTTCTCCATTCTTCCTGGATGATGATAATGAATGCCAAAATTGTTGTTTCACTTACTGTATGACTGACGTTTAAAAACAAAAAAAAAATCTGGACTCCCTGATACATCTGCTCGAGCCCAAAAAACAGAGACGCTTCACTTTTCATGGATTTAAAAATGACTACCTCTCCTTTAACCACATTCTTAGCACTCTTTAGGTCTCAAAGTGTGTTGTGAAGTGTTGGCTGAAAATGAAAAGTTTTCTAACAGCTGTGTAAAACTCATCTTATTCCTGCACCCGGTAAGCACTGAGCTAAGTGAAAAGCCTCTCCACTTTTTGTGTGATCACAGTCCACAAAAAAACAAAAACTAGTGGTTAATGGCTGTTTGTCAGGTTTGTGAGCAGAGTATATCAGTGAAATAACACACACTCACACACATAAAGCAGTGTAACAGAAGCATAGAAGCAGGGCTGTGTGTTAGTGCAAACAAGAGGCTCTGTCCATCCAGATATCCAAAGACCCACGACACAGCAGCACCTGCATCACCACAACGCTCACAGAGACGCTGAGAGGACACATAATAAAACTCATCACTACTACTAGTTGTATCCAAACCAAGAGGAACTGCTGCATACAGAACATAGATGATCTCTGACTTGTGCTTTAAGGTACACCTGTAAACAAAGCTGTTTTATAAAGATGTAGATTGTTCACAGGTCGCCATGTAACACTTCTGTTCTTTCTCAGCTTGGCATAACATGATGTATTCTTGTATATTAATGCTTGACTTCTCTCTCCAGGGCATTCTTTCCCATTGTGTCCTTTCATTTCTCTTCACTTTTGGGGATTTTAATTTTTCTGCACCTGTTTAGCTATTGTAAAGCTTTCAGCTCTGATTCCTATACTGTACTGCTAATGCTGAAGTATATGTATTTATCATATTAAGTGCTGCAGGTATCTTGGTTTATTAGTTCTGTTTTTTTTTTTTTTTGTTTTGTTTTGTTTGTTTCCACTTTTTTCTTTTTTTCCAATTCTTCATAAAACGTCTGGGACGCTGATTTTTTAAGTGTATTATCTCTCAAAAAAATGAAAAGAATAAAGTTAGATCAGTGGTTTAGGTAACACCTGTTTGTATATTTATCTTAGCTAGGTCTATTTTGATACTTTTTTGTCTCTGTACTGCATTTATGCATTTTTAAGGAAAGAAAAAAAACTAATGGAAAACAAACTAAAAAGTTACTTCATTATGTATTGATACCTCAGAAGGACTTTTTCTCAAAGACAGGACCAAAACCTCCGACAAAAGAAAAAGAGAAAGAGGAAAAAATGTCAGAATATGTAGCCCCTCTCTTGCTTTAAAAAAACGCGGAGCTCTTGAAAGATGTTGCTGTTGGTCCTCTCAGGTGCCAATATGTGTCCCAGCTCCCTGTGACCCCTCCCTCTGACCCCTGACCCCTGTCATTCCTGTGCTGAACTCCGACCCGCAGAGCTGTCAATCATCGGCAGGCACCGTGGGGTGGTGGCTGGTGGTGGCCAGTCGCACACCTCATCTCCCAGTCCCACAGAGGCAGATCAAAGACCGACACTGATGCATTTTTGATACTCGTCCTCTCGTGTAGTCTTAGTACCAAAATGTGGAATGGCTCTCAGAGATGCAGCTCATCCTCTGACTACCAAAGGCATTGCAAGCAACCATTTGCTTAGTCCAAACTCCTGAACTGTAACCAAACTGTAACCAAACCAATGCCACAACCTTAACCAAACAAAAACCAAGCTACTTCCAAAACTCTCCATTGACGTCACTGATCACCTTTACCGATAGCTGTTATCTCTCAATCTTATCCACGTTGTGGTGTTGTAGGACCAGCTTCTCACAGGGAGCCCAAAACCTTGACGTGTGATTGGACAGTTCTGGGGTGTCATGTGAGGGGGAAGGGACTCTCAAAGTGGAGCCATGCCTGATGGTATTATCATGTAGACAGCCAGAATAAGATGGAACTACCACTTCAGCTCTCCTCTGGTTAAACCTTAGGAATGTGTGTACATTTTCAGCAGTGACTCTCTGAATTGTTTCTTAGTTTCAGTTTACCTGTTTACCTCTCTTTATCTTTTTGGTTTTTGTTCTGTTTTCTTGTTATTTGAAAGTGTGACCCGAGGAAGAGGCGGGGACGGGGACTGGGCGGTGGCTTTTAGATGGACAGTGGAGCCCAGCTCTCTGACCCTCCACCCCGGGTAGCCATGTAATGCCAGTCACTGCCCTTTCCTTCATGCTGTATAAAAACACACACATATATCTGTGTATTTGTAACCTGAATCTTCTTGTGTCTGTCCATGCAGACAATAAAAAAACTGTACAGTAGGTCTAGTTGCATGTAATCTGTACTAATTATTGACAATGGCATTATAAAATGCAATAAAATACTTATTACACTGTCCTACACTGAGTCCTTGTTTACTTCCCAGAGTGAGTGGGACATTTGGAGTTTTGAGACTGGAATGATTGATCAATAAATGATTAATTATTAGCAGTACACAGTTATATTAATGATTCTGCTTTCTAAATGTGTTGCTTGGTGGCTAATTTTAACTTCTTAAGATCTCATGGGTTAAGAAAAGTTATTAAAATCTGCTATAAATCATGCCCTGCCTCAGCCTCAAAGGGTCTTAAAGCTAAAGAGCAAGGTGTACAGAAAAAGAAACCTTGAAACAGTTACTGTTGCATTGTTAAAGAAATACAAATGCACATCCACACACTATCTAACTTGCAAGAAACATTTTGGTACTGGACCTTTAACAGGCCATTTTAAATAGGGAGTGGGTGCAAAGTAAACCTGCAACCATTCAAACATCAGATCTGAATGAATCAACTGTTTAAAGGTGACATATTACGCTCTTTTTCATCAATATATATTGGTCTAAGAGGTCCCCAAAACATGTCTTTAAAGTTTATGCTCAAAAAACCACTTTGAAATCAGATTTTGGCATGCCTGAAAAACCCTCTTCTTCAGCCCTCCTCAGAATGGTCTGTTTTCTCTCTGACCACGCCCCTTCAGGAAGTGGATGTGGCCTCGGCTGTCCAGCATGTTGATCTAATGTTTACATGTTGGCTGAATATACACGGCTGCTCACAGATCGCTTTACCTCAACCCTCTGAATCTGATCCAGAATCTGATCCTGATGGAGAGGCGCCTGCAGCAGGACCTTTCTGAACGATTTGTCACAGATTTAGTGTTTCTTGTTGTTTTATTTATCAGTATGTCGACGTGTGTCTTGGTACACAGCTACAGCTACAAACATGTAGCTATGTGGCTATGCTAACTAGCGCTAGCACTTTTCCATGAAAAATCGAAATCATCCACTAGATCTTCAAATCTGCAGACGTGGGGAGTAAAACCGACCTTTGTGTTTATTAAGACAGCCTACAACTGGCATGCCTCCCTCCTAAGCTCCTTGTTAGCACACACGTGTGCAGGTAATGAAAAACGGAGGAGGGGTTGAGTTGTATTTTATACAGTCTATGGGCTGAACAAGCTCTGAGCTCTGACTCCGTGACAGACCGGAGATTGTTGTGACGTAACAAAAACACGGAAGTCTGAAACGGCTCGTTTCACACACATTTACAGAAAGGTGGAGAAATCAGAACAGGGGCAGAATGGATTCTTTTCATTCTCGGGGGGTTTGTAGACATGCCAGGGACACATATTTCAGGTAGAGAACCATTAAAAAGTCCATTTTGCATGATATGTCACCTTTAAAGAACAACAAACATCAGCTAAATGACAGAGTTAACATGTAATTAAGTTAGATAAAGCTGAGGAAGTAATCCATATTCAATTATAACTTCATATGTTATATTAAGGAGGCACTTTAAGTCCATAATAGTAAATCAACTATACAATTTGTCCGCCTTTACCAAGAATAAGTCCCATCCTAAAAGGATCAGTCAAAACATGCACAGCCATGGCAGCTCATCACTGGATGAACCTAACATAGAAACAAAATAACATTTAAAGCTGCTGTGAGGAACTTTTGTTTTGTATCGATTCTGGCGCCCCCCTTGTGGACAAAGTGATACCTCTTATCTCTTGTCCTATACATGCAAAAGTAGTGTTTTCAACAAAAACCTCATCCTGTTGTCTTAACAGTCAACATTATCAGGCAATGTGATTATTTTCCATGAAAACAGTCAAATAAAGGCTGTTTCTGAAGCGAGATGTCCATCATCTGGTCTGACACCTGCCCCCTCAGGGTGGTTTCAGGCATTAAAAATGACAACAGAGAAGGTGTCAGTGTTGCTGCTGGTGGTCTTGTTTGCTATTGAGGGTCATAAAGAGGCATCGGTATAATTTTCAGTCTGTTTCTCAGCCAGTTCAAAACTCCTCACAGGGCCTTTAAAAAGTTATATTTTGAATCAATACTACTTTATCAACACGTGGAATGAAAAAAATCATGTCTAATCAGTATAAATACAGGTACAAAAAGCACCTAATATTCAGTGTGCATACTTCAAAGACACTCCATGATTCTATGCTCAAGAAAACTATAAGAAATATATTGAAAGAGCTGTTCATCACAGGCCCACTCTCATTCAATATCAGGTCCTGCAGCTCCTTCATTTCTCTAAAGTCAAGCTCTCTCTAAGATGCTCCCAGATATAGACTACCTGTCACAAACAAACCCTTACCTGCCTCCCATACACATCCTCGCCTTGTCCTCATCTGGACACTTATTTGAGCTCAATCTTCCAAATTCAATCAAATGTTTTAAAAAAATGACAGTCCATCCAGATCCCATGTTAGCTATTTCAGGTATAGTGTGAGAACGTTTCTGGAACCAAATTCAAAATAAAAAAGAAAAATGTAAGGAGCAATTCTTCTTCACTGGAAAACACTTCATTCAGCAGGCTGGACTCTTTGCTGAGGGATGTGATGCAGCATCTCAGGCTTGAAAAATAAAGAAAACATGGCAACCCTTTATGGACTACATTACAGTACAAGCCTAACACTGTGATAAGCCACATGTATATATGTCCATCACTATCTTTGTAACTCATCACTTTGTCTTGATTCATTAATGCATTCAACTGTCTTTTTGGTTAACCCTCCTGTTATGTTTGTTTCTTAGGGACAGCAATAATCTTCCTGGGACAACTTAACCGGGGGCATATTTAATGATCCAAAAGTGTCAGAACCCCCCCAAAAAAACAATAAACATTTTTTAAATCTCATTGTTAACTCCATTACTAACCATTTAAATCAATATTTAGTGCATTGGTGTTCTTTAATTCTCACAGATCATGGTTGAATGAGGATAATTCACTCGTTTTAAAAAAAAAATCATGTTAAAACTTGTTTTATGTACATTGGAAAGTGATTTGGGGTGATATGTGTCACACAGTTGCAAAAAAAAGATTTCATATTTAAAAATTCTGACCCCTTTTAGCCTCCACTTTGACTGCAGGGTCAAATTGACCCACGAACAGTAGGCTTATGTATGCAATAAACATGCAGGGGGGGGTTGTCAATGTGTGAAATTAACCATTTTCATTTTCTATATTGTTCATGTTAATTAAGCCAAGCAGAAGAAGTTTCTTAGCAAAAAAAATACTTTTAATTTTTTTTTTTTTTTTAGATTTTTTGAACTTTAAAATGGGTACATTTGACCCGCAACATAACAGGAGGGTTAACTTCCTTTTTTCAGCTGTTGTTATTAGGAAGTTACATTTATTTGGGGAAAAACAACAATAGAAACATGTTTAAATATATATATAGCTCTATATATACAGTTGTGCTCATAAGTTTACATACCCTGGCAGAATTTGTGTTTTTTTTGGCCATTTTCAGAGAATATGAATGATAAGAGAAAAACCTTTTTTTCACTCATGGTTAGTGGTTGGATGAAGCAAAATTTTTATCAAACAACTGTGTTTAAGATAAGATAAGATAAGATATTACTTTATTGATCCCCCGGGGGGGAAATTCAGTTGTTACAGCAACCCAGACATAAGTACAATCAAGAAAGAAGTTTCAATAAGTACATAATAAGTACAAAATAAAAATGAAACAAAAAATAAAACAAAATAACATAAAATAAAATAAAAAGTAAAATAAAAATAAAAATAAAAAAAATAAGTAAAATAAAATAGATAAATAAAGTTAGAGTACAATTTAGATATATACAATGTTACAAATGGAATTTAAATTAAATAGCAGTAATTACAGGCAGTATTAAAAAATGTTTCAGTAGTGACATGTTGACATGGTGTGATTATGGTTGGTAATGACAAATTAAGCAATAAATAGAAGAATATTTGTATGTAATATGACCATGGGTTGTAGTTAGAATAGTAATGTAATTTAACAAAATATAATATAGCAAGATAATTATATAATACAGTATATTATACATTATAATGCCAGCAGCAGTCAAGAGAGAGTTCAGGATGGGATGATGGAGTGTGACAGACAGAGCAGGGATGTTATGGATCTGTTCGTGGGGGGGGGGGGGGGGGGGTGTCAGTGGTCAGCATGGTGCAGTCTGTGGCCTCCATTACTGTTTACTCTTTTTATATCATAAAGACAACAGAAACTACCAAAGAAACCATAAATTCTGCCAGGGTATGTAAACTTATGAGCACCATATGAACTGGCCTGCCTGCTCACCTGATCTCAACCCGACTGAGAACTTGTGGTCAATACTGAAGAAGATAATTTACAGTGATGGCAAGAAATACAGCTCAAAAGAGCCTCTTTGGAAATCCATACAAGGTGCCGCTCACAGTGTCAGCAGAGAAGTCATCAGAAACCTCACTAAATCAGTTTACAGTGACCTCTGACCCTCACTGAAAGAAAAGGAGGTTATATTGGACAATATATATATATATTGAAACACTTTAGATTTGAAATGTTTCAAAGACATTAACAGTTTTATTTTGTATACAAATGTAAAGAAAACTGTTGTTTTTGTTCAAGTTTGAATACAGTTGTAGTAAATATTATTAATTTCAATCAATAGAACATTTAAAATGGTGCCTAGTGCCTGGCCACAGAGGCTCTTTGAATTTTATTTTATCAGTGATGGATAAAAGACCTTGATGGCTCCTATTGATACTTGACCTGAGTTTTAAACCCCATGAATTCTTGAATGAACATGAATGTATACATTTTATTTATTTATTTTTCAATTTTCTTTATCTATACACTGAACAATATTTACACTCCACCCCTTGCTCCCATGTCTTGTCCTGTTGTAGGTTATCAAGTGTATTTGTTTGTATGTATATTTGTTTGTTTGTTTAGACCTTGTTCAGTCAGAGTTGTGTTGTTGTATTATAATTTTGTGTATTAAAAAATAAAAAAATAAAAAAATAAAAAATAAAAAAATAAAATAAATAAAATAGTGCCTAGTTTTTAATTTTCACAAGTTATATACTCTTATCACCAACTTGCATAATAATTTGGCACGCTCATTTCTACAGATTCTGCATTTATTTAAAAATACAGCCAACGTAATTTGAAAAGCATCATTTTAACCACACAGTTGAAGAAATATATTCACTATCTGACTTCTTGACAAATTTGAAAACCACTGTTGATATAGTTTTTAACATATTCACAAAAATGCAACTTGCATAATAATTTGGAACACAGTGTATACATCAAATGTTCAGCAAAAAGGAATCACATAAACTTGTAAAGAGCCAATACAATTCAGCTCTTATGGAGCCACTGTTTGGAAAGAGTTAATCTTGTAACTCACACACTGTTTGAGAAGCTTGCTAAACCAAAAAATGCAGATAAATACTTTAAAAATGAATTAAGTTAGACCGTTTGACGGATGATTACTTGCTTTATTTGATGGACTTTCAGAATCAGAATCAGAACCAGAATCAGCTTTATTCGCCAAGTATGCTTGAACACACAAGGAATTTGACTTTTGTAAACTGTGCTCTCTTTGTACAAGGCATAAGAATAAGAATAAGAATAAGACCTACCATAAAAAATAAAATAAAAAATATAATAAGAATAACCTTAGCTTTAAATACAAAGAAACAACAAATAGGCTTGACTTTTCCACTCCTACAAAACTTGCTTTTGAAATAGATGTGCAAAGTAAATAATAATAAATAAAGAAAAACACTCTCCTACATTTAAATTCAAATATAATGTCTAAATGCATCTGAGTCTATAAGCACAGTTAAATGTATATATTCATAGTCTGATCTAAAACATCACTTATTTAATTTAATGCAAGTCAATACAGCTGTCCTGCAACATGTACATATAAATGTTTAAGTGTAAGTATTGTTGACTCAACTCTTAGAGTTAGTTATTTTTTTGAATGCTGCTTATTAGATAGCCAGTGCTTTACCTGAAGAAATTATATAGTATCAAATATCCCTTGGTTTGTTTCTTACTGTGACCTCTGCCAGGTTACCGATTATAGCTCTACTGCTGCAGTCTAAGTACTATAATTAAGAAAAATGTCAAACAAGGCAGCTGCTGTTCACAGTGAAAGAAGGCTGGAAGTGTTATATCAAGAAAATTACTAATCAGTGTTCTGTTATTTAATTTTGAACAATCAAAAATTATTTTTTTTAAATCAGTATACATAAAGTGTTGTGATTCTTCACTAATTTTCCATTAATGCCACCTTTTTAACTTGACACACAAGTAAAACTGACCTTAAATCTCAGGAAACAAAGTTTGTGCACCTCATTATTAATTTAGAGATCATTTATCATGTCCTCAAAATTACTTCTTTATTCAAAAAATGCAACAAATAAACCCAATAGTGCTACAGCAATATAACAGGTGTTTAATTCTTAACTTAACATGATGAAGGAATTGAAATTACTCTTGTTTAGTTACATATGCAGCCCCTCACATTTGCATTTTCATCAAAGAGTTCAGAGTAAATCAAGAGATAACTATAAATGATCATTTTCTTCAAGTTTAAACTGGAGCCTGTGTCAGTACCTGTAGTGTAGGCCCTCAGAGAGCTCAGAGTGTGTTGTGATACAGAGAGTGGCCACCAGGAGGAGTAAACAAACCGGACAAAACAAGCAGCATCTCACAAACACAAACCCAGCAACAAACATCACTCAGGTCTACTGACATAGTGTGACCAACAGGGTGGGCCAGAGAGTGCAGAACTGATAACAGAACTACTCCACCTGATGGAGTGAAAGACATGAATACAGATGACTGGAGTCTGTTGAGATTATTGAACAGATCAAATTTATAATGGAAATTAGTTTTTGTAAACTATCTGTACTTTATGTTCACTCCACTCCTCCATTTTTCATCTCCATCTTCACCTGCGTCTCTCTCCCTGGCAGGTTTGGCGCATGCCCTACAGCTTCTCTTTAAACTCCTGCGCTGCATCATGGATGTGTTGCCACAGGGAGAAAAAATGGAAACTGGCTGGATGCTTTCTGGAAAGTTGAGACTTTGTTTAATCTTGTGCTTTTAGTGAACTTCTCAGTAGTCAGCTGGGAGGAAACTCACTCTTGACGCCTAAATCCCTGTGACATTTGGTTGTGGGAGAGACCCCTTTCTAAGCCTATTACAGACACACATGCACAAACACACTCAGTGGCATGCACACATCATGAATACTAAGCAGAAACTTAGCACTATACTTGCACAAGGTGAGCCAGGGTGCAAAGCAACACACAAAGAGGTTATTCTTGGCAGGGAAGAGTGATGTTTGGCATAAATCTTAGTCTGCAGCCTTGAATATAGTTCTTAATACTCATCTTGACAGAGTAAGCAGTTTGTGTGTACGTGAGTGTGTGTATTGTACCTTTGCATACCTGTTGGCTTGTTTGTAGAAGGATTTGTGCACACCATGATGCATCTGCTTGCTTGTGAATGTGCACAGACTTGCAGTGCTAAATCAAAATGCATGCACGCATATGTGTGCATGTGTTTTTGTTTGTGCGTATGTGTGTGTGTAAAGATGGGTGTGTTGGGTTGTTAGTCCCAGCAGCACAGAGAGCACTGAGGTCCAGGCAGACCCTGTGAGTCACAAATTGAATTTAGTGAGACCTGTGCTTACATCTCTCTCCCTCTTTCATCCTCTCTCACCCTTCTTCTCCTCTGTATCTGTGGCTGAAGAAGTGGGCAGTCCTTCAAACTGTAAACGTTCTCACTCCCAACAGCACAACAAACTGGGTATCCGTTGCTGCATGCACATAGATGATCTTCTTATTCAGTCCTGTTCAGTTGACATGTTGCTTTTCAATAGCGAGTGAATTAGAAATATTTAATTCATCCTATGGACTGATAACATTCAAAGCTTGTGCAGTTTAATTATTTAAATATGAGGTTCTTTGAGGTACAACTAACTTTTTTCTGCCTTGAATCCTTGAGTTGCATTTCTCCTGACTTTATAATTATCAAATATGTTGGAACATGTTTAAGTGGTTAGCCTCAATGGAATAAACAGGGCTGTGTATTTTGAAGAAAGGAATCAAAGCTGTCAAATACCATGAAGCATTGACTTTTATACCTTTGCCATTAAAATTAAGTCTGATTTGTGTGTAAAAAAAAATGTATCAGCTGTCAGCTTTAATGCATAAATCAAGGTCCAAAATTTATGTGTAATTTTGATCTTTTAATTGCATGTTATTTTGTTCCTCTAGGCACACCGTAGTTAAGCAGCTGCAGCTTCTTCCTGCTCCCTGCTGCTGCTGTAATGGAAAATAAGAACAACACTGTGCATCTGAATGGCACATTTCACTCTCTCCTGGATGGATCAGTTGACAAGTCAAAAGTGATTCACCCTTTTTGTCAATCAGACATACAATATCACTAAAGTACTTCAAGTTTGACATACAACCTACAAGCTAAGCATACAGGTGCAGCTAATCAGACTGATGTCATTGGGCAACCTCATCATGAGTGCATCGCTACAGACCTGTGAATGAAATCAAATGGAAACACTGGTGAGAAGTGCTGTATGTTTTTGTTATGGACCTAAAATACAAATTAATATAATTTTACACATGCCATTAAAAGTGTGGTTCATTGTGATTGACTATTGAAATTCGGCTATTAACTCAAAATACATATAAATGTTCTTCCTCACACAAAGTAATGATACATGATATTGGCTTAAAATGCTGTTACACTTATTTGGTTAAATATTAGACCTGTTAGGCCTTGCTTAAAAATAATAATAAATAAAGCTACTGGGAGGATCTCTTTGACTCTGTTGATTTTGGTGCCCCCTGTGGACAAAGTAGTACCTCATCTCTTCTCTGAATTGCCTCCTGTACTCATGTAAGTTGATTTTTTTTACAAAAAAAAAAATAATAATATCACTTTGTGTTATAAAAACACAAAAATGTTGAAAACCAGATCCGTTTCCAGAGCAGTGTGAAGTGGCTTTAAGTTGGGGGTGCTGTAGTAAGAGGTGCAATTTTTTTTTCTTTTTGCATTTAGGTTACTTATGCAACTGATAGGCTTTTTTTATTTAACCTTTATTTAACCAGATAAGTCCCATTGAGATCAAGACCTCATTTTCAAGGGCGACCTGGCCAAGAGGTCAATCTTTTATCAATCAATCAATCTTTATTTGTATAGCGCCAAATCACAACAAACGTTATCTCAAGACGCTTTTACAAACATAGGAGGTCTAGACCACTCTATGTCAAATTATGAACAGAGACCCAACACCAAGACAGGGTAAGACTCAGTCTGACCCCACCTTAATCCATCATGAGCATTGCACATCGCAGTATTTAGCTAGTTACAGTGGCGAGGAAAAACTTCCTTTTAACAGGCAGAAACCTCAGGCAGAACCAGACTCATGTTAGACAGCCATCATGCCTCGACTGAGTTGGGTCTGGAAAGACAGATAGAGGGGAGTAAGAGAGAGAGGTGATAGTGATGAGACGAGTCGTAGAAGCTGTTGCCGCTGGAGTCCAGCACGTCCGTATCAGCTGGAGCCCAGATCGTCCGCAGCAGGAGGACGTCTACGGCAGCTCAGAGGAATCTACGAGACAATGGAGCTCAGGGACTCCAGAAAGGTCTATGGTTAGTAACTTTAATGGGACAGGCAGAGTTAAAGTAAGTGATGAAGGGGTTGGGGGGAAGAGGGGAAGAGGGTGAGCTAGGATCCCAGTGTGTCAGTGTGCCAGTTCCCCCGGCAGTCTAGGCCTATAGCAGCATGACAAAAGCTGATCCAAGCCTGATCCAGCTTAACTATAAGCTTTATCAAAAAGGAAAGTTTTAAGTCTACTCTTAAAAGTGGAGAGGGTGTCTGCCTCCCGGACCCTGACTGGTAGATGATTCCAAAGGAGAGGGGCCTGATAACTGAAGGTTCTACCTCCCACACTACTTTTAGAGATTTTAGGTACAACTAGCAAGCCTGCATGTTGGGAGCGTAGAGTTCTAGAGGGGTAATAGGGCACTATGAGCTCTTTAAGATACGAGGGTGCCTGATTTTTAAGGGCTTTGTAGGTTAAAAGAAGGATTTTAAATTCTATTCTACATTTTATTGGGAGCCAGTGTAGAGAAGCTAGCACTGGAGAAATGTGCTCCCTCTTCAGCAGCACACGTCAGAATAAATGGCACAACTCAACAACATGGAACATATATGCAGACAGTACGTAGAAGCAAACAATAATAATTTAAAAGTGCAACTTATTTTCAAGTAAAGTGCAGTTTGTGATTACAAAACAGCATTTAAAAACACAGGCACTGTTCTGGGGTATGTCTTTCATTTAAGATAGACTTAAAGGTGTCCAGAGAGATGAGATCCGACAGATTCAAGTCCTTCTGGAGTTTATTCCAAGCAGTAGGAGCAGCAAAACTGAACGCTCTCTTACCAAACTCTGTCCGAACACGGGGAACACACATCCGCAAAGTGTCGCGGGAGCGCAAGGCATAGTGACTTCCTGATCTCTGAAGATAAATACATAAATACATTGGGACCAAGCCAAGTAGACATTTGTAAATTAGACGAAGCCAATGTGTATGCCTGCGCACACTCAGGGATGGCCAGTCGGCTCTGACATAAAGCTCACAGTGGTGAGTGAGGCGTTTGCAACCCGTGACAAACCTCAGCGCGCAGTGATACACACTATTTAAAGACAACAAACATTTAGCCGAGGCTCCCAATTACAAAACATCACCACATACATTTAGCACACATACATTTTATTTTCATTTATCTGGTTTGAATACAAGCTTTCAAGAGAACTTTTCATTATAAATTCACATCAATAACAAATATAATACAGGCTACTATAATATGAATCAAATGCCCAACTTGCATCTTCCATACCCCGTTGTACAGCAAAGAGCATACAAGCCAAACCTGGTAAAACAGGCCCAAAAGGCAGTAAAGTGCATTGAACAGAACTTATCCAAATACTTTTAGTTTTTAAGCAGGCACACACACACACAGGGCCCAGGCATTGGGTTATTTTAAAATGAATAATTATTTAAAATTGCTGTAATTATTTCTCAAATCTTCCTCAGGCATTACATTTTCAGAAAATAATACAATGAAAAAAAAAACTGTTTTATTGTGTTAATTAATGTATTTATTTAAACTTATTTATGCATCCAGAAAAAATTGTGTGATGCCTTTTCCAATTGGGGGAGCTGCAGCACCCTCAGCACCCCTACTTCCCATGGCCATGTCCGTTTCCGTGCCGTCTCCGATCCGCTGCTGCACAGAGCAGGACCGTCGGACAGCTGGAGTCATGTGACCGAAGTTTTCCCACAGCAATCAGTGAATCAAGGATTCTCCTCCTCCTCTCCTCATCCATGTTGTCTTTATCAGCCTCTGAAAACCTCTGACCTGTTGACTCCAGGCCTGGCTCCGCTCATCATGACGGTTTGTTGTTGTAGTTAAGTTAAAAACGATCTGGTGATAACACAGAGTGTTTTATTCTGAAAATTAACCAGGTTTTTATTTTGTTTGGTGCCTGACTTCCTGTCCCACTCCAACTGCTCCAGCATCCGGCACAAATAGAAGTCTTGCGTATCTGATCTGTTGTGTTCCGACCTGCCGGATCAGAGACGCAGCTTGAATGCAACGGAGTGGATCCAGTTGAAGTTAACACATTGACTAGAAAAGAAACCTCTCAGATCCGGTGCCGTGACGGATCAGAGACGGACCGGACACAGATCTGGTGGAATTTGGCCTCAAGGCTGTTTCAGTAGCATGAAGTTAATTAGCAAACACCTGCAAGCTTTCAGACTAGACAAACTATAAAGACATAATCAGTCTCATCGTTCATGGTCCTGTTTGCTTTCGTAGGTCATAAAGAGGCCTCAATATTCATATCAGTTTGTTAAGCAGATAAAAAATCCTCACAAGAACTTTAATTGTTTTTTTTTTAACAAATGTGCAAAAGCTTCATTTCAATTATCATGAGCCCACTGTGTCTTCATCTTTTTGTCTGATAATAAGTCAGAAAAAGAAAGAACAAAAATGTTCAGATTTGCATGACATCCTGTCAAGAGGGTTCCTGGTTCTAATCCTGGGGAAAGGGGCTTTTGCATGTTCTCCCTGTGCATGCATGGGTTTCCTTCTGGTAATACAGTTTTTTTTCTTCCTGTGATCTAGCCAAGTAGTCATTGTCTCTGTTGTTTAACACACTTCAAAAACAGTGCAATCAAAGAAAGCAAGACAAAACGTTTTGCTAATGCAAGCCCAGAACAAATCAGAAAAGCACACAGCATATCCACCACTTGCACAAATGCTGAGTTGTTATTGTTCTGTTCTTTTAAACATCCAGCCTCAAATTGTTATTGTCTCTCAGGTATGCTTTTTCCTCCCAAGAGCCTAACCCAGAGTAGTCAAGAGTCTGATGAGAAAGCGGATGAAACTGCAAGACTTCATGTGTGGCAGAGGCAGAGAGAGAGAGAGAGAGAGAGACAGAGAGAGAGAGAGAGAGAGAGAGAGAGAGAGAGAGAGAGAGAGAGAGAGAGAGGGCCCCAGCTGCAGAACAAAAGCATCTTTGTGAGTGATTGGAACCACATTTTTACCCTCTCTCTCTCCCCTCTCTCTCCTTCACTTACTCAACCTCTCTCGCCCGATCTCCCAGTCACAAAAGTCCGTTCAAAACCACTGAAACAATCAAAGTCAGAAGTTTAGAATAATACTCGGAGAGCGTCCCAGCAGATTCTCTCTGTGCATGTGGCTCCAATTTCACCATTCTGCGAACACACACACACACACACACTGCTCACATGCACTCCCTCACTCCCTCTCTCTGGTTCTCTCACTGCCTGGATCTGTTCTGGGTTTCTCCCACTCTCAGTCTCTAGTCTGCCTCAGTCTGGTCCTCCCACCTTGCCTGTCTACATGGACCTCTGCTGGGTGGGGGTCTGGATGTGGCAACTCATGCACTCTAATCAGAATCCTAGCAAGAAAGGCAACCTCTGATATCTCTGCTTGATAAAGGCCTCTCTCTACCCAGAGGAACATTTTACTGCTCAAGGCTTTCTCTTCTAAGTCTCAGGAGACAAAATTGAGATTCTCACTTCAGCCTCATTCAAGTTTCAAATTGTTCTCATTAGTTTCTCCTAAAATTCACTAGGAGAAATAATTGAGACCATGACATGAGTCTTATTGAGACTTAAATGAGAGATCTCATTAATGGCTCATTTTCTTCTTTTTTTTTAAACATATTTTTGGCCTTTTTGCCTTTATTTGACAGGACAGCTGAAGAGAGACAGGATATGTGGGGAGTAGAGAGCGGGGGAAGACATGCAGGAAATGGTCAACTGGCTGGGAATCGAACCAGCGACCCCTGCGATGAAGACTGAAGCCTCTGTATGTGGGCCGCTTAGACTGCTAGGCCACCAGTGCCCAAAAGAATCCACCCCTTGAATTGTAATAATCTGGCTAAATCTGGTCAGCCCTTTTTGCAGCCCATATTTTAAATAAATGGTCTGTCATACCTGGTATGAAATCTCTATCTTTTGTAATTTCTCTCAAATCCACTAAATCTTTGTGAAGTTGTTTTGTTCCAAACAGACTTGTAAAGGAAGGACCATATTGTGAAGTCAAAGAAGAGATCATTTCACATCTAAATAGCTGATCTGATGGTTCAAATGTTTTAATGAGAATTGTAAGTTTGTGGACAATTACATTGAAATCTTAATTTTGCAGGGCACTATAAATGTTCATGAAAAGATGAGCTCAGGCTCTTTTGTAAGAGCCAGATTCATGTTTTGGGTCAAGCTGTGAAACATATTGTTTATTGTGCCACAAGGTGTCATCGTTTTGCTCATTAAGGGCACAGGTATAAAAGTACGTCACCGCCTGGGTATCAGATGTGTGTCTTGACGCGGAAGGGCAGTTGGTTTTTGACTGTTGTCACGTTGTCTTGTCACGTTGTCGTTGTTACGTTGTTGCCTCGTCACGTCGTTACATTGGATGCTGTGAAGCTGCGTCGGCAGGCGGCATGGAGAACCGCGTCTAAAATGTTTGTTCGTGCAATGACTGAGAAACTTGTGGACGCTGTCTAACTGTTCGTACGGTGATACAATAAATGGATTGTATTGTGCTGCAAACCAAAGTTACGCCCCAGACCAGTTATTTCAACAACTACAGTGAATGGTATTGTATGGACAAACATATAACAGTACAACGCGTCAGCCAAGTCATACCCGGGAGTAATCAAAACACACCGGCAGCTTTAGTACAGGACTAAGCTTCTATATCTTTCTTTGCTCCATCTGAGCTCAACTTGAGACACAAAAACTGAGTCTGACAAAAACAAATGGATGAGGTTAGATTGAGACAATTGAGAGAGCTCCCTGATTTCTCCACCTGAGCTCAAAAGGAGTCACAACACTTGAGAAATACCTGAGAATCATTTCAGATTTGGACCAGATCTCCTTTTGAACTGAAAGGGAGACTAAGCTGAGACTTTTTGAAACTTTTTTTTCTGGAGGCAAGAATGAGAAACAGGAGACATAAGCTATAGTCTCATTTTGCTTTCAAACAGATCTCACTGTTGTCTAGGAGACATAAATGAAACACTTTTGAGATCTCCTCTCTAAATGTATTTTTCTATGGGTAGGTAAGGAATACTGGGATATGCAAATTAGAATCTTGAGGGTGAGCAAGACCCCAACACGACCCTGTGTCACCCTGAAGGGATTGTTGAGAGATTTTAAGTTTAATGTTAGCGCTCTTTTCTTGTAAAAATCTTAAAATCATTCTTTATTTCAGTGTTCCTTTCATTGTCAAAGGGTGATATCATTTTCTTTTTAAAAGGCAAGGTTGTGTATTGTGGCAATAACTCTCCTTCAAACTTTGTGGAGAAAGAACCACAATTAATGGTATATGAGGAAAAGCCAAAAAAGGAATTGTTTTAGGTGTATGACCTGGTTGCCATTTTTCAGGCTCATTTGGAGCAGCAGGAGGTCCGAGATGAAAACGCTGAATTAAGTAACTGCAAGCCTGGAAGAGAGTTTTAAAGAACTTCAGGAAATCAAACATCTCCACAACAAGTTCCTCAGTCTTCAGACTGTGATCCACCTGATTTTGGCCTCTAATGAGAGACCAACATTCAAGCTCAAGTTAGAGCCTCACCGTGATGATAATGTAATCATAGTCTCAAAAAGGATTTCTTCAAATTTCTTGTTGAGAGTCACACAAGAAGACTGATACTGCTGTCCTGTAGGGGAGAACAGGGTTGGTTGTCACACTTTTTACTGTTTTGATGACTGCTCATCATCAAAACATCTTTCAATAGTCATTCCTACATTAAATTGAAGCTTAAGGTGTTGGCTTGAAATGTGTAACCCTCTCATTTTCCAACTCATTGTAACAAAGAAGAAATTAACTATCAAAGACACTCTGACACATTGTGACAACCAACCCCATCACGGGGTTGGTTGTCACACACTATGGGGTTGGTTGTCACACACTATGTGGTTGGTTGTCACACACTATGGGGTTGGTTGTCACACACTGTGGGGTTGGTTGTCACACACTATGTGGTTGGTTGTCACACACTATGGGGTTGGTTGTCACACACTCTGGGGTTGGTTGTCACACACTATGGGGTTGGTTGTCATACACTATAAGGTTGGTTGTCAAACACTATGGGGTTGGTTGTCACTCATTATGGGGTTGGTTGTCACAAACTATAGGGTTGGTTGTCACACACTATAGGGTTGGTTGTCACACACTATAGGGTTGGTTGTCACACACTGTGGGGTTGGTTGTCACACACTCTGGGGTTGGTTGTCACACACTATGGGATTGGTTGTCACACACTATAAGGTTGGTTGTCACACACTATAAGGTTGGTTGTCACACACTATGGGGTTGGTTGTCACACACTATGGGGTTGGTTGTCACACACTATGGGGTTGGTTGTCACACACTGGGATGGTTGTCACACACTATGGGGTTGGTTGTCACACACTGGGATGGTTGTCACACACTATGGGATTGGTTGTCACACACTATGGGGTTGGTTGTCACACACTATGGGGTTGGTTGTCACACACTATGGGGTTGGTTGTCACACACTATGGGGTTGGTTGTCACACACTATGGGGTTGGTTGTCACACACTGGGATGGTTGTCACACACTATGGGATTGGTTGTCACACACTGGGATGGTTGTCACACACTATGGGATTGGTTGTCACACACTATGGGGTTGGTTGTCACACACTATGGGGTTGGTTGTCACACACTATGGGGTTGGTTGTCACACACTATGGGGTTGGTTTTCACAATGGTATTTTAATGGGAAAACTCTTTAAAAAAAAAGGCAAGAAGGCAGAACTAAATTTGAAAGTTTAATTGCACTGACAAGTGATAGGCCTACATAACTTAATGCATTTTAACATAAAATGAGCAAGGAACATGAACAGGAAACACATCTTTAGGCCAGCCTATATAACAACATAAAGAACAAAACAAATAGGCTGAACAATAATGGCCGACTCAACTAGGCTACATGCAGTCACTGTCTGAGTTACAGTGATGGTAAATGTAGGGTCTGTGCACTCCAATTCATTTCACCATGCAGGATTTTGCCAACATAGGGGTTGGTTGTTACATGTGACAACCAACCCCAAAGAGAATGTGATGACCAACCCCAACTGGAATTTTTTTTTGCTAGCATCAAGGCTAACAACCATCTAACAAGTATTTAGCTAGCTAATAAAAATCTAAACTATAGCTTTCCCCTCACACTTTTTAAGGGTAACACTTGTTCTGTTATAAACCCATTGTTTAAAAGCCTAGAGGAAAAATACTGAGGAGCTGAATATTTACAATTTGACATGAAAAACACAAAAAGTCCTCTCACCTCAAGTTCAGCTGTCTTACTCCAGAGAAGACTATGTAGGTGAGCTCTGATCCTAATTCTCGAAATGTCTATACCCCAATTTGAGAGACAGCGCCCCCTGGTGGCGAGATATAATGAGTGTGACAACCAACCCCGTTCTCCCCTATCATGTGTAGGTGCGTTTGTTAACAGCACCTCTTTTTTCATGATTGGAAACTGATTCAAAAGCATGGTGATGGATTCAGGACACCGCTGTTTGGTCTACTTGGTGCACCAGATTCTGGACCAAGTTCAATTTCAGAATCTTCATGAAGCTGCCATTTAGAACAATAACAAAGGCAGACAGCTAATCTACAAGGTGTATGGCATCCCACCTATTCCTGCACCCCCCACAACCACTATGTGTCATAATGTAATTACTTTCAAATAACTTTTGATCATTTTCCAACCAGGTTGTCTAAAGTAAGAAATATATATCTCAGCAATAGACAGGACTGTGGAATGGACTGTGGCTGCAGTGAAGAGTGAAGTGGGATGTGAGTCATAAGCGGAAGTAAGAGGATCGAAAGCACAATCCTTTCGGGAAGCTGATGACAAGAACTTTTCTTCACTCTCATTGTTTAGTGCTGGAATAGGTGGGGAGACTGAGTCTTGTACAAACACACAATTCTTTAGTGTAGCCACATTGTAATGACAACAAACTTGGGAGGCGTTTGAAGCTTTGTTTTTATTACTCTGAGGTGATGATATCAGATTGAAGACGAGAATTTCCTCATAAATAGAAATGAGGGTTGATAGCCTGATTTGGTAAATGATACATGTAAAGCAGCAGGGAGTAGAAATACATGACATTTTTGGATATGAATTAGCTCAAAGACACTTTGAAATGCTGCCATTTTCCTTATCATGTTTTTTCTTAAAGCCTCTCAAGTGCTACAATTGCCCAGACAAACTCTGACCCTCTCGTCCACAGAGACACTGATCCCCCACAGAGCACAAAGCCTGCGAATACTTCAGTGTCAAAGTCTGACTCTTTCAGATGAGTGCTTGTACACACAAATTGAATAGGAGTGTATTGAGTTGTTAGTTAAAACTAAGCCTGTCTCGAAGGTCTCAGAAGATTTGTTGCTGTGAATTACCTCACACCTTTTGTCACACCTATAAACATCAATCACAGTAATGCCCTTGTCAGCTGTGACCTTGACGTGTCAACACAGGTGTCTGTCATGGGCTATTTTTTCTGCATTATGTCTGACCCCTAACAATTTGTGTCCTTTTTATTCTGCATACCTGATCATTGCCACATTAGCAACTAGATATAATTGCCTTCATAAAGTTTGGAATTAATGTATTTTTCTTGTGTTTAAAGGTGACATATCATGCAAAATCCACTTATTAATGGTTCTCTACCTGAAATATGTGTCCCTGGCATGTCTACAAACCCCCCCAAAATGAAAAGAATCCATTCGGCCCCTGTTCTGATTTCTCCACCTTTCTGTAAATGTGTGCTGAAACGAGCCGTTTCAGTTTTCAGTGTTTTTCATACGTCACAACGCCATCCGGTCTGTAACAGGAAGTCAGAGCTCGGAGCTTGTTCAGCCCATAGACTGTATAAAATACAACTCAACCCCTCCTCCATTTTTCATTCCCTGCACACGTGTGCTAACAAGGAGCTTAGGAGGGAGGCATGCTAGTTGTAGGCTGTCTTAATAAACACAAAGGTCGGTTTTACTCCCCACGTCTGCAGATTTGAAGATCTAGTGGATGACTTTTATTTTTCATGGAAAAGTTGCTAGCGCTAATTAGCATAGCCACATAGCTACATGTTCGTAGCTGTGTACCAAGACACACGTCGACATACTGAGAAATAAAACAACAAGAAACACTAAATCTGTGACCAATGGTTCAGAAAGGTCCTGCTGCAGGCGCCTCTACGCCAGGATCAGATTCTGGATCAGACTCAGAGGGTTGAAGTAACGCGGGTCTGTGAGCAGCCGTGTATATTCAACCAACATGTAAACATTAGATCAACGTGCTGGAGAGCCGAGGCCACATCCACTTCCCGAGGGGGCGTGGTCAGAGAGCTCATTCTCATTTAAAGGCATAGACACAGAAAACAGCCTGTTCTGAGCAGGGCTGAAAAAGAGGGGTTTACAGGCAGACCAAAATCTGATTTCAAAGTGTTTTTTTGAGCAATAAACTTTAAAGACATGTTTTGGGGACCTCCATCCATCCATCCATTATCTTGACCGCTTATCCCGTTAGGGGTCACGGGGGGCTGGAGCCTATCCCAGCTGGCTTTGGGCGGAAGGTAGGGTACACCCTGGACAGGTCGCCAACCTATCACAGGGCTAACACAGAGAGACAGACAACCATTCATGCACACACTCACACCTATGGGCATTTTAGAGTGATCAATTAACCTGAGCATGTTTTTGGATTGTGGGAGGAAGCCGGAGTACCCGGAGAGAACCCACGCATGCACGGGGAGAACATGCAAACTCCACACAGAAAGGCACCCGCCTGGCCGGGGATTCGAACCAGGAACCTTCTAGCTGTGAGGCAACAGCGCTACCCACTGCACCACCGTGCAGACGTTTTGGGGACCTCTTAGACCAATATATATTGATGAAAAAGAGCAGAATATGTCACCTTTAAGTTTTCCAAAAAAGAGGACAAATGTCTTTTAGGTTAGTGGAGGAAAGACTCAAGGGTTCTGACTTTTGGATTTTAACCATAGGACTTATTTATGTGTCTTATTGCACAGTTGAATGCACTAAAGAGAATTTTTTTTTTTTTAACATTTTGGCAAATCATTATACATCAGGGGTATTTGTATCTTTATGTCAAGCATTTGTCATGGCTTATTAATCAATGAAAAGAAAAAAGGATGAGTCCGTGAACTTACTCACCACTACAAGAAGCTTATTCAATCACTTCTTTAACACCTGCTGGTCTTCATCAGAGGATGGCTTTTTTTTTTTTTTTTTTTTTCTCAATATATGTTTTTATTATTTTATCATTTTCAGAACACAACAACAAAATTCAAGGCTCATTTTTAGTACAAAGCAGATTTATGATATATGTAGTCACCCCTCCCCCCCAAACACAGGAAAAATAAAAAATAAAAATAAATAAGAAATAAAAATAAATAAATAAATAAATAAACAAATCAACAAATAAATAAATGAATACATAAATAAATAAATATATAATAAACCTTTGACTCAAAAAGACATGACACATGGCAAAAGGTGGGGATCGCTTTTTAAGAGTGGGGCTTTTTTTAGATATTATAAATATTCAGACAAAAAAATATTTATTTATGCTGTTAAAAAAAAAAGACATTTCAACAAGGGTGACAATGGGTTCTCATGAGCTTTTGGAGCCAACCTCAAGTGGACACTCAATGAACTGCAGTTTTTAGCACTTTCACACTTCCTGAATTGAGAAATATCTTCACTCAAACCAGCTCCTCTTTTGAAAATAAATCTATGCTTTCCTGAGAAGTATAGACTGGACTTCCAAGCTGTTAAATAGTGATGACACCAACTTTATCTGTGCTGCCAGGCTTCCCAAAATGCTTTGAGGAGCAATCAGTGCTTGCAAAACACACTTAGGGCAATGGGGGAATGTTTTTCTTACACAATTTTTATTTCAGTGGGCACACACCCTGAGGATGTTATTTTGAAAGAAGTCAAACCAGATGATAATATTATTGTGGGACAGTCATAAGTTTATACATTTTCAATAAATGTTCCAGGATAGAGTGTATTAAGGGACTCACAGAGATTTATGTTTGCCAGAATACAGTCATAAGTCTATTTTCTCTGTATATACATGTATATGTTTGTATGAGTATTCACAGTACATGCAGTTGAATTTATCTGCCCTGTCTGTTTTTTAGCTAAACCCAATCTATGTCTTCACGATGGAGATATCAGATTTATTCTACATACAGGCATGTCATTGTTACAAAAACAGAATCAAAAAAATGTACTTTGAGCCCAACTTTCTTCTCAATACTTCAGCTATTGAGTTGAACAGAAACTGTTTTTGAAACTTTTGAAAATAACCAGCAGATGTGAATGGCATGTACAAGGTAGGGATATGTTTTGCAGGGTTTCTTGTAATTACTTTTGAGAGCTCAATTACTTTCATGGGGATGAAACGTGAGTCATAGCTGACTGACCTAGTTTGGTCTTGTACTTGGACTTCTTAAAAAGACTGCATGCACACCACACCAGAATAAATGGAGAAAAATTCCCACAGTGAGTCATGGCAGCGTGTACATTCAAAACACTGACCCTGCACCTGAATAACAAAGGTCTGGTCGACTCATTGCAGAGTAAGATGACATGTAACCTACTTGGCGTCAAAGACCACTGGATTGAAGACTTGAGAAGTTTTACCAAAGAACTACAAATAACATCAATGTTTAAATTTTCATTTCAAAGTGTTAGTGTTGAGTGGGAAGATGAAAACAACATCCCAAAGAAAATAAATTTAGAGAGGAGATCTCAAAAGTGTTTCATTTATGTCTCCTAGACAACAATGAGATCTGTTTGAAAGCAAAATGAGACTAGCTTATTCTTGCCACCAGAAAAAAAGTTTCAAAAAGTCTCAGCTTAGTCTCCCTTTCAGTTCAAAAGAAGATCTCATCAAAATCTGAAATGATTCTCAGGTATTTCTCAAGTGTTGTGACTCCTTTTGAGCTCAGGTGGAGAAATCAGGGAGCTCTCTCAACTGTCTCAATCTAACCTCATCCATTTGTTTTTGACAGACTCAGTTTTTGTGTCTCAAGTTGAGCTCAGATGGAGCAAAGAAAGAGCCTGAGCTCATCTTTTCATGAACATTTATAGTGCCCTGCAAAATTAAGATTTCAGTATAATTGTCCACAAACTTACAATTCTCTTTAAAACATCTTTTGGGCACTGGTGGCCTACTGGTCTAAGCACCCCACATACAGAGGCTACAGTCCTCGTCACAGGGGTTGCCGGTTCGATTCCCGGCCGGTCGACCATTTCCTGCATGTCTTCCCCCGCTCACTACTCCCCACATTTCCTGTTTTGCTTCAGCTGTCCTGTCAAATAAAGGCCAAAAATATATCCAAAAAAGAGAAGCAAATGATCCATTAATGAGATCTCTCAAATAAGACTCATGTCATGGTCTCAACTATTTCTCCTAGTGAATTTTAGGAGAAACTAATGAGAAACCAATGAGAACAATTTGAAACTTGAATGAGGCTGAAGTGAGAATCTCAATTTGGTCTCCAGAGACTTAGAAGAGAAATCCTTGAGCAGTTAAATTTTCCTCTGGGAGCGCCCCACATACAGAGGCTACAGTCCTTGTCACAAGGGTCGCCGGTTCAATTCCTGGCCGGTCGACCATTTCCTGCATGTCTTCCCCCTGCTCACTACTCCCCACATTTCCTGTCTCTCTTCAGCTGTCCTGTCAAATAAAGGTAAAAAGGCCAAAAATATATAAAAAAAAAAAAAAGAGGAAATGATCCATTAATGAGATCTCTCATTTAAGTCTCAAACAAGACTCATGTCATGGTCTCAACTATTTCTCCTAGGGAATTTTAGGAGAAACTAATGAGAACAATTTGAAACTTGAATGAGGCTGAAGTGAGAATCTCAATTTTGTCTCCAGAGACTTAGAGGAGAAAGTCTTCAGCAGTAACATTTTCCTCAGCTGACAGAAAGCACTTGCCATTACAACTTCTATAACAATAACCATCATATGAACCCATTGACTTCATTTTTATTTTGGTAGTGCAGTGAGTAGGATATATACAGTAGTTAAAAATTATAATGATTCTTCACATTACAATGTATATCCACAAACTGTTTCTCTAGTATTTACAAAACATATGGTTCCTGGGCTCATAAATCCTGATGAAAGCTACCCTGTGTTAGTGGTGTGTCTGTTTCAGGTTAAGGGGTAATTATATGACAGTATAGTTCAGCCCAACTAGTTTCTAGCCTGGAGGAAGCA
This sequence comes from Notolabrus celidotus, assembly GCF_009762535.1. NCBI lineage: Eukaryota > Metazoa > Chordata > Actinopteri > Labriformes > Labridae > Notolabrus > Notolabrus celidotus. The sequence goes on along the minus strand of NC_048272.1, from coordinate 2,580,214 downwards.
CAATCACTGCTGACTGTAGTTTCCTGTCCAATAGCTTGCAGCACAGAGTTTGGAAGCAAGCAGTGGGAGTAGAGACAGAACAGAGGGGGTACACACACAGGACGGATACTGCTCATTTCAAAAGTTTAGACAAGTTTGGGACGGCGGTGTGCTGAGACTTTGCAAGCAGTAACGCAATAGAAGGTGGGGAAACCTGCAGTGCAGACAAAGAGTATTCAGCGAGTTGCCTGCAGAGACACACACGCACACACACAAACTTCCCAACATCTGGTGTGCTGGAGGACGGGGCGAGCAGGAGAGAGAATACTTTGGAGGGCGGAGAGAGAACTATCTTCGTTGTAGAAAAATGCTTTGAATTGGAAGTTTGGGGACACCTACATGAGTCGAGAAGAGATACTGTGCTCGTTTAAAGTGACGAGAGTGGAGGGAAAGGTGTCGGAGGGGGAGAAGTCCACCTGGAGCGGACAGAGAATGAATTAGCCGAAGGGTTGACTGCTTCGTGCCCCAGCCAGACATAAGGTAAGAAGTTGTTTTTGTAAGCTGGTACTGTTGATTCAATGGAGTTATTTGCTGCAGGTACAAATTCAGACAGAAAAGGGTATCTCCACAGTGGAGATGAGCTCAGTCTGAGCATGCAGGGACTCGTTTTGGGGAAAGCAAGGCACAGACACGCAATAAAGGTAAACAGAATACGCCCGTTATGAGCCAGCAGTAACATGTGGTGTGATAAGAGTCAACATATCTGTGTGAATTTATTGTAGAAGTTTGACATAAGTATTCAAAAAACCTGAGCTCCCATGCCAAAAGTTTCACACTGTTTTTATGATTGCAAGGATGCGTTCTCTCCTTTCCAGGAACTTCTCAAAAGTTTTGATTGTTTCAAAAGTATGTTGGAGTTATTTAAGGGTAATAAAAAATGCTTGAAGTGAGCTTATAATTCGTTGAATAAAGTGCTTCCAATCATGAGATATCAAAACTTTTTTTGGGGGGGCAGCGAGTGCGGAGCGGAGTCGCGGGAGCGCGCAAACAGCTGTCCAGCTGAGCTGCTTTGGCAGGGAAGGCGCGCGCGGAACACAAGTTGGCACGTGACGCACACTGAACTTGCCCACCTTCATAAGGAGCTCCAGGAGAGTGCACGCTGCTCGGTACAGAGTCACCGATGGGTTCCTTGTAAAAAGAAATCACATAAAAAAAAGCAGTGACCTGATAACAGGAAAATACATTTAAAGAGGAGATCTCAAAAGTGTTTCATTTCTGTCTCCTAGACAACAATGAGATATGTTTGAAAGCAAAATAAGACTATAGCTTATGTCTCCTGTTTCTCATTCTTGCCTTCAGAAAAAAAAGTTTCAAAAAGTCTCAGCTTAGTCTCCCTTTCAGTTCAAAAGGAGATCTGGTCAAAATCTGAAATTATTCTCAGGTATTTCTCAAGTGTTGTGACTCCTTTTGAGCTCAGGTGGAGAAATCAGGGAGCTCTCTCAATTGTCTCAATCTAACCTCATCCATTTGTTTTTGTCAGACTCAGTTTTTGTGTCTCAAGTTGAGCTCAGATGGAGCAAAGAAAGAGCCTGAGCTCATCTTTTCATGAACATTTATAGTGCCCTGCAAAATTAAGATTTCAATGTAATTGTCCACAAACTTACAATTCTCATTAAAACATTTGAACCACTTCAAGATCAGCTATTTAGATGTGAAATGATCTCTTCTTTGACTTCACAATATGGTCCTTCCTTTACAAGTCTGTTTGGAACAAAACAACTTCACAAAGATTTAGTGGATTTGAGAGAAATTGCAAAAGATAGAGATTTCATACCAGGTATGACAGACCATTTATTTAAAATATGGGCTGCAAAAGGGCTGACCAGATTTATCCAGATTATTACAATTAAAGAGGTGGATTCTTTTGGGTGCTGGTGGCCTAGTGGTCTAAGTGCCCCACATACAGAGGCTACAGTCCTTGTTGCAGGGGTCGCCAGTTCAATTCCCGGCTGGTTGAACATTTCCTGCATGTCTTCCCCCACTCACTACTCCTGACATTTCCTGTCTCTCTTCAGCTGTCCTGTCAAATAAAGGTAAAAAGGCCAAAAATATATTTAAAAAAAAAGAGAAGAAAATTAGCCATTAATGAGATCTCTCATTTAAGTCTCAAATAAGACTCATGTCATGGTCTCAACTATTTCTCCTAGTGAATTTTAGGAGAAACTAATGAGAACAATTTGAAACTTGAATGAGGCTGAAGTGAGAATCTCAATTTTGTCTCCAGAGACTTAGAAGAGAAAGCCTTGAGCAGTAACATTTTCCTCTGTATGAAGGTTAGAATTGACTAGCATAAGCTTTTATAAGTTAATGAGAAACATATAATACTAAGACCTAAAAAAACACAGCATTTAAACTATTTAACTATCATAGATCCTTATTTTTTCTCCTCTTTTTATCCTGAAATATCAGTGAGATGTTGCTTTTTATTTGTATTTAGAAATAGTCTCAAAATAGTCTGCAGCATGATATTTGCTATCACTGGAATGTATGAGATCTGCTTTTCCTTTAATAATAAAAAAAAAAACTGCCCAGCTATTTTCTCTTTCATTTTTTGTAACTGTCTTTTCATCCTGCGTTTTAGTGTTGAATTGACTCATCTTGATTTGCTCTCACAACACACCTTGGAAACTTAAATGATGTGTATAAATAAATAGACAAAGACTACCATTATTTCTACGTGCACAGCATAGGTTTAAAAAGTTAAATAACTATTAATTAAAGTACACTATGATTAGTCCTTTCCTGCTGTGTTTCCACTGTTCCATGAAAGCAGTCTGCCCCGTCCTGTAGTGATTTCAGAATAGCTGAAAGGGATTCATGTTTGTTCAAGTTGACTGTGGACTGTTGCCTTGTTGCTCACTAAAGACAATGACAAATCCATTATGAGACTTGAGGAATTATTTTTTGTAATAATATATTTATGACTCAATATACTTCCTCCCTGTGCTTCAGGCTCACACCTTGATCCCTCCGCCTCCTCCCATAAGAGCCAGGCCTACGCCGATGGAAGAGGAGAGGAGTGCCCCTACCATCTCCCCAGAGCCACCTGATGATGGGGACCCCAGCCTACCAGCTTCTCAACCAAATCCACACACAGCTTTGACCGTAGAGAATGCAAATGGCTGCCCAAATCCAGAGCCCTTTTCTAGTAGAGGTAAGCAAGAGCTTTCATCAAAATAAATAAATAGATTCAAAATGAAAACAGACAGATCTTCAGAAGGAGCTCATCTGAGTCTAGTGTTTCTGTATGTGTTGGGTAAGACCAAGACACTGTACAGAGAGTTATGTGATGGGTCTGCACATTCATTTGATATAGGATAATGTGTATAAAACAAGTATCAGGTTCATTTGTTGGTTTTTGATTGTGCTTTTGTTTGCATTTGTCTCAGCAAAAGTGAGATAGTAATTATGAAGATATAAGGCTTTTATTATAAAAAAGATAAGCTAGTGAGCTCACCGGTGTAGCTCAGTTACAATCAATTGATTAAAAAATAATCACATGTTTCTGGTGGATGCCATGACATACATTAGGTCAGACTCTTCCACTAACCCAGGGGTGTCAAACACACGGCCCGCGGGCCAAAACCAGCCCACCAGAGTTTCCAATCCGGCCCGCGGATGACTTCCCAAAATGAAAAAAATGACAGAGAAGACATAAACTGCAATTGTTCAACAAAAGTAACTGCTATATCAGATTTGTTTTCTGGGGGTCGCATACAATCATAGTGCTTATGGAGCACACCTGAACAACGTAGGTGAGTGGGAAACCTGTGTGTGTGGTGTGTTTGCAGCAGGTTTCAGGGCTTAAAGAATATAATATTCTGCCACCACTATGAGACTCATCATGGAGAAAAATACAACAGCTGTTTTTCTAAAAAGAAAGTTCATGTAATGTGAACATTTTCAGAATGTACTTGTACTTTGTTGCACTAAAACAAAGGAAAATATTTGGAGTTGTCATTATTTATGGGAGGTTATTATTGAGTTATGATTTTACTAGAAATGGCTTGTTTCCTCATCCCTCCTCAGTTCTATACAATCTACAACTCATTTGCAATCAGTGGAGTCGCCCCCTGCTGGTCATTACAAAGAATGCAAGTTTAAGGCACTTCCCCGTTGGCTGCTCTTTCAAAACAGGTTATTTCCATTCCTTATAAGATAGTCTTGTGTTTAATCACTCCCAGGGTCTGTGCTGACACAGACACATTGCTATTGGTAATCAAGGCTAGCTTATTAGCTTGCCGTTACTCAAATGTAATGTAGAAAGATAGGGCTTTAACATGATGTCGGTCATGGGGGAGAATTCAGCTTCTGTTTTATTGGCTGCAAACCCTGAGCTCTCAGAATAACTTGTTGGGCACACGATTCGTGTAAATGTACTGCTCAGTAACCTGATTTATTTTGGTCAAAGCAGGTATTTATTGAAGTTTCCACCCACTTCAGATCAAATTGGGATGTATGTGGCCCCTGAACTGAAATGAGTTTGACGCCCCTGCACTGACCCATAAAACAGTTGCTTTCTGAGGTAATAGGAGATCTGTCTGTATGGCGGACATGCCTCCTTGGACGATCTAAGGGGTCAAGACTCATTCAGCACTGTGGAATACTTAAAGGCCACAATGGGACTTCTGGGAATTTGGGAATGGACCCCTCCCCTTTTTGTGTGATTGGTCATGGTAAAGGTTGACTGACAGTGGGAGGGTAAGAGGGGACAAGGACCAACTGAGGACGATATTGTGCATGAATGACTCATCCAGGATCAACCTAAATGAGGTTTTCCTCAGTGAGACAAGCAGCGTTCACTGTAGATCATTGTCCATGTCTTATGGTGTTTTTAGGATAGGTGTGGTAAAAAGTAAGGGAAGTGTGCAGAGCAACTTGTTTTGATGGGAACGTGCAAGAAAAATCTTCAATAGATGATTTTGTTCTTTTGCTTTTTGGTTGGTGTTTCAGCGGCAGGTCTCAACCCAACCAATTGTGATTACTGTATTGAATGTTCTTAAAACACAGAATCAGCCCAGTCATATTTTTGTTCTCTGCTAAGCTGTGGTCTATGGTTATGAGTGTGAGCACAGCCTCAGCTTTAATGATAATATCTATGAGAACAGTTTTAGAGTTATTAAACCATAGATTTCTGTCTGAACATGTTCTTTTGGCTTTGCTGACTTTACCTGTACTTGCTCTTGAGGAGGCCAACACAAAGTATAACTGTGGCGTCTTCCACTAAAGTTAGACTGCCTGTCTGGCTGTCTTCCGTGTGTGTGTGCGTGTGTGTGTGTAGCTGTCAGTACATAGGTGAGCCAGGGTTGGGAGGAGAAGATTGGTGAGGGCAACAAGGCCCTGCTTTCAGCACCTAGCTCAACCCCAACCCGGCCCTGTGCCTGCAGGGTGCAGAGCTTTGGTACAACAGCTCAACAGATGCATTTATAGATCTAACTACTTAGACAAAGTTGCAATTCAGCACATATCTAGCTGTTTTTAGAAATAGTCAGCTCAGTGACTACCTGTTTTTTTTAATGCTTACTGCTATCAAGCTTGCTAACAGGAAGATGGCTTGCCCATACCTGATTGGGGTCAACAACTACCTCTGGCTTTTTTTGACACAGAGATTCTGCTACAGCCCAAATACCAAGCTACACTCGGTGCTGTCTTTTTACTTTCACACCAAACCAAACAGTGCTATGTCATTCCTTAATCTTGACTTAAGGCTGGAGCAACATACCTGTTCCCCAGGAGGCTTATTGCCTGCGTCAGTTCAACCTCTTTGTCTGTTTCTAGGTTGGCACAAAGTTAAGTTGAATCAGCATTTCCAATATGGCTACCACCAAGCCTTCTTCAAAAACCAGTGGGTGACATCACTAAGACTACTGGCATGTTTTATACTGTACAGAGGTGTAACAGTGAAGTCTTGAACAGGCTGTGTGAAAGGAGCCTCTGATTAATCAACTTTCTCTAACTGACAGAAAAAGACCTGCAGTATGGAATTGTGGTTGTCGTTGTCTCCAGTAGCTTGTATAAGATGTCACAGAGATAATGCTATTGCCAAAAATGACTTTGCAAGGTTTTGAACAGCTCTGCACATTTTAAACTGTGGTTTAAATACACACTGGCCTTGTATGCAGTCAAAGGGTTGAGTCAAAAGTATCACGTGTCTTTAGCACAGGCTGTTCATGAGAGAAAGTACTTACTTGGCAGCTAAATTAATAATGTAGTGACATATTTTGTCTCTTTTAGATACTGGCAGCAGCTCTGAAACCCATTCCCCAGATTCTTTAAGTGATGCCTCTGCTTCATTACATTATTTTGTGTGTACAGTAGCTTCTTTACTGTCACACAATAGCATAAACATTGGATGCAAATGTTCTACAAGAAAATGACTCTGTCAAACTTGCTTGTTGACACTGTTCTAAAGAGGTGTTTATTCATGCCTCTGTTTAGATTGGCAATATTTTAACTGAGACTATGCCATGTTAGCATCAGCACAGGAGCCAGCCAATAACAGGGCACTATTCAGCTCTCCTGTTCTCCTACATTTGACTAGCTGTCTCTGCTGAAGGTGAATAAAGCTCAGCTCTGTCATTACAAGGCCATTGAACTGTGGTGCATGTGTTAACAGAAGCACGTTGCTCACTCCTGTGAGTGTTGCTCTCTCACAGGCATGAAGATGCAATGAGCCTGTGTGTTTATATAGGAGCCTCTAACCGCCACATACTAGATTCCCTCAGTCTCTTTCGCCACTGGCATCTCTCACTCTATTTTCTCTCTTCCTCTTATTGCCCACTTCCCTGCTTTTGTCCTAGTTTATCTTTGTCTCTGTTGCTTCTGTGTTCAGAGTTTACTTTGGTTTTGAAATTGCAAAATGAAAGCGAGCAAATGTCAAACTGCAAGAACTTTGATTCTGACTTTGACTGATTACAGTATCAGTGTCTCAAACTTTGAGTGGTAAAAACTAGGGGTGCAACAGATCAAAAAACTCACGGTTCGGATCGGATCACGGTTTTGAGTCACGGATCGGATCATTTTTCGGATCAGCAAAAAAAAAAAAAAAAAAAGAAGAAGACAAGACAAATATAACTTTGTCCTCCATTTATTTTGTAAAACACTTGTAAACTTTTGCCCATTAAATAAAAACAAGATTCAACTCAAAATGTACAGCTTGTGCAAAGCACCCCATCTGTGGGCCCAGTCCTGCCTCATTCACTGCATTTCATGGCATGGCAAGTGAAGGAGCAGAGGAACTTTAAAAGTTTCACTCCATTCTTCTTTCATTTGCGGATTTTCACCGTCCACTTTTCTTTAAGCTGCAAACTGTGAACACACCGTTTTCGTGCATTCTAGGGTCCTACAGCTGGCAAAGTGCCAACATGCGAACCGCTCCATAAACCAAAGTGAAAGTTAAAAAATGCACTGGCAGCAGTGGACTCTTAAGTGACACAGTAACAGCCTGTCTGCGTATCTAACATGGAGACAAGTCCCGGTAAACACATGGTGACCCGACCAAAACACAGAGTGAAGGAATAACAGTTCAGGGGCCATGAATAGGCGGCCGTATTGACGGCCTCTGGTCTAGTGGGTGCGCAACGGAATTTCATAACGTGGCTCAAGCACATTCAGCATTCACTGTATTTCACAGGGAAACCAAAATGCTCCCATACATGTGACTTACAAGATGCAGGAGGTTTTTCAAGTCCCACTGCTCCTTCACTTGCCATGACAACAGCTGCGCTTGGCGAGTGAGTGTGGATTGAACATGCGGTCATCACGTGAACACGCACAACTTTTTTCATCAACCGATCCGCGGAGAGAGGCATCCGTACGGATCACGGATCAACGATGATCCGTTGAACCACTAGTAAAAACTGAGTCATGAAAAAGAAGCCCATATCAGCTTATTGGTGTTTAAGTCCATGAGTTATACTAAAAAAGTACAGACTTTGTCATCTCTGAAACCGGATCTGTACTTTTTTAAGGTGCAACTTTAAATGGTTAAATCATCACACCAAAACTTCCTGTCTGTCCGAACAGCAAGGACAAAGAGACATGGGGACAGGCCCTTCTCCATCTGTGCCCCAAAACTGTGGAATTCTCTTCCCCCCCACCGTCCTCATTCACCCCTCTGTTGAGACTTTTAAAAGTCGTCTCAAAACGCACTTTTATTCTTTTTTTTTTTATTTCATTCACTTTTAACTTCCTCTAACCACACTGGCTCAGATATTCAGAATCAGAATCAGAATCAGCTTTATTGGCCAGGTATGCCTGAACACACAAGGAATTTGACTTAACTGTGCTCTCTTTGTACAAGGCATAAGAATAAGACCTACAAATAAAAATAAAATAAAAATAATAACAATAACTTCAGCTATAAATACAAAATAACAACAAATAGGCATGACTAATATGTACAGGCTAAAATAATATGATAAAGTGCAGTGGTGAGTAGCAGAGGTAGGTTTTTCATTAAAAAATAGTACTGCACTGTTAATTGTATTTCTTGTCATTACTGTTGTTATTATTACTGTTAATTTATTTTTAATTATATTGCTCTCTTAGACTCTGCTTTCCCTCTCTATTCCTCTGTTTGTGTTTTTTTTTAATTCAATTTTCTCTTTTTCTGTTGTAAAGCACTTTGAATCATCTGTGTTGTGTGTAAAGTGCTATATAAATAAAGTTGATTTGATTTGAAATCAAGGAGAAACACACCTGTGTGTGTAGATCAGTAATTTAGCATTAGCTGACTCTATCACCTTATTTTAAGCTAGCTATTAGCTCTCAAGACATGAAGCATAATTGACTGAAATATGTCAGAAAGTGAAGAAGTGTAAGAATTTTAAGTTAAACTACTGGTACACAGAAGCATTTGATAGCTGTGAATTGGGACTTTAGAGATAATAGGCTGTGAGGAATCTTATCCTTTTAATCAGTCAAGCTAACATTAGCTCGAGTGGCTAGAAGCTGAAGCTACTGACAGAAGGATTAGGACCACCAGTTACATATAAAAACTTTTGGTTTACTACCTGTCCAGTGTAAAAAAGATAGTTAAGATTGTTGAATTAAATAATTTAACCACAAATATATATATATTTTGTCTTGTTATGATATAGATTAATCCCTCTCTAGTATTTTTCTGGTCATACTGCTGCTCTCATAGAATAATTCTGCCTGTACAGACACAACTATTTGCCTACTTGTCCCCTTTTAGTCCCTGAGGTTTGTTCAGGATTGGGTCTAATTTGGTTTCTCACAGAGATTGAAATAAACTAGCAGCAGTTTGAGGCATTTTTACAGCATATTTGAGCTACGAAAATGAGCATGCTTTTCTTTTTTTTTCCTTCACCACCTCGCAAACATTTGAGAAACCGTTTCTACTCCTGCTCTGGTGGCGTGGTCTTGTTTTTTCTCTCTCTCTCTCCCCCAGCTCCTGACTGGAATCGGTATCCAAATCCTCATAACCCATGTTATATACTGTTGACAGATAGTGTCAGCATGGAGTGATGGTGCAAACCAGCAAGCATACTGTCTTGTTTAAACATTTGAGGCCTGTTACTGTAAAGCCACTGCTGCAGTGACAGATTTACCCATTCATATGTGGGGGTTCTGATTGTTTCAGCTCAAACCTCCAGTTATGGCAAGGTTAAAAGTACGACGCATGGCTCAGTGACACTTGACAACAATATATTAATTTGTTGTTTTTGCATGAGCACATAACTTGAACAAAGTTAACATCAATATGTCCAAGTGAAGATACTTACAATTAAAAAACCCAGTCTGTCATAATAAATGACATTGACAATAATACATGAGGTAGCAGTTCATTTTTTATTACTGAGCTGTGAGTTAAATAAATAACTCTATCCCATTAAAATGTGTTACTCAAGTATCAGTCTTTCTACCAGTATGTCTGCTTGCCTAAGCTAAGTGTATGCATCCTAGAAATTCTTGCTTTTCACTTTTCTGCACATGTAAACAAGTTAGAGCAGCAACACAGCCAATGTAAGCATATCTGCAGTGACACATCATCAAAACACTGCGCATCTGGCATTTTTATGGTCTGAGTTATTGCGGTTGCAAGAAAAAACAAACTGTGAAAATGATCTGTGGCTTGTCATATTGATACTATACCAGCAACACCATACCTTGTACTACAGTTTCAAGGCCTGTTACTTTAACAGATGCCTCAGGCTGAAGGACAAAATGAATGAGTTAAAAGTAAATGTATAATTTTTTGACTCAACCCTTGTTACTCACATTTTAGATATCTGCACAAATGAATTAAATCGATCATGACATTAGAATTTATTTGGACGCTGTTGGCTGATATCACATGAAGCACAGTAACTACTACTGTGGTAGCATCTGCATTCTTCTATGCAGTGGTCTGCTGGGGAGCAGGGAGCACAGACAGGGACAGAAAAAGACTTAACAGACTGGTCAGGAGGGCCAGTTCTGTCCTGGGCTGTCCTCTGGACTCCATAGAGGAGGTGGGTGTTTAACACCAGCACTACAATGTCCCGTTAATCAGCTGTTCTCATCTTTCATTCCACTACATGGCAGTTACTATGTGACTTGGCATATTCACAAATAACTATTGTATTTCATCTGAATCGCACTGTTCTTCATACTGTGTATGTTTTTTTAAATAACTTGGTGCAATTTTTATCGTGCAATAACTTACCTTATCTATTTATCAGATAGAAGTGTACATAGTGTGTATACATCTGTAACAGTTGCCATATTTTATTTTATTTTATTTTATTTTATTTTATTCTATTTTATTCTATTTTATTCTATTTTATTCTATTTTATTTTATTCTATTTTATTCTATTTTATTCTATTTTATTTTATTCTATTTTATTCTATTTTATTCTATTTTATTTTATTTTATTTTATTCTATTTTATTCTATTTTATTCTATTTTATTTTATTCTATTTTATTTTATTCTATTTTATTTTATTCTATTTTATTTTATTCTATTTTATTTAATTCTATTTTATTTTATTTTATTCTATTTTATTTTATTTTATTCTATTTTATTTTATTCTATTTTATTTTATTCTATTTTATTTTATTTTATTCTATTTTATTTTATTACATTTTATATTATTACATTTTATTTTATTACATTCTATTTTACCTTTATCATTGCTATTATTATTGTTATTATATTTTTTAACTATGTTAATACATTGCTGTAGTCCCCTGTCCCGTGTTGTAAGCTGCTGTAACAAAAGAATTTCCCCTAATGGGGGACCATAAAGTATATGTTATCTTAACCGTCAAAGACAGAGGTGTGCAGAGTGGCCCAAACATAATACCAAAATATAAAAAGCGCAGAGTTGTCCATTCATTTCATCCCACTAGTGTATGCTTTTTGTTTGACATTGCAAGGTTACTTATACAATCTGTTTATCCTTCTATTTTCTTTCTGAATGGTACATGCTACTGAATTTTCTGCCATATATTAAGACTATTAATTTTCAAATATGACCAGATGCAATATGGTAAAGTGCAGTGCATAAATGTATCACAAAGACTCCTTTTGATAAAGCTGCAGTCCCACACCCAGCAAAGCAGCTGTGCAGTCTTTTCCCAGGAACCAGAGGAATCTCAGAGACAAAGTAACACAATTAAATTCCCCTTAAGCCTGTTCAACAGCAGACAGTTTTTGTCTTTAATGAGCTTACACTGCTCCATTCTCTCAGCAGCTATAATCTCTGATTTTGGACATATTCCAGTACTGCACTCTCACAGCCCCTCTGTGCAATGTGTGCTTGATGTGTGAGTGTTTGTGTGTGTGTGTGTGTGTATCTGTGTGCGTGTTTGTTTGTGTGTATGTGTATCTGTGTGTTCCTCCAACTTTTGGCCTAACTACAGCTAAACAGTTGCCTTTCCTTTCTTTTCTATGTGTGTGTGCGCGCGTGTTTAGTCGTGTGTATTTGTGAGGGGGAGACAGACAAAAACCATGTTGGTGCTTTAGTCACATGTTCTTTGATTTGTGTTATCCTCCGTCCTGGTCAGCAGTTGTGTCTGTTTCCAATCAGTTCCAGCCATTACTGCTGGCCGAAGAGCTGCTACTGCGTCGACTCCTCTAACTCCGCTCCACTGAACATTATTCTGCTCGGTTGCTCTTCATCTCACCTCATTGTTTCTTCTTTCTAAATCCTTCAACTCTCTGATATCTTTATCTTTATGTTTAGAGATGAGTCAGTGGGCAACCAATTGCGAGTGTATATGCTTGAGAAGTGCAGTAGTTAATAGTGAAATAGTGTAGTAGTATATAATTTAAATCCCCGTGCACAACATTCCACTATTACACTAAGAAATTGCTATTATTGCGCTCTAATATTTTTAATTTTTATCACAGCACCAAAGGACTCTGTTCCATTCTGTCACATGTACTTCACTGTATTGTCTTACTTCAGTGTACTCTGACAATATTAGATACTCAACTAGCATACATACAGTTTATATTCTTAAGATAAGATAAGATAAGATAAGATAAGATAAGATAAGATAAGATAAGATAAGATACTCCTTTTTTCTTCCCCTGTTGGGGGAAATTTCTTTTGTTACAGCAGCTTACAACACGGGACAGGGGAATACAACAATGTACTAACATAGTTAAAAAATATAATAACAGTAATAATAGCAATGATAAAGGTAAAATAAAATAAAATTAAATTAAATTAAATTAAAAAAAATAAAATATGGCAACTATTACAGATATATACACACTATGTACACTTCTATCTGATAAATAGATAAGGTAAGTTATTGCACAATAAAAATTGCACCAGGTTATTTAAAAACAAACATACACAGTATGAAGAACAGTGTGATTCAGATGGATACAGTAGTTATTTGTGAATGTGCCAAGTCACATAGTAACTTCCATGTAGTGGAATGAAAGATGAGAACAGCTGATTAACGGGACACAGCAGTGCTGGTGTTAAACAGTCTGATTGCAGATGGGATGAAGGACCTGCGGTAGCGCTCCATCCTGCAGGGTGGGAGTCTCAGTCTGCTGCTGAAGGAGCTGCTCAGGGACCCCTCAGTCTCATGCAGGGGTTGAGAGGGATTGTCCATGATGGATGTCAGCTTGGCTAACATCCTCCTCTCACCCACCTCCTCTATGGAGTCCAGAGGACAGCCCAGGACAGAACTGGCCCTCCTGACCAGTCTGTTAAGTCTTCTAAATTCATGGAGTTATAGCAGCAAACAAAAAGGTGTACAGTACAACAATGTCATTTTTGTTTTGTCATTTAGCAGACGCTTTTATCCAAAGCGACTTACATACAAGAACAAGAACAACACAAGCAAAGATCTAGCAAGAGGAAACAAGATCAGTAAGAGTAACAAAGTGCTTCAAGTCAATTTGGGTGCAGGTACTGCCAAGCAGTGTAAAGGCAATGCACAAAAGTAAATAAGGAATTTAAATAAGGAATATCTACAATGAAGCAACCAAACCATTTAAGACCTTCCATTATCATCATCAACAATTAACATCACCACAATACTGACCAAAGTACCAAGTGCTGGGTCACTCCAGAGCTGAACACAGATTCCCAGAGTAGAGCAGGACAGTGTGAGTCAACTGTAGCTGGAAGACATGATCTGCCACTGGGGACAACAGTGGAGAACAGTCTAGCTAAGTGCATAGTGCTTCCTAAAGAGCTGGGTCTTTAGCTGTCTTTTGAAAGTAGAGAGGGACTCTGCAGATCAAATGGAGTTGGTCAATTCATTCCACCATTTAGGGACAACAGAAGAGAAGAGTCCAGCTAGTGATTTTGAAGCCTTGTGTGCTGGAAGCACTAGGCGCTTTTCAGAGGCTGAGCATAGCAGGCAAGAATTTCAACAAGAATATATATAGAAAAAAAATGTTCATCAGAGACGACAGCTTGGCCATAATTCTCCTGTCAGCCACCACCTCCACAGGGTCCAGGACTGAGCTGGCCTTATTCCCCAGTGTGTTCAGTCTTGCTCTCCTGTATCCTGTCCGCCCACAGCAGGTGAAATCCTTACAATGTGGTGTTCGTGTCCGGTGTTTGCTCTGTTAGCATGATGCTACTCTGCCAGTATTCCCTCTGGTGCTGGGTTAGCTTGTCCACCTTATCATAGATAGATCTTACATTCCCCATAATGGTGGGTGGAAGGACAGATTGATTATACTGCCAAAAAATAAACATATAGAATATGGAAAGCATTCATCACGGCTGCTGGAGTTGCCCATCAAACTTATTTTGTACACATTTTTAAGGGATGCACCAACCTGATCCTGGAAAATTAGAAATATATAAAAAAGTACATTAAAATTTTGATTTAAAGTGAATTAAAACGAGCTAAGATAGGAAGGCAGTGGCAAATAAAAAAGTCTTAGTCTTTGATTTAAAATAGGTGAGAGTTGGAGCAGACCTACAGCTTTCAGGGAGTGTGTTCCAGATATGTGGTGCATAATGACTAAACGCTGCTTCACCATGTTTCATTCTGACTCTAGGGACTGAAAGCAGACCAGTACCTGATGACCTCAGAGGTCGAGGTGGTTCATAAAGTAGTAGCAGATCAGCAATGTATTTTTGGCCTAAACCATTCAGTGCTTTATAAACCATCAGCAGGATTTTAAAGTCTATTCTCTGACAGACAGGAAGCCAGTGTAGAGATCTAAGAACTGGAGTGATGTGGTCTACTTTTTTGGTCCTTGTTAGGACTCGAGCAGCAGCATTCTGTATGAGCTGCAGCCGTCTGATGGACTTTTTAGGGAGTCCTGTAAAGACCCCGTTACAGTAGTCTAGTCTGCTAAAGATAAATGCATGGACCAGTTTTTCTGCATCCTGCTGAGACATGAGTCCTTTAATCCTTGATATATTCTTAAGGTGATAGTAGGCTGACTTTGAATGTGGATGCTGAAATGAAGGTCTGAGTCTAAGGCTACACCAAGGTTTCTGGCTTGGTTTGAACATTTCATCTGTGCAGATTGGAGCCGAGCAGTAACCTTTAACCTTTCTTCCTCCAAAAACAATCACTTCAGTTTTTTCTTTGTTTAACTGAAGAAAGTTCTGGCTCGTCGAGTAATGATACTGTCCGTTTAAAAATGTTTATTTTATTATGGTTTACAAAAGTTGCCAATACATGATTCTATCCTCACATTAAGGAATAGAGATTGTTAAATCCCAGGTATCGATATCGGTATTGTGACCTAAAAAGTAGGATTGGTGCATCTCTCCAAATTTTCCCATAATGCACTTCTATACAGGCAAGTTGTTGTGTTATAAATAATGCTTTCATTCAATAAAAAACATAATTGTGATTCATTGCAGTGGAGACTGTGATTAATCACAATTACATCCAAATGGTTCTGTATCTGTGAGTACAGAACCTCCTGAATGTGTGACTTTTGCCTTAGTTATGAATAAAAGTTTCACCTGATTAACTCATCTGCTGTATTTTGGATGTTTTCTCCTGACTGTGACTGGTGAGGTGCATATGTACTGTATGTCTTTGCCAAAGGGATGCACACACCTGGGAGACCTCCTTCTGTACACACATTAGAAGTCTGTTCTTCTAAAGAAGTGTTAGTGAAGCTGTAGGAACGTTTTTTTTAAAAGGCAGCAGGTAAACTCAGCTCAGCGCTCTGTTCTCTGTGAAGCGACACTCTCCCTCAGAGATCATACCCAGAGGAAAAGCAGGCTGTGCTCCCCTTCAGGTGATCCAGGATATATATCACTTCATTTGCTAGCTCAAATAGCCTGAATGTGCGTTTGTATGTGTGTGTCTTTGTGTTGTGAATATGCCAAACACTACCCTATGTGATCCATATGTTTTCACTTTAATAGTTTTAATGTTTGTTTACAAGGAAACGAAAATTCCTCTGCATGGCCCCCTTCAGGGCCACTGACACGTGCACACACACAAAATCACAAACACACATGGATTAACACACGCACACAGTCAAGCATGCACAAACAAATACACATACTCATCCACACGTGTAAACACACAGCCAGATCTCCTCAGCGGCTCTTGATTGCTCGGGTCTGATTTGAATTAGCGGCTCATCCTTGTCAGATCTCAGAAATGGCTCTGAGGTCGCGCGGTTTTTGGTGGTTTGATGCTGATGCCAACACACAATTGGTTGAAGGCCTGTTTGGATGGCACTGGGGGTTTGGTGGGGATGTGTTTAGCTCCAACAATCGTGGTTTTGAACGTTTACAGAGGGAGAGCTTTGACAAAGTCACAGGGCCTACACAGTTTAACCCTTGCAGTTCCCTTGGCTGTTTGAGTCTTAAAGAGAGTAGAAAACAAACTAATGCAGTCATTCAAGGAAGGTCTCAGCTAACAGGTGTATTACAGATATTCACATACCTGTATTGCACAAAAGAATTGGTCACAGGTCATTTAAATTCAAAGCCCCATCCGATTGGAATAATCTACCCCCTTCTCTTAAATCCATCACCTCCATCCACTGCTTTAAATCAAATTTCTTTTATCATTTAAAAACAAGCTGTTCCTGTTTCTGACGTGTGTTAATGTGCTGTTTTGATGCCTTTCTCTTTTTTGATGCTGTCTATTGTCAAGGTTTTGTTTAATGGCGGGGTGCTGGGTGGGTCCAGGAGGAGTAAGGGTGCAGGGAGAGCTTTCTGTGTTTGTGTATTTGTGTTTGTTGTGATTTACTGTTTTGTGTTATTGTTGGGACCCCCTTGAAAACGAGATGCTGCATCTCAAGAGGCTATCCCATAATAAATAAATTACAAACACCTGTATTGCACATCTCTAACATACATTTTCTTTTTAACCAGGACCCTAGTTCTCTTAATATACCACTATTCTATTTTTGTCACACTCAGAAGGACAAAACAGTGTTTCCTTCCTTCTCTGTGTAACATCTGTATTTATGATTTGTCATGATATACTTTTTTTAGATAAAGACTGCCCTTCTCCTTTCTCAAAGTTGTCTTTCTCTGAGTTTTTGTGTGGCTTTGGTAATGACATAGCTTGCTGGTACAAAGCAGCTTCCAAAGAAAAAGACCAGAGGGATATGTGAAGAAAACAAGTTTGAACAATAAATGGCATCATAAGCATTTTTCTTTTTAAATTATAGTGTCAGTAATCAGTATTGTTTCAAACCTGCCTGCTGTCTCAGTGGAAAAAAAACAACTATTACCAACACATGATGAAATCTTATTTCTTAAGATCCATCCTCAATACATTTATAGTACACACAGAGGTGGACAGTAAGAAAGTATATTTACTTGAGTATTGTACTTTACTTGAGTATTATTTTGCTTGAAGTCAGCTCATGAATTTCCTTCTCTTTTCTGAAATCTGATCCCTAAGACTGTAAACTGTGTTTGTGTAGTTCTGTTTATCTCAGTGGTTTAGTCATACCTGTATATCGTGCGTCTCCACGGTTCAACATGGAGCAAACACAGAGCAGATTTCACTCAGATCAGGCAGTTCATTTAGAGGTGGTAATGATGGCTATAATTCTCCAACTGAGCACCCATGTCCATATCTTCAGCCTGTGTTAGAGGTTTTTGAAATGAAGAATGATACGTATCATTTGAAATGTTCTCCCTGTTTCCCTCTCTGCCCAAACATACAAACATTCACTGTCCGACCTGAGAGAGCGTGTTGAGCTACATAACATTTGGTTCATTCTAGATGAACATTTCAAACTAAGTTGTCTGTGCTTGGAGTAACTTACTTGCTTTCTTCTTGATTGTACTTATGTCTGGGTTGCTGTAACAACTGAATTCCCCCCCAGGGGATCAATAAAGTAATATCTCACCGTATCTTATCTTATCTTCTTAGTTGCTGTTTTTATTCGATAGCTATAGTTTTTAGAGATTTCAAGTCATGTTTTAGAAGAAATGTATTTATTGGGATAAACCCCCTTGAGATGTGCCATCTCGTTTTAGAGGGGGTCCCAGACAGACAATAACAAATAGAAAACAGTGCAATACAAAATATACAACAAAACATGAATCCTTCAGAAGAGAAGAAACAAACAAAACAAACAACCAAAAACGCACACACAAAAAATAAAAAATAAAACACACAAAAAAACACGAACAGTCAGACAATAGACCAACTGGACGACAGAAACAACAACAACAACAACAACAACAACAACAAACAAAACAAGCAGGGGTTGGTACAACCTTAAACAAGGTACAATCGACAAGGGAAGAATAGAATTCAATTCAATAAACTAAACTAAAGGAGCACTGGCGAAACAAACAAAGAAAAAATTGTAACAATAATCGTCATAAAAAATAAATGAAGAAAAAATATAAGAGAATAAAAAATAAGGAAAGGAAATAGAGGAACAGTGAGAGCTTTACTGAAAACATAGACAGTTTGTTTTGAAATGGGAAAACAAATATTTTTTAAATAAGGGAAAAGAAGATATAGAACGAATATTTAAAGGTAAGTTATTCCAGTCGAAAGGAGCCTGAAACATAAAAGCTTTTTTACCAACTTCCTTGGCTGCAAATGGTACTGTCAAAAGAAAGTGATCAGAACTTCTTAATGAATAACTTGAGGTGAGAGGTATTAAATAATATTTCAAACAATCGGGATAGTTCAAATGAAAGCATTTAAAAATAAGGATCCTTTCTGAAGGATTGGTCACAGATTTAGTGTTTCCTGTTGTTTCATTTATCAGTATGTCGAAAACACGGAAGTCTGAAACGGCTCGTTTCAGCACACATTTACAGAAAGGTGGAGAAATCAGAACAGGGGCAGAATGGATTTTTTTCAGTCTCGGGGGGTTTGTGGACAGGGACACATATTTCAGGTAGAGAACCATGAAAAATTCGATTTTGCATGATATGTCACCTTTAAGTAATGAAGCTGTGTACTTTGTCCACCACTGGGTACACAGTGATTTTGATTACCTTATTGATGACTAGTTATCTGTATTGATATTGAGGATAAGATATACAGATTATTAAAAAACCTGTGTATGATTATATGTTTATCAAAGGATGGAGACAGAGAAATACACTGCCTACCAGTCAGACACATGGCCTATAATACGTACATAGAGATCTGGCTCGTGTCTTTTATATCTGAAACCGGCTGATTGAGACTAATGGATACAACATGGGCCATGGAAATGATTACCACATGCAGGAGACAAGTCGAGTGTTTGTAAAGAAAGGGCAGGATTCTAACATTGGCACATGAGTGTGTGTGTTTGAAGTGTGTGGTGTTTGTGTACAGGTATGCGTGTGATGTTCGTGTACCAATGTCTGATAAAACGGAAAAGCAGGAAGCACTTCCCATCCCTTCAGGTCCTGTTTACGTCCCCTTCAGCTTCACATGCACTGAAACTCCTCCTCACATATAAAGCTCACACAGACACACACACAACACACATGCAATCTAATGAA
This sequence comes from Notolabrus celidotus, assembly GCF_009762535.1. Classification (NCBI taxonomy): domain Eukaryota; kingdom Metazoa; phylum Chordata; class Actinopteri; order Labriformes; family Labridae; genus Notolabrus; species Notolabrus celidotus. The sequence continues at coordinate 2,560,782 of NC_048272.1, read as the reverse complement.
AGTATGGACAAACACTAATCCCCCCCCCCCATTGCTTAAAACACTGATCCCCTTCTTCAAGGTTAGACCACCTTACATAACCAAGCCTTTCAGATCACTAACTTTGATATTTAGCTTGTTTTCATTGAAAATAACAACAAAGTTTCTAAGAGAGAGAGTGTTCCTCCCAGCTATATTTTCAGGGACATTCTGCATAGCTACAAAAATAGCTCTGAGTTCACCATTACAGATTTTGCATTGACATTTTTTATACAAGGAGCAACAACACAACTTTTTAATTGAACAATAAGCGTTCCATGAGAACTGATGCAGAGAAAAACAACACTCAGACTTTAAAAGAAATGCATCACTCACTCATACGTCTAAGTATCATTACCTCATACAGATTTAGTCTGGAATGATGATCAAGCTGTTGCTTCTGAATCACACAAACCACAGAAGCAACTGACTTTTACTGCTCTGGTTGCGCAATGAATGGAAATACACTGATGGAAGTAGATAAGGCAGAATAACAGGTAGCAAGGAGACTTCAACATAGTGGCAAGAGTGCCGTTTATATGATGCACGGCAACACTCAGTTCAAGTCAAGTTGCAGGATTAGTGGTGTTTGAGCTGCAGTATGTCCCTGTCCCCCCTTGTGTTAAGCACTTTTCATATATAAGATAAGATAAGATAAGATTAGGGGTGAGCCCGACTAAGGATTTGCTTAGTCGAATCTGATTCATCAGATTTTGCCCATAGTCGACGAATAGTGGAATGTTTGTTGTTTTTCCTTATTGACCCAAAGTCTGTATGATGGTGACCGCATGACAATATTACACATAACCCTTTACAATTAAGAGACTCATAGCTTAAAGTAAAAGGGACAACAGAATATTATGAGCATAAAACTTAGATTTTTTTAATCTATATTGCAAAAACAACGAGGTGATGAAGGAGAGAAAACTCAAATAAGGCCACCATTCGTTAAACATGGAACAACGCTCCACTATAGAATAAGGAATCAGGAGATATTTAAAGAGTGTTCACACAGCGGAGAGCAGTTTGTCCAACTTAAGGCTAAACATTTGTGTAATGTTCATAATCAAACCTGAACCAGCTAGAGGGTTTTTAAATACCTTAGCAGAACCTTTTAAAACAGTCTTTCATCCCCTCTTTGTCCGCTTGAGTCTTTTCAAATTGTACGTGTGGAAAACCATCGTGTTTACGGGCAGAAGTGCACTCCTTACTTTGTTGACTGTAAATCCTGTCTTTGAGAACATCCTCTCTGATGGCGTGGAGGTGGATGGGATGCTGTGGATTGTTTTTGAGGCTTCAGACAGCTTTGGGTATTCCTGCTCGTTCTTTTGGCCCCGTACAGTTTTTGTGTGGTCCGGTAATCCTTGATCTCACAGCCCTCTTCATAAAGCTGCTCCTCATCTTCATCACTATTTTTTAGGATCAACTGAAGTTTTATTTTCTGACATTTTGAGCTGCCATGAACGTAGACAGATTTAAAGGCCCGCTGAGGTACGTCCACAGCTCCCGCTAAATGGGAGAGTCCACCTTTAATTACCAGGGGAGATTTAATTACCACTTTAAGGCGATTTAACACTTCAAGAGCTGTTCTCAGAATTACATTAAATAAGTCTATATTATCTATAAAAATAGGCTAAATGAGACACTATTTTTACAGGAAACAGAAAAATAATATAAAATTAGACATTGAGCACCCCCATGGTTTGAATGGAATGATCCACATTTCATATGCAAATATTCGACTATGAGATTGGCAGTCGACTAAGGCTCGTTAGAACGAATCGTCCAATATTCGACTATTTGGGGTCACCCCTAGATAAGATATTACTTTATTGATCCCCCAGGGGGGAAATTCAGTTGTTACAGCAACCCTGACATAAGTACAATCAAGAAGAAGTTTCAATAAGTAAAATAAAATCAAATAAGTAAAAATAAAAATAGATAAATAAAGCTAGAATACAATTTAGATATATACAATGTTACAATGGAATTTAGATTAAATAGCTTTCTGTAAATGTGGGTAAAACGAGCCGTTTCAGACTTCCGTGTTTTTGTTACGTAACAACAATATCCGGTCTGTAACGGAGTCAGAGCTCGGAGCTTGTTCAGCTCATAGACTGTATAAAATACAACTCAACTTCTCCGTTTTTCATTACCTGCACAAATGTGTGCTAACAAGGAGCTTAGGAGGGAGGCATGCTAGTTGTAGGCTGTCTTAATAAACACAAAGGTCGGTTTTACTCCCCACGTCTGCAGATTTGAAGATCTAGTGGATGATTTTTATTTATCATGGATAAGTGCTAGTGCTAGTTAGCATAGCCACATAGCTACATGTTCGTAGCTGTAGCTGTAGCTGTGTACCAAGACACACGTCTACATACTGACAAATAAAACAACAAGAAACACTAAATCTGTGACCAATCCTTCAGAAAAGGTCCCGCTGCCTTTCTGGCAGAGGTCGGTTTTACTCCCCACGTCTGCAGATTTGAAGATCTAGTGGATGATTTTTATGTATCATAGATAAGTGCTAGCGCTAGTTAGCATAGCCACATAGCTACATGTTCGTAGCTGTGTACCAAGACACACGTCGACATACTGATAAATAAAACAACAAGAAACACTAAATCTGTGACCAATGGTTCAGAAAGGTCCTGCTGCAGGCGCCTCTCCGTCAGGATCAGATTCTGGATCAGACTCAGAGGGTTGAAGTAACAGCAGCCGTGTATATTCAGCCAACATGTAAACATTAGATCAACGTGCTGGACAGCCGACGCACATCCACTTCCTGAGGGGGCGTGGTCAGAGAGAAAACAGAGTGTTCTGAGGAGGACTGAAGAAGAGGGTTTTTCAGGCATGCCAAAATCTGATTTCAAAGTGTTTTTTTGAGCATAAACTTTAAAGACATGTTTTGGGGACCTCTTAGACCAATATATATTTTGATGAAAAAAGCGTGATATGTCACCTTTAAGCAATAAATAAAAATAAATATGGGTATGTAATATGACCGTGAGTTGTAGTTACAATAACAATGTAATATAACATAATATAATATGGCAAAGATAACTATATAATACAGTATATTATGCATTATAATGCCAGCAGCAGTCAAGAGAGTCAGTTTGGGATGATATATATGCACTATATATCCCACTACATTGTTGGATGTTTCCCCCATTGAAAGGGAGGTGTGTGGTGGGGGGGATTGAGCTCAGTAGGCAGGATATAGCATGAAAATGACACCACCATAGTCACAGTGTCATATCCAGAGGATACACATGTTGGTGGGCTAAGCAGAGTCCATCACGATGATGACTGTTTTTCTTAATATCTTTATGTCAATGCTCCATGTAAACAGTATCCACAGCATCAACAACAGAGTGGAAAAGAACATGCAGGCAAGCAGAAAGCAGTATGAAGCAGCTTCATTATGTCCATGAAGATCGCACTAGTTTCACACATGATATCTCAATCATCACTCTGCCAACTTGCAGTGAAGTTTGAGTTTTTAATATCAGCTCACCTCGCCTCCTTGGAGAAATTAATCAGGAAGCTGGCAGAAAAAAAAGTCTGAGTCAGGTCGGGATGAAAACTTTTTAAGATTTGCTTTCATACATGCAGCCCACCGTGGAAGTTTCTGGAAATTTTCAGGAGTTTTGAGCATTTGTCAATACAGCATTACCAACACATGGTTAACACAGCCCACAAACAGCAACACATACTGTGTAATGGAACTTACCAGAAAACGTGTCAAGGCTTCATTGATGTTGGAATTTGTTGGGTAGGATTTACTGGTTGTTGGTCCTATAACAGTAAGTGAACACAGTCTGTAGTTGTCATCAGTTAGTAAACCACTAACATTTAATCATCATAATGGTTGTTTTGGGGGATCAAATATTTTTCTATTGGATAGAAAACTTAAAAAACACTTTTGTATTTATTGTCTGAGTGTCTAAAATCCTGCGATCTTATTTTCACATCACTGAAAGTACTCTGCTTACTTTCTCATTCAACTCTCTACAGCTGAGATGCTTTTGCATGGTGATCACACTGAATATGCTGCGTGAAAAAGCGGCAGTAATTCTATATATTTATGCCAAATATGTGAAGATATTTATTTGTTAAAGCGAAGTGGGAATGTGAACTGGAGACCCAGAGTGTGAGGGGCAGGGGACAGGAAAGAGAGGACAGATAGAGAAGTGAGCCAGAGAAGATAGAGTAAATAAACATAGCCGGGAAGTGTTGAGTCCACACACAGGACGTGGTTTGGTTGTGTGTGTTCTTGTGTGTGTGTGTGCGTGTGTGTGCGTGTGTTTATCAAACCCAGCTGGCTCCCATTTGCCCAGGAATGAGTCTGCACCTCTCGGAGGCCCAAGCCTGCACTGCTTTGAAGGCCTCTGTGTAGTGTGTTTGTATGTGTATGTGTATGTGTATGTATGTGTGTGTGTGTGTGTGTGTGTGTGTGTGTGTGTGTGTGTGTTTATAATAACAGCTTCATTAGGGCACTGCATGGTGCCGCTGAACACATGAAACACCCAGACATATATGTACTCTATCATGTGTACATCCTCTTATGTGTCCATTTCACACACACACACACACACACACACACACACCTACTCTTAGACACAGACATCCCTACACACACATAGACCAACACAGATTTCAGGTTTCACAAGCACGCACATAGACCCCTAAACAGTCCCAAGGGGTTGGATTTAACTGCTTCCAGATGCAAGATCAGGACAGAGCGCACAGCAACACATACAGACAAAATCTTCTGCTTTGTTGAAGTCAGCAGAACTTCTCTGTTAAAATTAATTAAGTGCTAGTGGATGGGAAATGACATGGGAGTAGACAAGTTTACTACAAGTGGGAAAACAGCTTGGTAGTTCGTAATGTCCCGATGGAAAGCAGCTTGTTCGTGGTAGGAAAAACTGGAAACATTAATCCCTGTGGAATTACAGAAATCTTTATTAATGTTTCTTAATTTTGTGTGTATCTGTGTCCTTCTGTTTCAGACGTGGCCCATATTTATACTGAGCCCCTCATATTGAGGTTGAATGGCACCCAGGAAAGGTTGCGAGGAGATCATGGAGACAAGTGTAACGGTGTTCTCTCACACTCGGAGCTCACTACACCAAGCAAGAGTATCACATGTGAGTAAATATGCACCCCACGCACTTACACACACACACACGCACACACATCATCTCTCAAAGAGACAAACACTGGGAGAGACGGGTGAGAGTTATATTTCCATTACTGATCACTTGATGAGTCACATTGTCCTGACCTTTAACAAATACATTTGCACACCCTGAAGAAATAGGTCAGGTGATCGTACACACACACACAGACTGAGTATCTACACTGTAAGCTAAGTGGGTTAAGATTCTAATTTCTGAACACAAGCATCTTTGCGCCCAACTTAAACACCTTTCCTCCTCTTTTCTGCTTTCTCTGCCTCTCTGCTGTGTGTTCTCTGTCCGTCCATCTGTCTGTCTATCTGTCGTTGAAACTGGGATTGTTGGGGTGTCACCATGACCACTCTAGGAAATTATGACTGGCACTGTGGTATTTACTTCCATTCCCCGGTCTAAATTAATCATTCAAGTCAAGTCAAGTCAACTTTATTTATATAGCACATTTAAAAACACCCAGTGTTGGCCAAAGTGCTTTACAAGGTAAAAAGTAAAAATTACATGAAGACAACAATAAACAACAACATAACAGGATATTAATGTCCTCTTCACGAGGAGAAGGCCAAAGAGAAGAGATGGGTCTTCAACAAAGATTTAAAACATTCAACAGTGGGGGGCCGATCTTAATTGGAGTGGCAAGCCATGGGACTTTTAGGCACATACAGGAGCAGCTGGTTTGTTGACCTCAGTGCTCGGGTTGGGTTGTGAACATGGAGAAGATCAGCCAAGTAGGATGGTGCCAATCCATTTAGGTGCCTTGTACGTTAAAAGTGCAACTTTAAAATCAATCCTGTGACGGACTGGGAGCCAGTGGAGAGCACGCAGCACAGGTGTGATGTGCTCCCTCTTTTTACTACCAGTCAGGAGGCGAGCTGCCGCATTCTGTACAAGCTGCAGGCGCTGAATAGACGCCATGTCTAAGCCCACATACAAAGAATTACAATAATCAAGCCTAGCCGTAATAAAGGCATGTACAACTCTCTCTAGATCCTTAGGAGGGAGATATTCCTTCACCTTCGCTATGAGTCTCAGCTGGAAGAAGCTGGACTGAACCACAGAAGAGATTTGTTTCCCAAATTTGAAGGCACTGTCAAAATGAACTCCAAGGCTCTTTACAGAGGAGTGAACATTTGCTGCGGGAGGGCCGAGAGTGCTCCCATCAAACTGTTGGGGCTGTCCAAATACAATGACCTCAAGGTTCATTTTACATCTTGTTACCGGTTCAAGCAAAACAAAGCTCAATAAAAAAGGCTCTGGTTTCATCAGGGAGCTGGTAACTCAGTATATTCTCTCACTGAGAATCTGTTTTTTCTGTGCTTTAACCCTCCTGTTATGTTGCAGGTCAAATTGACCCTTTTAAAAGTCTATTTTAGGCAATATATGCCTTCCAAACCAGCTAAATGCAGCATACAAATCTGGGCAGCATGTGACAGAAGAGGTGTGTTAATTTATTATTTATTTAATAAATTCAAAATGTAGAATAAAATGAACACAAATATTTATATTTAGGGCTTTCCAATGTACATTTAAAAAAAGTTTTTTAATTAATTTTAATGAAAAATGAGTGAGTTATCCTCATTGAACCATGATCTGAGAATTAAAGAACACCAATGGGCTACATCTTGATTTAAATGGTCAGTAATGGAGTTCAAAATTAGATTTAAAAAAATCTGATTTTGGTTGAAGGATATTTTTTTTGGGTTCTGACACTTTTGGATAATTTAATATGCACCGGGTCAAATTGACCCAGGGACACTATTGCTGTTCCAGAGAAACAAACATAATCACACACATAAACAAACTCATATATCTCTTTATTGGAATCATCATATTAATCTATATCAAAAGAATAGTTATACATTTATTTGATGGTTCTTAGTTGTTGAAAGAAGTAGTAAAGGTACACCAAACAGTCTGATGGGTTTGTCATGGGAAGTGAGTCTCTCCTCTGTGCTGGTCATTAAAAGTACCAGGATGCACCGCAGACATTTTCCATAGATAACTAAGTTTTGGTAGTCTTGTGGTAGGAGGACTTATTCAGTGTGGGTTTAGGTGAGGCAGTTAAACAGAGGGACAATTGTTGAGTTAAGGGCACCAAGTGAATTCAGTGTTGCCACAACATTACTAAGTTAGAAGCTTTGAGTCAGACTCAAGTCTTCTGAAATCTGAATCAGCCTTAAGATACTCAAAGGGGTTTAAGAGGCAATGTTAAACTATAAAATAACTAACAGGTAATATTCAGTTTCCTTCAATCAATCAATCAATCTTTATTTGTATAGCGCCAAATCACAACAAACGTTATCTCAAGACTCTTTTACAAACAGAGGAGGTCTAGACCACACTATGTCGAATTATGAACAGAGACCCAACACCAAGACAGGGTAAGACTCAGTCTGACCCCACCTTAATCCATTATGAGCATTGCACATCGCAGTATTTAGCTAGTTACAGTGGTGAGGAAAAACTTCCTTTTAACAGGCAGAAACCTCCAGCAGAACCAGACTCATGTTAGACAGCCATCATGCCTCGACTGAGTTGGGTCTGGAAAGACAGATAAAGGGGAGTAAGAGAGAGAGGTGATAGTGATGAGACGAGTCGTAGAAGCTGTTGCAGCTGGAGTCCAGCACGTCTGTATCAGCTGGAGTCCAGATCGTCCACAGCAGGAGGACGTCTACGGCAGCTCAGAGGAATCTACGAGACAATGGAGCTCAGGGACTCCAGAAAGGTCTATGGTTAGTAACTTTAATGGGACAGGCAGAGTTAAAGTAAGTGATGAAGGGGTTTCCTTGCATCCTTTGACTTTGTAAATTACAGACACTTATGCTATTAGCGTTATTGTTAACAGCTTAACTCTGAGTGTAATTCTTGATGGAATTTTTTATAGTTTTATTTATAGTTAGTTTTTTTTTTACTTTACTGCAATCTAAAACTATGTTAATATTACTGATGACACTCCTCTCAGCCATGATATCTAACCAGTGGTGGACAGTAACAAATTCAATCTACTTGAGTACAGTACTTAAGTACATTTTTTGAGTATCTGTACTTTACTTGAGTATTTTTTTTGGGGGGAACTAATTACTTTTACTCCACTACATTTCTATCAGTGCTCTAGTTCCTCACTTCTTTTGCTTTGAAGTCAGCTCATGAATTTCCTTCTCTTTTCTGAAATCTGATCCCCAAGACAGTAAACTGTGTTTGTGTAGTTCTGTTTGTCTCAGTGGTTTAGTCATACCTGTGTATTGTGCGTCTCCACGGTTGAAAGTGGAGCAAACACAGAGCACATTTCACTCAGATCAGGCAGTTCATATAGTGGTGGTAATGATGGCTATAATCAGTCCCTCCAGGATTTAGCGGGACTTTTTTGTGATTGTTGCGGCCCCAAAAAGCCTGAATTTGCGACAGCTTTTTGAAAAAATTGCGGTGAAAGTTGCGATTTTTTGTTTTTTGTTTTTTCCCCCAATAACATCTCAGGGGCAAGTAAATACGCTAAATTACAGTTGTTTTTAGAAAACATTCTTGATGTGGCCACTGTGACTGTGTTTTGATTCTCTTGATTCACAGAAAAATGCCATGAAAGGGCTGTATTGCACATTTACAACGGTCCCTGAATGCACCTCGCAGTGACAGAGACACTTGACAGGCAGTTCACGGCACTCTGAAACGAATCTGCATCTTTGATGACTAGGAGTTGATCAAAACTTACTAAATGTGTCTGATGTTTCACCAAACTGGATTAAATCAAGCTGTAGATGAAGAGCTTTTTACGGTGATGGCGGTAACAACGTCAAACATCAAATATTAAACAGACGTCCCCCGGGTGTGTCTTTGTCACTAACGCACACCGGGGGTAAAAATCATCAATGAAGATGAGACAGATGCATGGAGGTGAGGAGAGCTGGTTCATAAAGCACACCTGCTGCAGGTAGAGACCAAGTTAACACTGAGCCCCTCAATCTATAAATAACAACGTTGTCATCGTCACTTGTCCTGCCTGCTGTCCCCTCTTTTCACCCGTTCTCTGTGCGTGTTTTATTGTTGAAAAGTGCCGATCAAGTGAGGACTTAAGTTTATGTTCCTAGGAAGTGAAATTGATGACAAAACCGATGACGTGCAGGGGCTGAGATTAAGGTCATTGGTCATTGGAGGTTTTTGAAATGAAGAATGATACGTATCATTTGAAATGTTCTCCCTGTTTCCCACTCTGCCCGAACATACAAACATTCACTGTCCAACAGTGTTTCATTCCAACATTTCAAACTAAGCTGTCTGTGCTTGGAGTAACTTAGTGTTTTATTCCATGGTACAGTTTTTAGAAATTTCAAGTAATGGTTTCTAGATAACATCACACCTGTCCTGCAGCAACTCCACTGGCTTCCCATTCAATTCCGCATCATCTTCAAGATTCTGTTCCTCACCTATAAGGCCATCAACAACTTAGCTCCTCATTGACCTCCTCCACACTAAAATTCCCACCTGTAGTCTCAGGTCCTCCTCTTCCATCCAACTCACCCTCCCACCTGCTCGCTTGACCACCATGGGGTCGAGAGCCTTCAGTCACTCGCCCCCCCCCGCCTCTGGAACTCTCTCCCCCTGTACTTACAGAATTCCACTTCTCCCACCTCCTTCAAATCCTGCCTAAAAACTCAACTTTTCCACCAAGCTTACACACTCTAATCCACCCCCCTGGGAATGGAATTACTTCCTCTACCCCCTTTCATCCTTCTAGTATTGTCCCTTCATTCTAATGTGTGTATTTTTTACTGTTGAGTGTTGCTTTTATTATGCTATGTTGTAAGGTGACCTTGGGTGTCCAGAAAGGTGCCTATAAATAAAATGAATTATTACTATAAACATACTACAGAATACTTCTATGTATTCTTGACTGCATTTATGTATCGTGAAAATACGTTTTGAGATGTTCTAAGAAGTACTTTGAATACTGAAGTATTTTTAAAAGGAAGTACTTCAGTACTTTAACTCAAGTAATAATCTGACAGAGCAACTTTCACTTGTGTTGGAGTAATATTTAACATGGAGTATTTATACTTTGACTTAAGTAATGAAGCTGTGTACTTCCCAGAGGAAAATTTTACTGCTTAGAGCTTTCTCTTCTAAGTCTCTGGAGACAAAATTGAGATTCTCACTTCAGCCTCATTCAAGTTTCAAATTGTTCTCATTAGTTTCTCCTAAAATTCACTAGGAGAAATAGTTGAGACCATAACATGAGTCTTATTTGAGATTTAAATGAGAGATCTCATTAATGGATCATTTTCTTCTCTTTTTTAAAATATATTTTTGGGTGTTTTGCCTTTATTTGATAGAACAGCTGAAGAGAGACAGGAAATGTGGGGAGTAGTGAGCGGGGGAAGACATGCAGGAAATGGTCGACCGGCCAGGAATCGAACCGGCGGCCCCTGTGACGTGGACTGTACCCTCTGTATATGGGGCGCTTAGACCGCTAGGCCACCAGTGCCCAAAATAATCCACCCCTTTAATTGTAATAATCTGGATAAATCTGGTCAGCCTTTTTGCGGCCCATATTCTAAATAAATGGTCTGTCATACCTGGTATGAAATCTCTATCTTTTGCAATTTCTCTCAAATCCACTAAATCTTTGTGAAGTTGTTTTGTTCCAAACAGACTTGTAAAGGAAGGACCATATTGTGAAGTCAAAGAAGAGATCATTTCACATCTAAATAGCTGATCTTACAAGTGGTTCAAATGTTTTAATGAGAATTGTAAGTTTGTGGACAATTACATTGAAATCTTAATTTTGCAGGGCACTATAAATGTTCATGAAAAGATGAGCACAGGCTCTTTCTTTGCTCCATCTGAGCTCAACTTGAGACACAAAAACTGAGTCTGACAAAAACAAATGGATGAGGTTAGATTGAGACAATTGAGAGAGCTCCCTGATTTCTCCACCTGAGCTCAAAAGGAGTCACAACACTTGAGAAATACCTGAGAATCATTTCAGATTTAGACCAGATCTCCTTTTGAACTGAAAGGGAGACTAAGCTGAGACTTTTTGCAACTTTTTTTCTGAAGGCAAGAATAAGAAACAGGAGACATAAGCTGTAGTCTCATTTTGCTTTCAAACAGATCTCATTGTTGTCTAAGAGACAGAAATGAAACACTTTTGAGATCACCTCTCTAAATTTATTTTCCTATGGGTTTGTCCACCACTGTATCTAACCCATATCTGATGACCACAATCTGTAGTATCACAGTCTATGTCTTGGAGGTAAATCTTTTTTTCCATCAGTCTATTACTTCTGAACATGAAAATCTACTATAGTTGGTAGTAGTACTGAAGTAGGGAAACAGGAGCTGGAGACATCAGTGTGTTTCAAAATACGTTTTTTTATTTGTATTTATTTACACTCTGCTCTTCAAGTCTAAACCACTTTCCATAACCTCCAGCTGTACAGTCATTACACTCCACCTCAGTTTGCTGTCTATGTGTTTCACAACACCTGAAAGTAATCCTTCCAGTCATATCACCATCTGCCACCGCCCATTTTCCTCCCCCATATTACAAGTCCAGCGATATGTCACAGCCAGAAAGTCACTCCAACTGTCTGTGTCGCAGCCAAAAGTTGCGCAAGTATGCTAAGTCATTACCTCAACACATATACTGTTCCTGCTTACACTCCAGTTTGAAATAAGTAGACTCTAAACCTTATTGTCAACCTATTTCTACTTTGTCAATTCACTTGGGTGACAGAGCTTCACAATAACATGACTTTCAAAACGCTGGCAAAGTTTTCTTGATGCAAAGAGCACTGAGAAAAATATAAATGCCCTGAAGTGGTCTAGGTTTATCCTTTCTGTCACTGAAAGAAAAGGGGGAATAGTTATAAAAAGTGAGGGATAAAGAGGATATATTGAGGAGTGAGCTGACATTTGAGCATGTGTTAGAAAACTGTGAGCGTATTTCCTGGAATCCGAGGCCAGTCGTGGGTGACATGCACAAACACACAAACCTGCCCCTTGGTAATAGCTAGTTTGAACTAACTGAATAACCAGCAGTTCAGTCAGGAAGTGGATAAGTGGGTGAATGTAGGGTGTTTTGAGCTGAGTAGGTGTGTGAGAACGTCTGCTGTCTGCCGCTGTGTTTGTGCCTCTACCTGTCCTGTCTGTAGCGTGAGCTATTTCAGATTTTTCTTGCTGCCTCTCTCACTCCTGGCTTTATTTTACATCCCAATAAAAACCTATGGAACCCACCAGCTCCATATGCTGTGCAGGGAAAGTTATGCAACTCTAGTAGGCTTGGACAAAATGTACCGCCATGCACACCAGTCCTTACTGGCTTTCCTTTACGTGCCTCCTCCCTTCATCCATAGCTTCTTCCATCTTAAACTTACACAATCACATATGTTCATGGGCTTAAACCACAAACTAAACTCTCTTTCTCAGGTAATCCAGGCAATTTATGCCCTCGTGTCTGCATAATAATATGCTTGCCTCTTCCATGGTTTGTGTGTTTTGTATGCCTTACAAGCTACTATCATCCTGACTGCAGTTTAAACACAGTCCAATCAATCAATCAATCAGCATGAGTTTCTCCAGCTTCATGAGAGTGAAGATAGCTTTGACTCAGGCCTGTGGTGAGGTCATGGCTGTGTGACATCTGTGATGGCGTGTTTGTGAGCGAGAGGGTGAGGAAAACAGAAGCGAAAACAGATCATTCCCCAGCACCGTATGTTCGGTCTCGCAGTGATGACATCAGAGCTGTAGTATGCGTCTGGCCCTGGGCCTATGACAAGCTGTCTGAGAACAATGTGCTTTTAACATATGTGAGTGTGTGTCACAACCTGACTGAGCACACACACACACACACTCACTGTCAGTGATGTCATGGATACGCTGCGGTTTTTGACGTCACGGGCACAGCAGGATACATGTTCACAGACTGCTCTCACTAATCTGGACTCCAGGGGAAACGATGACACATGTTGTGTTATAACTGGCAACGTCACAGTAGCATTTGTCACACCTCCTTTGTGTATTTGTATCAGTCTGGAATCATTTTGAGCAAAAAACAGAAAGAAGACTTTTTATGCATAAAAAACAAGGCCATGAAAGACTGCAAGGGAAAAACTGAGTGCACTTGTTTGTTGTTGTCTTGTCATCTTTGGGGAGGAGCTTGCAGTTTGTTGTTGAGGGGGAATCTGGCACGATTGTGCGCTGTCTTTAATTCGATACCATTTAATGTGCTGTGACTGTTTTATATCCTTGTTCCTCAGGCACAATTCTCCCACTCGTTTTTGTTTCTCTGACAGTCTTCCCTGAATTCACAATCTCCTTATTGGTGACATTTTCACATTTTTTTTTAACATTTTTTAGATAACTGTGACACAGAGCTGATTCTTGGGAAGTCTATATGCATGGGCAGTGATGTCAGAGGGGTCATGTGAGGGATCACATGCAGAAAGTGGTTGGTTGATGTCTCAGATCAGTGATTAAGTGATTAAGACACTATCTATGTTTCCTCCTTTAGTTTTTAATGTTTGTAGATATATGTTTGCACTGTTTCCGATCATATGTCAGGTGATCTGTAAATGATTCCCTGAAATCCACTACTGAAAAGAGCCGAAAGGAAGTTTTCCTAAAGCTTGGGCCATTGGCCAAGTTATTCTCTTTTGCATCACTTTCTTTCTTTCTTTCTTTCTTTCTTTCTTTCTTTCTTTCTTTCTTTCTTTAACCAGGTAAGAGACTGATTGAGATTTGGAAATTCAGTTGTTACAGCAACCCAGACATAAGTACAATCAAGAAGAAGTTTCAATAAGTAAAATTAAATAAAATAAGATAAGATAAAAATAAAATTAAATTAAATTAAATTAAATTAAATTAAATTAAATTAAATTAAATTAAATTAAATTAAATAAATAAAAATAAAATAAAATAAAATAAGTAAAACTAAAATAGATAAATAAAGCTAGAATACAATTTAGATAGATACAATGTTACAATGGAATTTAGATTAAATAGCAGTAATTACAGGCAGTATTAAAAATGATTCAGTAGTGATGGTTGGTAATGACAGATTAAGCAATAAATAAAAATAAATATGGGTATGTAATATGACCATGAGTTGTAGTTACAATAATAATGTAATATAACATAATATAATTATAATACAGTATATTATGCATTATAATGCCAGCAGCAGTCAAGAGAGAGAGTTCGGGATGAGATGATGGAGTGTGACAGACAGAGCAGGGATGGTATGGATCTGTTCATGGAGGGGGTGTCAGTGTCAATGGACAGCGTTGCTCCGCCTCTTCCCCTTGTGCGGTTCTGAAGCCAAAAAATCCCGCTCCTGGGCGCAGCCATTGTGCAGCCAGTCTGGTCAATTGCTACTGGTCACTCCCAAAACCAGGCTTAAAACCAAAGCTGACCGAGCCTTTGTGGGGGCTCCCCCTCGGCTCTGGAACAACCTGCCCCAACATATCCGCTCTGCAGGATCAATCGAGATTTTTAAATCCTCTCTTAAGACACACCTCTTCTCCCTGGCTTTTAATCAACATTGAGTGGACATCTGGCATAATCTTAATTCAATTTTAATTTATTTTATTCTATCTTATTTTATTATACATTTGCACTGTTTACGTATTCTAGTATTGTATTTTAGTGTTGTATTGTATGCTATGTTTGCCATTTGTGCTGTTTTTGTCCTGTACAGCACTTTGGTCAACTCCGGTTGTTTTAAACATGCTCTATAAATAAAGTTTGAGTTGAGTTGAGTTGAGTTGAGCCAGAGCCTGTGAAGCCACTGTAATAAGCTCCACCCTACAGCATAGCGTCACATGACGCTGTGTGTCCTTAGAAGTTTCCCTCTACGGCGGCAGTGAATCAAAGGAAACCCGGAAGTAAAACCCCGTTTTTTAAACTCTAATAACTAACGAACAATAAACTTTTCAGAAAAAAGAGGCCTTAGACACAAAACAGTCAAATAATAACTACATATCACCACAGCATACGGATGTGAGAAACATTCATACGAAGTGTATTTATTTTTTAAAGTTTGACTGCTCCCCCATTCAAATGAATTGGGAGACGGATTTTTTTACCTATACTGCAGCCAGCCACCAGGGGGCAGACACTCTGCTGAAAGCTTCACTTCCAGCCGAGCGAGATGCACCCCTGGTGGTTACACAGTGAATCAGAATCAGAATCAGAATCAGAATCAGCTTTATTCGCCAAGTATGCTTGAACACACAAGGAATTTGACTTTAGTAAACTGGGCTCTCTTTGTACAAGGCATAAGAATAAGAATAAGACCTACAATAAAAAATAAAATAAAAAAATATAATAACAATAACATCAGCTATAAATACAAAGAAACAACAAATAGGCTTGACTTATATGTACAGGCTAAAATAATGTGATGAAGTGCAGTGGTGAGTAGCAGAGGTAGTTTTTACATTATAAGAATAGTAGTTGAATAATACAAAAAATAGAAATATGGAATTCTGCTTGGAGAATTGTTGCATTGTGTATTTACATGTATATTTACAGAGAGTATTGATTTGACAGGTATGACACTGTTATGGTTTAGTGTTCATCAGAGTGACAGCCTGGGGGAAGAAACTGTTCTTATGGCGGGTTGTTTTGGCGCACAGTGATCTGTAGCGCCTGCCGGAGGGGAGGAGTTTGAAGAATTTGTGTCCAGGGTGTGAGGGGTCAGCGGTGAGATGCTACCTGCCCGTTTCCTGGCCCGGGACCGGTACAAGTCCTGGATGGGGGGGCAGGTCGACACCAATGATTTTTTCTGCAGTCCTTATAGTCCGTTGCAGTCTGTGTTTGTCTAGTTTGGTTGCAGATCCAAACCAGACAGTGATGGAGGTGCACAGAACAGACTGGATGATGGAGGTGTAGAACATGATCAGCAGCTCCTGGGGCAGGTTGAACTTCCTGAGCTGACGCAGGAAGTACATCCTCTGCTGGGCCTTTTTTCTGATAGTGTCTATGTGGGAGGTCCACCTCAGGTCCCGGGAAATAGTGGATCCCAGGAACCTGAAAGAGTCCACAGTAGACACAGTGCAATCACAAAATCCAATGGAGCCTGTTTCTCTGTCTTTTATGAGTGACTTGAATTCCCCCAGAGTTATAAGATGTGTCAGTTTCAAGTCCTTCTGCACATCATTCCACGTAAACAGGGCTGAAAATTTAAAAGCCTTTTTTGACCAGTTCAGTTCTGACTCTCAGGACCTGCAACTGTATGATGTCGTGAGAGCGCAGGCTATATCAGCTGAAGTTTCTACACATGTGTACACAGAAGTATGTAGGGAGAAGTCCAAGAATAGATTTATAGATAAAAATCAGCCAGTGAGAGAGTCTATGACCGGACAAAGATGGACAGTGTGCGACAGCGTATAAGGAACAGTGATGTACATGATAGCTGCAACTGGATATAAAACGCAACACACAGTGATATAAAGGATCTAATTTCTTTACAAACTGATCAGGAGTATTCATAACAGGCAGGTCTCCATAGTCCGACAAGGGTAAAAAAAAAAAAAAAGTTGTGGTGATCAGATCACAATGTCATATTTCATGTTTTAACATGAGCATTAAAGAATATTCCTGGCAATTTGCAAAACAAACCACATGGAGACTAATGCACATGTGAGGCTACTTTTATCTCATAAATGAAAGCTCCTCTAGAAACATGTGCAGGCAGGAACATCAGTTCACTCGCAGTCAGTCAAGTGTTTGAGTGCTGAGGTTGGTGCATCATAATTATTGTATGCACATACTGAAGAGTTAAATCAGAACATCACAATAACACTGCTTTTATGCCTGAGATTATAATTGATTTTGGATTAGATTCATATTTATGCAAGCATGCAATTTTTGCATTTATTTCTCTCTTTCTTTTTTTATAAGTCATCAAAATAGTGTTAGCAGCGAGGCAGAGAAAAAAAACGGTCCTAATCCAAAATATAACATGAAAATAAATTATTACTTTTATCGCTTGAAAGTCAAGACTATGCATTTGTGAAAGCCCTGTTTCTAAAGAGAATAAAACAACACCACATTTAAATGAATCCTTTAATGTTAAAGCACTGCATACTAATTACAGATTAATTCTGTTATAGAGAGCTTGGCCTACTTTAACAATTTAACCTTAGGAGCCTCATCTTGGGGTTTTACTGCATGCATTTCTTGCTTACTCATCAGTTCTGACAACTATTGTTCCCTTTAAAAATACAATCACTGATTGGTTAAAACCCTTAGTTTCTAGAGGTTAACTGCGGTTATTTTCAGTTTGAAATCCTGTCGATTGATGGGGTTTAAGGTTTCCTCAAACGCTTAATTAAGATTTTGCTTCACCGCTTTGCTTGAAGTGCAGCTCTCCATTGTGCCCTGAGGGACTACAACACCTCCAACAAAGCAAAGCTGTAGAGCAAGCGAAATACGTCCTGTTATCACAATGAACAATGCTCACCAATCAAAGTTCTGCTTTTGAAATTTGTCTGCATCAAAGTTTTGTGAAGCTAAGATATTGAATGTTCTCCAGGAATTAACTGACCAATGAGAAGCCTTCACTTGTGCTGGCATATAGTCACAGAAAAGGTGAGAGACAGCCAGGCAGAAGTGACAGTCTGAAGTGAATTAACAGAGCGATGTTTCTATTTCAAGAGATTGAATGGACCTTTGAACTAAAAGGGAATGTGGAAAATCACAAGAATTAGTATAACTTCAGCCAGAGTTGAGTCACTAAGTTCTTCATGTCTCATTTTCTAACAACAGACTTACTCATCTGACTGGATGCAGCTCATCAAACTTGACTGACAAATCCCCCTTTTAGTAGTTTTACATTTAGGTTTTCATCCAACAACACAAACGCAACCATGCATGACAACCCCAGGAGAGTCAAGGGGTATGAAATGTGATTTATAAGGTTGAGTTGATGTTTTAAAAGGTTTTGAAATATTGTTTAAATAATGACAAACTTTGCGGTGATAGATCTCTCTGGCATCTGTCCTTATGGGCAAAAAAAAAATCAAGCACTCACAGTTTTCAGTTGTGCTTCAACCTTTGTTCTCTCAGTCATCATAATAAGCAACAAATTATTTAGCTGGAAACATAGTTACTTTGATGTTCTGCTTGAAAAAGCAAAAAGACCATGTATTTGTATTCATCCATCATTTTCTCTAATGTTATTTACTAATAAAGTTGAGTTTAGGAATTACATTTTTCACAGAAGATACACTTTTCTGCCTTTTTATGACCTAAATCTCCTGTTCGCCACTTTCAACACTTTGACCTACATAGACAGACAAACTGCAGCGGAGGAGACGGCAGGATAAAGCAGCTGGAACAGGGACAGACAGACTTCATCATCATTCTGGTGACTCATTGGAGTAGAGGATAAGTAGGGAGGGAGAGATGAACAGCCGTGCTCTGGTCTGAGAGGGAGGTGTGTAAGTACAGGGTAGCTGAGAGACGCCAGGAGAGGAGGAAGGGGGAGGCAGGGTGTGTGAATGGGGGAGTGTGCTGCATATTCAACTGATGGTGACTCATGCACGCTCGCTCTTTTTGGCCATGCACATTAGCAGAGATATACATCTGAATACACATGTTACCAGCTGTTGCAGGACGCCCCAGTGGGCCAACACTGCTGTTTTAGAGCCACACACACTCACACACTGTGTGGTTGCCCAATCACATCATGATAATCCCACAGTCATTTGGCTCTTTATTTGCTGTTATTTTTAACCAGCTCCCACTGCTGAATCATTGTGTTTATGAGTCACACCCATGCATCCTCCTGGACCAAAATATCCACAAGCAGCAACCCGTTTCTTCTGCTTTGTTCACTTCATCTCCCTCAACTTTTTCTGTCCTGATCTCAGACAAAGGAACCTTGTTTTTTTTTTCTGTGTGAGAGTGCACGAGTGTGCGTCTGCACGTGCCCTTGAATGCATATATTTGTGTGAGTGAGTAAGCCTGACCTCAAGCTCTGTTTGGAGACAGTCCTGCCTGCCCGTCTCTCTTTCTGTCTGTCTCTCTGCCTGCCTGATCCGCCTATGTACTGTGTTCACACTGTACTCTCTAACACACACACACACACACACCACAAAATCACAAGACGTATGAATTCCTCAAAGAGTCACAATACAGACCAAGAGAGTAACAGAAAAACTTTGCAGCTTCCCTCCTCTCTGTCTAATCCCCTTCTTCTGTTACTGACCTACATCCTGGCCAGCTCAGTGTTAAGAAAAAGAGTTGTGCAATAAAGGAACAAAAGAAAATTAGACAGAAAGTGAGGACAGAGACAGGAAGGGCATGAAGTGAAAGAGAAAAAGAGCAAGAGACAGACATAACATATAAGGGCTGCATGCATTGACTTCTGACATACTTAGGGGGAGAAACTATGGCTCCTTCTCATTTGCCCCTGCACATGAATGCACGCCTACACATCCACTCACACACACACACACACACACACACACACACACACACACACACACACGCTCTGGCTCTGCAGCCTGCCAAACATCTGGAGCAAAGTTAGAAAACGCTGAATGAAAGAATCTTTAATAACTCTGGATTGCTTGTGTGACCACGGCCATCAGCCAATCAAAACAGGTCCTAGACGGGTTATCTGTCTCCGAGTGGTTATCAGACGGACGCTTTTATGGCAAGTCGTGTTTCATAGCGAAAGCTCGGGACCACACTCTGATTGCCTCTGTGTGTGTGTGTGTGTGTGTGTATGTGAGAGGTGGAGAGTCTTAGCTTTGATTTTCTGTGAGGCTCCTTCACCCTGTTAAGTCTCACCACACCTCTCCACACCATATGCTTTCAGGTCAAGAAAATATTTAGAGCCGCAATAGGATGGTATTAAATACTAGCATAATATATAAAAACCAGGCTCCCATTTTATTCTTCTTTTCAGGGTGTGTGTTTGGTTTGGCAGGCAAGGTGAGCATTTCTGCCTCCTCCCCTCTAGCTGAGCAGTTAATACTTGGAGGTAAAATATACGTTATGAACTGAGCCAAGATGAACAAATGTGAATTGGCTTAGAATTTATATGTTTCAAATCTGAAACAAATCTGCATTCTTTCAAACTCTCAGGTTAGAGGAGGAGTGTTTCAGAATCAGAATCAGAATCAGAATCAGAATCAGAATCAGCTTTATTCGCCAAGTATGCTTGAACACACAAGGAATTTGACTTTGGTAAACTGTGCTCTCTTTGTACAAGGCATAAGAATAAGAATAAGAATAAGAACTACAATAAAAAATAAAATGAAAATATAATAACAATAACCTTAGCTATAAATACAAAGAAACAACAAATAGCTTGACTAATATGTACAGGCTAAAATAATATGATAAAGTGCAGTGGTGAGTTGCAGAGGTAGTTTTACATTATAAAATAGAAGTTAAATAATACAAAAAATAGAAATATGGAATTCTGCTTGAGAATTGTTGCATTGTATATCTACATGTATATTTACAGAGAGTATTTATCTGACAGGTATGACACTGTTATGGTTTAGTGTTCATCAGAGTGACAGCCTGGGGGAAGAAACTGTTCTTATGGCGGGTTGTTTTGGCGCACAGTGATCTGTAGCGCCTGCCGGAGGGGAGGAGTTTGAAGAATTTGTGTCCAGGGTGTGAGGGGTCAGCGGTAATGCTCCCTGCCCGTTTCCTGGCCCGGGACCGGTACAAGTCCTGGATGGGGGGCAGGTCGACACCGATGATTTTTTCTGCAGTCCTTATAGTCCGCTGCAGTCTGTGTTTGTCTAGTTTGGTTGCAGAGCCAAACCAGACAGTGATGGAGGTACACAGAACAGACTGGATGATGGAGGTGTAGAACATGATCAGCAGCTCCTGGGGCAGGTTGAACTTCCTGAGCTGACGCAGGAAGTACATCCTCTGCTGGGCCTTTTTTCTGATTGTGTCTATGTGGGAGGTCCACCTCAGGTCCCGGGAAATAGTGGATCCCAGGAACCTGAAAGAGTCCACAGTAGACACAGTGCTGTTCAGGATGGTGAGGGGGGGGAGTGGGGGGGGGCTTCTCCTGAAGTCCACTGTCATCTCTACCGTCTTGAGCGGGTTCAGCTCCAGATGGTTCTGACTACACCAGAGAGCCAGCTGTTCCACCTCCTGTCTGTAAGCAGACTCGTCTCCGTCCTGGATGAGACCGATGACGGTGGTGTCATCTGCAAACTTCAGGAGTTTCACCGAGGGGTCTCCTGAGGTGCAGTCATTGGTGTAGAGGGAGAAGAGCAGTGGGGAGAGAACACATCCCTGGGGGGCGCCAGTGCTGATGGTCCGGGTGCTGGATTTGATGCTCCCCAGCCTCACCTGCTGTCTCCTGTCCGTCAGGAAGTTGGTGATCCACTGACAGATGGAGGCCGGCACTGTGAGCTGGGTGAGTTTCTGGTGCAGGATGTCTGGTATGATGGTATTGAACGCAGAGCTGAAGTCCACAAACAGGATCCTAGCGTAGGTCCTGGGGGAGTCCAGGTGATGCAGGATGTAGTTCAGACCCATATTGACTGCATCCTCCACCGACCTGTTTGCCCGATAGGCAAACTGCAGGGGGTCCAGCAGGGGGCCTGTGATGTCTTTCAGGTGGCTCAACACTAGTCTCTCGAAGGACTTCATGACCACAGATGTCAGGGCGACGGGCCTGTAGTCATTGAGTCCTCATTCCAGGGACAAACACTTGTTGTTCCCTCTCACACACTCTTTCATTTATCTTGTCTCCTTTTTTCTTGCTTTCTTTGTCGTTGTGTAAGAGTCTAGACAAGTAGGATCAGGGGTCAGTTCAGTAAATGCATCGCGCTTCCCATGAGCTGATGCCTTTAGGGTAGGCTTTGTAATTGGACTCCTTTTCCTAGAGGCCTCAATTCTATGAGGCTACATCAGCAAGTTCACACACTGTCAGCCCTTCTAACTCATGAGCCCCTGGCAATTTCTAGATAATGTAGAAAATGCCCTACATTTTTAGGAACGTGTCTTTCAACTAGGGATGCACTGATCCCACCTTTAAGGTCCTCATACCGATATCGATGCCTGGGCTTTGGTATCTGCCGATCTGATCCTGGTATTGATTTGACAATCTCTATTCCTTAATGTGAGGATAGAATCATGTTTTGGCAACTTAAGGCTTTTCTGACTTTGTCAGAACAATTAAATCCAATAACGGGTCAGTTTTTTCACACTTTGAATCCATTAATAGAAGGTTTCTTCCTTCTTTGCAGTCGGCTACAGCTGATGGAGACTTCCTCCTTTGGGCTTCCATTATATTTTTCAGCGCAACTGCAATCCGTTGAAACATTACCGCTGCACATGTCAGAATCAGAATCAGAATCAGAATCAGAATCAGCTTTATTGGCCAGGTATGCTTGAACACACAAGGAATTTGACCTAGGTAAACTGTGCTCTCTTTGTACAAGGCATGAGAATAAGACCTACAAATAAAAATATAATAACAATAACATCAGCAATAAATACAAAAGTACAACAAATAGGCATGACTGATATGTACAGGCTAAAATAATATGATAAAGTGCAGTGGTGAGTAGCAGAGGTAGTTTTACATTAAAAAATGACTAGTTAAATAATACAAAAAATAGAAATATGGAATTCTGCTTGGAGAATTGTTGCATTGTATATTTACAGAGAGTATTGATCCAACAGGTATGACACTGTTATGGTTTAGTGTTCATCAGAGTGACAGCCTGGGGGAAGAAACTGTTCTTATGGCGGGTTGTTTTGGCGCACATTGATCTGTAGCGCCTGCCAGAGGGGAGGAGTTTGAAGAATATGTGTCCAGGGTGTGAGGGGTCAGCGGTGATGCTACCTGCCCGTTTCCTGGCCTGGGACCGGTGCAAGTCCTGGATGGGGGGCAGGTCGACACCAATGATTCTTAGCTAGTACAGCTCAAATATGAGCTTGATATTAGCTTAAAGCTGGGGTTGGTAGTCAGATTTAGCTACACTTTTTGTTATACTGGTTAAACTGATCTTTATGTCCCGATGGTAATCAATACATAATGTGTTCTTAGAAAAGAGTGAAAAAAAAGCAGCTATCTACAGCCGGAGTACACCTGGGAAAACACCAACCAATCGCCGCCTTTAGGGTCCAAAATTGTAAACCAATCAAATCCCTTCCTGCTGTTCTGCCCACCTCCTGTGAGTACATTTCCCCGGCTTGCACTCCCCGTCCCCTGCCTCTGCTTCCTCTGACTCTTCTTGCATGTGAGCTGGGGCATCGTTTCGGAGGAGCTCAGAGGGAGGAGGGGAGGTGTTAGACGGAGTTCTGGGGAAATGCTACATTCAAATTCATGCTAGTTTTCCATGACTACCAACCCTAGCTTTAAAACTAACTTTAGCTATGTTAACACTAATGTAAGTAAGGCTTAATAAAATCAGTGCACACAATTCTGCATTTCTAGCTAAACCAAGTTTCTGAAAGAACAGCCAGGTAGAGGTGGATGGTGTACTGGTTTGAATACTGTCACTAGTGTCATGACATGAACTGGTTTTGCTGTTTTCTAAATGCACATTTTGGTTTGAGTGCACACATGATGGAGACTTTTTTTTTCTGCAGTCCTTATAGTCTGTTGCAGTCTGTGTTTGTCTAGTTTGGTTGCAGATCCAAACCAGACAGTGATGGAGGTGCACAGAACAGACTGGAGGATGGAGGTGTAGAACATGATCAGCAGCTCCTGGGGCAGGTTGAACTTCCTGAGCTGACGCAGGAAGTACATCCTCTGCTGGGCCTTTTTCCTGATTGTGTCTATGTTGCAAGTTGTTAGCAAAAGAAGCATGCATCTAAACTGCAGAGTCTCTGTAGTTATCGTCCATCAGGAGACGCACATGGCTGTTGTAAACACAGAAAAGCATAGAACTGAGATGAATAGATCTGCCATATGGATCGGCACTATATATCGGCCCTTTGTCACCGATATCCGATCCAGCTTTTTGAGTCCGATCTAGCTGATATATCAAATACCAGGATCGGATCAATGCATCCCTACTTTCAACCCCACAGTGGAAGATTATCACCACTCAGTTTTGGTCTTTTTTTGTCTTCTTTTTATTTCCATCTTTTTTAGGGATCCCGATCTCAACTATCATAACAGAGCTGATCTGGTCATTTTTTGAATGATCAGGGATCAGCATTTGAGCCAATCACCTCACCTGATCATTCACATTAGCTGTCAATGAGCACAATTTGCAGATAGAATGCAAACACACAAGTAACTTAGTTTAACTGAGCATTCTGGGATTGACCTAACTGTATATATTATAATTATCTTGCCATATTATTATTATATTGTGTTATATTACATTATTATTCTAACTACAACTCATGGTCATATTACATACCCATATTATTTTTATTTATTGCTCAATCTGTCATTACCAACCATAATCACACCATGTCAACCTGTCACTACTGAAACATTTTTAGTACTGCCTGTAATTACTTCTATTTAATTTAAATTCCACTGTAACATTGTATATATCTAAATTGTATTCTAGCTTTATTTATCTATTTTTATTTTATTTTATTTTATTTTATTTTATTTTATTTTATTTTATTTTATTTTATTTTATTTTAATTTTATTTTATTATTATTATTTATTTATTTTTACTTATTTTTACTTATTGAAACTACTTTCTTGATTGTACTTGTGTCTGGGTTGCTGTAACAACTGAATTTCCCCCCCGGGGGATCAATAAAGTAATATCTTATCTTATCTTATCTTATATCTTTAATTAGAAAATATTAAATGGGACTTGGATGTGGAAGTCCAGCCATTGCTTAAACTTTATTGCATGAACATACAAGCACAGGCAGCAAGATTACAGCAACAACAACTGCTTTAAGGCAGCCTAAGGTAACTCTCCAGGGACATATGGTTTAGAAAGGTGAAAACAAAGACTAGCCACAGGACAGTCTGTTACATTACAATACCAACACATCACTCCTGTCCTCGGCAGCTTACATTGGCTGCCAGTTTTTTATCGTGTCAATTTTAAGATCTTATTGATTACTTTTAAAATTTTAAATGGACAGGCCCCAAACTATTTAAGAGAACTTTTAACCCCCTATGTGCCTGGGCGGCCCCTCCGGTCTGTGGATGCATCTCTGCTGGTTGTGCCAAGATCCCGCCTTAAAACAAAAGGTGACCGGGCCTTCCCAGTCAGAGCTCAAAGTTTGTGGAACTCCCTGCCTCTGATAAGATAAGATAAGATAAGATAAGATATACTTTATTTGTCCCCCGTTGGGGGAAATTTCTTTTGTTACAGCAGCTTACAACATGGGACAGGGGAATACAACAATGTACTAACATAGTTAAAAATTATAATAACAGTAATAATAGCAATGACAAGGGTAAAATTAAATTAAATTAAATTAAATTAAATAAAAATTAAATTAAATTAAATTAAATTAAATTAAATTAAATTAAATTAAATTAAATTAAATTAAATAGAATAAAATAAAATAAAATAGAATAAAATAAAGTAAAAATAAAATAAAATATGGCAACTATTACAGATATATACACACTATGTACACTTCTATCTGATAAATAGATAAGGTAAGTTATTGCATGGATAAAATTGCACCAGGTTATTTAAAAACAAACATACACAGTATGAAGAACAGTGTGATTCAGATGGATACAGTAGTTATTTGTGAATGTGCCAAGTCACATAGTAACTTCCATGTAGTGGAATGAAAGATGAGAACAGACGATTAACGGGACACAGCAGTGCTGGTGTTAAACAGTCTGATTGCAGATGGGATGAAGGACCTGCGGTAGCGCTCCGTCCTGCAGGGTGGGAGTCTCAGTCTGCTGCTGAGGATTAGACAGTCCACAACCTTAACAGATTTTAAATCCTCACTAAAAACCTTTTAATATAAGAAGGCATTTCTCCACCCCTAATGCTTGAATTTGCTCTGCATTCAATGTCTTGTTTTGCTTCTGTCTTTTTTCTCCCCCCCTGTTTGCACCGTTTTCTTTGCTTTGTAACTCTCTACTTTTTTTGTTGTGAAGCACTTTGTAACCTTGTTAAGAAAAGTGCTATATAATTGAACAGGAGGCTATTAAAGAAGTCAAGATAACACACACACACACACACACACACACACACACACACAACACACACACACAGCCTGCCAGGATATAATGGGAAGATTACAGGAGTTTAATGCATGTATAAAAGGGACACTTGCTTACTACTAAATGACATGTCAGCCTCTTATAATAGTCTTGTGGTCTTCACAATTTATATCAATAACAGAACAGCTATACTAAAGTAAAATTCAACCTTGTAAATATTTGCCCAAATATTAGGTGTTAATTGGTCTTCTTGTATCTCTTGATTTATGCATAACAGAAGTAGTTAACCCTTTGTTTTAATAGTTAATATTTAAGGTTTTTTTTTAATCAAAAGTGCTTAATGTCCACTTTTTGTATTGTGTTTTATCCTATCTTTAAAAAATCTACTTTTGTCCCTCCCCAGCTCAACCGACAGCCAGACCCACGCCCATCCACCACACCCAGCCGTGTCGGACACAGCCAAGCAGCCAGTTGCGCAACGGAACCAAGCACCACGGACAAACACACTCCACTCACACGCACTGTCCACATCACACACACACACCTCACACGCACACCGTCCAGTCCAATGGGATCAGGAATGGGGGCCCTCACAAGCATCCTAAGCTTGGCTCCCTCCCCAGGGGCGGATCGTCCACCTCCTCATCTTCATCAGCGGAACCCAAACACACCAAGAAATTGCAGTCCAACCCGTCTATCACCTCCCAGAGCAGCAAGAGGAGCAAGAGCAGCTCCAAGAGCAACAGCTCCCAGATCCCTACAGAGGCACAGGATGGTAAGATACAGACAGGGGGGGGGGTTGGCTGAATGAAGCAAGGTATAATGTCAGGGTTAGTTTTTGGTGTTACAATAAAGGATTTGAACTCCTCTTACTCTCAAAACATTTTCTCAGACAGTTTATGATAAACAGCAAAATATTCAACAAAGAAGTCCTTATAAGTGTGTTTCTGGTACCTGCTTAGACTATGTAATAGAAAACTGAATTAAAACATCTTTACAAACTGAGAAAACATTAGTCAAACACAAATAGGAGAACCTTGTCAGTCCTTAAATTACTCCTGATAAGCAGATATGCAGGTTTATACCACCACTTCTTGTCACGGCTTGAGTGCTTGTGTCAACTTTAATGTTGTTAAGATGAAGGCTACATCCAGCACACTTGAAACCTAATAACAATCTGCATCTAGTGTAGGGTATTTATAATTTCCAGCCCAAGGTAACTCAGACCACATTTTCCCTTTCATTTATAATTCAGAGTACAAACTGTCATGTCTTCTACGTGATCAATGCTGATACTTACAGATAAAAGAACTGTGGTTTAGCAGAGAGGTTAAGATAACAAGCTTTTGTACAAAGGGTGATTGGTGAGGCTAGAAAATTATTTTATGTATGCTCGTTTAAAGAGCAAATGCTGGGAGCAAGTATGTTTTATTTTGAACCACTATTTCCAGGCTATCAAAGTTACTGCACGGTCAAAATGTTTCTGCAAAACTCAGTTTCATAGCTCTTATTTTAACTTCAATTTTTTTGATGTGATGTTGCCAAAGCCCAGAAGGACGGTCCAAATGAAGAATAAAAAAAAAGGCAGCAAAGATAGAAGCCAAACTAGTCACACAGGAAGGTAATTGTACGTAGTGAATGTTACAAAGCACTGTCACTCACTGTCTGTCTTTCTCTGCAGACTGCTGTGTTCACTGTATTCTGGCCTGCCTCTTCTGTGAGTTCCTGACTCTGTGCAACATTGTCCTGGACTGCGCCACCTGCGGCTCTTGCGCCGGGGACGACTCGTGTTTCTGCTGCTGCTGTGCGTCAGAGGAGTGTGGCGACTGTGACCTGCCCTGTGACATGGACTGTGGCATCATAGACGCCTGTTGTGAGTCTGCAGACTGCCTGGAGATCTGTATGGAGTGCTGCAGCCTTTGCTTTTCCTCCTGAGGGCTCTTATCCACCACCACAAGGGGTGAATACATTTCCAACACACACTCCCACAAGCCCGGGAACTACTTCGACCGGAGCTGAGAGGTTCTACACGCAGTCTTTGTTGCCTGGACTCTGTGGTTTACTCTACATTGGCTGGCCTAGTTGGCTCCTCAATATGTCTGATGTTTCTACAGGGTTTGCCAAGCAAGAGATGTGCTAATGCTGAGAGCAGTCACTGCTGAATTCTCCCTTCTTTTATTGATCAAACGATGGGACAGTAGCCTCCCTGCTTTGTATTTGCCGTTGGTCTATTGCTACACAGCTGGGTGTGCCATGCAGAGTGAGTTCCAGCTGTGGTCCACAAGAGTCTGCCAGGCTGTGCAGACCCAGGCTTCTGGACCCTCACAGAACTAGCTATTATTACAATGGAGCCCCTTGTGCCATCTGAATGACTGGAGTTCTCCAAGCATGAAAAATGACCTCCAAAGGCAAATGAGAAAATGGCTCCATTTAACCGGATTTTAGTGTTTCTGTAGATAAGAGCAGCAGCATAATGGGAAAATGGACGCTCAGATCTTAGTAGAAATGTAGTCTGTCCTCCTGTCCTTGGCAAGGTCAGAGTCTTCCAGTTTGATTATGTACAGTGGCCTGAGCAACACACACACACTCACACACACACACACACACACACTAACACACACTCAAAGTGGAGGATGTTGAATCCACTGCTGTCTTTGTTCTTCATGTAATGTTCAAGATAGAGAATCACTAATGGTGGCTTGTGGCAATATTACAGAAATGTTTCTTTTATTAAAATACATCTCACTTAATGGACTTACTCAGACAAGAACCATAAGAGCGTTATGCATCAGCCTGAAGATGGGTCCAATATAATGAGTACTGTAAGTGATGGACATCACAGAGCGAGTGGTTGATAACATCCATCATGGACACTTTCTCGACTCAAACATGTGAAGGGAGAGAGTTCTTAATTAAGTCCCTCCTCATTAAATGTTTTGCATCCCATATACTTTTGTTTATTTTGAGGTGCTTTGGCTTTTTTTTTTTTAAGTGATTCTAGCTGAATGGTCAGAACTGGTAAAGGACTGGAAGAGGATCAGAAGGTATCATCTCTATTTGAGTACATTCCAGTTTACTTTTGTCATTTTTGCTATGTGAACAAATGGCCTTGGCTTAGCTTACGGCCTGAATTTTCAAGTACATTCCTCGCCTTTACAGAGTCGTTATTAAACCTTGTTTTGTAGATTTTAGTTTAGATATTTGCATTTCTCCTCAAATGTGAAAATCACATTTCTGTGTTATCGGGTTTTGCCGGGCTCTCTCTGTTAAGCAGACATCGCTCTACATCTAATTTAATTCTTTGAGTGAAAATCTCACGACATTATGCTAAGTTAGATCCATGTGCTCGTGGTATGAATGGTACGCTTTTGTTAACAGCCCAGCATTTTCATTCGCTCAGATTCATACCCTCTCTAACCCAATACCTCTTCAGATGTCTCCTTGATCTGTTGTGCATTTTAAAGTGACTTGATACAAATTCCTTTCCCTCTCTGATCTCATACTGTTTGTGCAATCCTTTTTTTCTGTATTACCAGGTGAGTTTTCCTCTCACTGGACCTTAGTTTCTAGACATATAATTGTACATTGAAGGGTTTTTTGCTATGCCAATGTGGCTGTGGTTGTTTAATCCCTATTTTAAGGGCTGTAATATAACACTGTTGATAAAGAATACACACTAAGGCTGTAACACACCTGATTACACCAAAGTAGATTCAACAAAAAAATGAACTAATGCAACTTGAGGACAAATCATGATTCTTTGTGTTTACATCACGTTTGATGTGAACGAATTGAAGACATGTTTAAACTAGACTGTAGCAAAATCCTGGAGAGCGCTGGATAGCAATGCAATTCTTTACACTACAGAGATATTATTGAAGGGAGAACTGGATTATATAATGTTTGTATAGACGTGATTGATATATCATCTGTTTGGACAAGGGCAGATTTGGTTGCTTCATCTAGGGACACGTTCTCTACCTCCAGTCAAAAAGAGAGTGTGGGTGCAATCAGGGGCATGTCCAAAGGGACAGGTTGGGGATGCATGAGGCCCCCTTAAAATCAGATTAGGTATCCCAAAATCCTTATCTATGATTATTACACTATAAGTGGCAAATTGGGCTGTTCTGCTTCAGGCTGCTGTTATTTACTTCAATGTAGCTCATTTCCTTGTGTTAGGACCTACAATTGTGACTTTGCACAAACATCTTTGGGAGTCCCCTAAGAATTTAATTTTGATAATGTATCTTTTATACACAGAAAGATAACATCTGTATATTTTTTTTTTCTGTTAGTGATCAAAGTATATTTGCTAAGTGGAGACAGCAAAGGAAAATAAATGTTTTTCAGTTCAGCCATACTTCATGCCACCCCAGTCAAAAAGTCTGGACATGCTCCTGTTTGAAAGAAAGACCCATATAAGTTTCAAACTAAAATTTCAACTTCCCTCCCAACAGATAGTTGAATAAAACACAAGTCAAGGATTACAAAAGTAGCAACAGTTTGCTAAATGAGCCTATAAGTGATACTTTGCTGCAGAGTAAACAAGCTAATGTGGGCACAGCTGTACTCCTCTGTTGATGACAGCATGTCAAACCTGCCTATTAGCTGTCAGTGTTAACTGACCTAGCTGACTGCTAAGAGAAGCAGCAATCTGAGCACATATTATCATATGTTTCCTACTGGCTCATTTTTCCACTAAAACAATAGGTTCACTGTTTTTTAACAAAGCCAGATTGACATGTTGTTTCCTGTCATTTATGACTGTGCACAACCACAACCTCACCCACTCCAGGTCATGTTTCAGGATTCATACCCCTGCTGCAGCTTCATTCTCAGCACAAACAGTCTGAAAGTCCTTAGAAACCAGGATAAGTCCAGTTTTAATAAAAGTGAAGCTCACAGTCAGACAGGCTTACCTCTGAGCTCAAACCTTGCTGTCTGTTGAATTGCTTTTATTTTGCTCGAATTCCTTTCTTCGGCATGGCTGTAAATGGAGAAATTAAGTCAACAAAAAGCTAATCATGTGACAGACAGTAAGGCTCTGCTGCTCTCTGTTATGAGCAGAATACATAAACATGTCTTGTGAGGTTATGAAACTGAGCGTCACCTGGATTTTGGAAGAGGTAGAAAACCCTCAGTGCAAAGTGTAATCAGAACGAGCAGCAGAGGGTTGCTGCAAGAGTTTTCAGGACAATGTCAATTATACAAATTATACACAATTATAAATTATGTCAAACAACATTTTAATAAGAGCTTGGTTAAAAAACAGTGAACACATCATTTAAGTTTGAATGAATTATGATGGAATATTTCTTTAAGACAAAGTCATTCAAAGCTTCTTTGTGTCTATACTAAGAAGTCACTATATGTACAGAATTAAGTCTGTCTGGAGGGACAGGAAACAATGATGGTTTGTCTGAGGATTGAGAACTCTGTCTGGATTTACAAAATCAGATCTTGCATCTAAACCCTTCTCTTGATTTTAGAGCTATTTTGGAGGTTAATGTAACGTCTGACAGGTCATCATCTCATTTCAGAATATTTTTATAGTAATAATGGTATAAAACACAAGGTTACTTTGAGTGTTTTCCCAACTAAGTATTATCAGAAAACTCAAATAACTGAGTTCCCTGGATTTATTTTATTACGACGAGATGGAATTTGGATGTTGATTTAAAGGGCTGGCCACCTCTACTAGAACTCTGAAAGTTACCGTAGTCCAGCTGAACTGTAGACTGTAGTCCACTATAATGTCATTTTGTTTACACTGCCCCCTGTATAATGTCAATTTGAATTGCTGTCCTGGATGTCACATTAGAATCTCTTTGTTTAATACTGAATAAACAATGTGAACTCCAGCCTTCATGTATTATTCTTCAATGTCATGTGCTCCATACTTATTACATTACTGCACTTATTCTCATGTTGTACTCTAGTCTGCCTACTAACAATTTCTATGTACAGTCATGGCCAAAAGTTTTGAGAATGACACAAATATTACATTTTCACAAAGTCTGCTGCTTCAGGGTTTTTAGGTGTTTTTGTCAGATGTTTCTATGGTATAATGAAATACAATTAGAAGCATTTCATAAGTATTAAAAGCTTTTATTGAGAATTACACAGAATTAATGCAGTAAGTCAATATTTGCAGTGTTGACCCTTCTTTTTCAAGACCTCTGCAATTCTCCCTGGCATGCTGTCAATCAACTTCTGGACCAAATCCTGACTGATGGCAGTCCATTCTTGCATAATCAATGCTTGGAGTTTGTCAGAATTTGTGGGTTTTTGATTGTCCACCCGCCTCTTGAGGATTGACCACAAGTTCTCAATGGGATTAAGATCTGGGGAGTTTCCTGGCCAAGGGCCCAAAATCTTAATGTTTTGTTCCCCGAGCCATTTTGTTATGACTTTTGCTTTATGGCAAGGTGCTCCATCATGCTGGAAAAGGCATTCTTCATCACCAAACTGCCCTTGGATGGTTGGGAGAAGTTGCTCTCGGAGGACGTTCTGGTACCATTCTTTATTCATGGCTGTGTTTTTAGGCAAGATTGTGAGAGAGCCCACTCCCTTGACCGAAAAGCAACCCCACACATGAATGGTCTCAGGATGCTTCACTGTTGGCAAGAGACAGGACTGATGGTAGCGCTCACCTCGTCTACTCCGAACAAGCCTTCCTCCAGATGCCCCAAACAATCGGAAAGGGGATTCATCAGAGAAAATGACTTCACCCCAGTCCTCAGCAGTCCAGTCCCTGTACCTTCTGCAGAATATCAGTCTGTCCCTGATGTTTTTACTGGAGAGAAGTGGCTTCTTTGCTGCCCTCCTTGACACCAGGCCTTCCTCCAAAAGTCTTCGCCTCACTGTGCGTGCAGATGCACTCACACCTGCCTGCTGCCATTCCTGAGCAAGCTCTGCACTGGTGGTGGCCCGATCCCGCAGCTGTAACACCTTCAGGAGACGGTCCTGGTGCTTGCTGGACTTTCTTGGGGGCCCTGGAGCCTGTTTGGCAACAATTGAACGTCTCTCCTTGAAGTTCTTGATCATTTGATAGACGGTTGACTGAGGTGCAATCTTACTCGCTGCTATAAACTTCCCTGTTAGGCCCTTTTTGTGCAATGCAATGATGGCTGCACGTGTTTCCTTGCAGGTAACCATGGCTAACAGATGAGGAACAATGGTGTCATGCACCATCTTCCTTTTAAAGTGTCCAGTCACTCAATCATGACAGATTGATCGCCAGCCTTGTCCTCATCAACACCCACACCTGTGTTAATGTGTGTGACACCTGTGTGTCATTGAAATTATGTTAGCTGGTCCTTTTGTGGCAGGGCTGAAATGCAGTGGAAATGTGTTTTTGGTGATAAAGTTCATTTTCAAGGCAAAGAGGGACTTTGCAATTAATTGCAGTTGAGCTGATCACTCCTCATAACATTCTGGAGTATATGCAAATTGACATTATAAAAACTGAAACAGCAGACTTTGTGAAAATTAATAGTTGTGTCATTCTCAAAACTTTTGGCCATGACTGTATGTCTAGACTCACTCTATGTATGCACTCAGTACAAATTAGGGACTTGAAGCTGAGAACAATCACTACCCATCTTCACTTTCATCTGAAATTCATCCTCTGTTACTTCTCCTGAGAAATAACATTTTTTGATCTCAGAGTTGAAGTGAAATGTACTATACACTGTAATAATCACTGTCTATTTCAGTTCTTGAAGTTTTTAAAACAGGGATTCCCATAGGAAAAGAAATTTAGAGAGGAGATTTCAAAAGTGTGACATTTATGTCTCCTAGACAACAATGAGATCTGTTTGAAAGCAAAATGAGACTATAGCTTATGTCTCCTGTGTTACGGCTTGAGCAAAGGACTAGGACCCAAATGCAGAGTACAGGGAAAAGGTATTTATTAAGCAAAAACCAAGGTTCAACAAAAAGCACCTTGCGGGTAAAAACAACTGAGAAAAAGTACAAAACTAGGAGTAACACAAAATCACCCAAAAGGGGAAAAAGGTTCTATCAAAAACTCACAAACAAAAACTAGGAATCAATCCTCTGGAAACAACTCGAGATAAGTAAACAGAAAAGCGTGGCTTGAATCTCCTCAGGAGCAAGGCTACAACGGGACATGGAGCATGCGGCTAGAGGAATAATCTGGCACTGGAGGAGTGTTTGGTGGTGGCTTAAGAAGCCAGTGCTGATGAGCAGATCAGGGACAGGTGTGCCTGATGAGCCTCACTGCTGAGGAGACCGGCCCCGCCCCTACCCATGCAACCTGCAGGCAGAGAGAGAGAGGGTTAGGGCAAATGACACAACAAATCAGGACCATAACATCCTGTTTCTCATTCTTGCCTCCAGAAAAGAAGTTTCAAAAAGTATCAGCTTAGTCTCCCTTTCAGTTCAAAAGGACATTAAGCACTTTTGATTAAAAAAAACCTTAAATATTAACTATTAAAACAAAGGGTTAACCGCTTCTGTTACATATAAATCAAGAGATACAAGAAGACCAATTAACCCCTAATATTTGGGCAAATATTTACAAGGTTGAATTTTACTTTAGTATAGCTGTTCTGTTATTGATATAAATTGTGAAGACCACAAGACTATGATAAGAGACTGACATGTCATTAAGTAGTAAACAAGTGTCCCTTTTATACATGCATTAACATTAACAGCCTCCTGTTCAAATGTCTGTGTTAAGTCCAGGTGAGCCAGGAGTGACATTCACTGTGATCAAGTCGGCAGGCTGATGCTGCTGTTCATCTTGTGCTGATTTTTGTTACTTTTCACTTCTAGCTACTCATCTAAGTCGCCAGTATTTTGTTTTCCACTTTGGTGTTTGTGTTGCAGAAATGTCCTTGTACAAGTTCTTGTGACATAAACACAAAAACACCCTCTGAATGCACAACCAGGAAAAGAAATTGAGAGAGGAGATCTCAAAAGTGTTTCATTTATTTCCCCTACACAACAATGAGATCAGTTTGAAAGCAAAATGAGACTATAGCTTATGTCTCCTGTTTCTCATTCTTGCCTTCAGAAAAAAAAGTTGTAAAAAGTCTCAGCTTAGTCTCCCTTTCAGTTCAAAAGGAGATCTGGTCCAAATCTGAAATGATTCTCAGGTATTTCTCAAGTGTTGTGACTCCTTTTGAGCTCAGGTGGAGAAATCAGGGAGCTCTCTCAATTGTCTCAATCTAACCTCATCCATTTGTTTTTGTCAGACTCAGTTTTTGTGTCTCAAGTTGAGCTCAGATGGAGCAAAGAAAGAGCCTGAGCTCATCTTTTCATGAACATTTATAGTGCCCTGCAAAATTAAGATTTCAATGTAATTGTCCACAAACTTACAATTCTCATTAAAACATTTGAACCACTTGCAAGATCAGCTATTTAGATGTGAAATGATCTCTTCTTTGACTTCACAATATGGTCCTTCCTTTACAAGTCTGTTTGGAACAAAACAACTTCACAAAGATTTAGTGGATTTGAGAGAAACTGCAAAAGATAGAGATTTCATACCAGGTATGACAGACCATTTATTTAAAATATGGGCCGCAAAAGGGCTGACCAGATTTAGCCAGATTATTACAATTAAAGGGGTGGATTCTTTTGGGTGCTGGTGGCCTGGTGGTCTAAGCGCCCCACATACAGAGGCTACAGGGATCGCCGGTTCGATTCCCGGCCGGTTGACCATTTCCTGCATGTCTTCCCCCGCTCACTACTCCCCACATTTCCTGTCTCTCTTCAGCTGTCCTGTCAAATAAAGGCAAAAAGGTCAAAAATATAATTTAAAAAGAAAAGAAAATGAGCCATTAATGAGATCTCTCATTTAAGTCTCAAATAAGACTCATGTCATGGTCTCAACTATTTCTCCTAGTGAATTTTAGGAGAAACTAATGAGAAACAAATGAGAGGAATTTGAAACTTGAATGAGGCTGAAGTGAGACTCTCAATTTTGTCTCCAGAGACTTAGAAGAGAAAGCCTTGAGCAGTAAAATTATCCTCCCAAACAGGTGTACTTGTACACCCTGAGGGGTACTTGTGAAAGTGCTTGTTGCAACGTTTAGATAATTTAATATTTGGATAAGAATAGAAACGTTCAAGAAACAATCATACAATTATAATATGAATTTTAATTTAAATATTTTATTGAATTACAAAAATCCAATGGAATAGTGCAATAAATGTTCTACATTTGAAGGTGTGAATTCACCTTTAATAAGAAATAATTGAATTTTAAGCTAACTCTTCTGAAATGGAGTACTTCTTCACTTAGATGCAAACATATGTAAAAGTCATGTGCTACCTTTGATAGTGTCTTCAATGAATAGCAAACACACTCTACTTAACAAACATTCTCAAATACTTGTTTCCATGTATGTTTATTAGTACATTAAGATACAGCTGGGAAACTGCATTATAGATTATTAAAGCTGCTGTGAGGAACTTTTGATTTATATCAATTTTGGTGCCCCATTGTGGACAAAGTGATACCTCTTATCTCTTCTTCTGTACATGCAAAGTAGTGTTTTCAACAAAAACCTCCCCCTGCTATCTTTTAACAGCCAGATTTATCACTCAATGTGATTATTTGCCATGAAAACAGTCGAAAAATTTATGTTTTTAAAGCCAAATGTCAATCATGTGGTCTGACACCTACCCCCTCTGTGTGGTTTACGGTATTAAAAATAACAACAGAGAAGTTATCAGTGTTGTTGTTTATGGTTTTGTTTGCTTTTGACGGTCATAAAGAGGCATCAGTGTTGGTTTCAGTCTGTTTCTCAGCTGCTGAAAAACTCCTCACAGTGCCTTTAACTGTTAGCAAAGTCATGTCTGCAGATCTCTTACCTGACTCCATAAAGATAGGATTGGGCAACATTTTGCAGGGATGATGATTATCTTTGATTACATCAAAGTTTAGCTCAGGTGGCTTGAAACCTTGGCAGCAATGATACAAAAAGAATGAACAGGCAACAAGTACCTTTGTAAGCTTTTGTGAATTTAAAGTCATATTCAAAGTGGCTCCATGTGAATCAGGCTCAGTCGTACCATGTAGTAAGAATAATTGAGTTGTGCAAATGTAAGCATCACATAAAAACCTGAGGCTTATCTGCAACACAAAAATATCTCACAATAATTAATGGTGAGAAAGAAAATATCTGAATGTTATAACAAGAATCCCAAACATTGTAAATTGATTAATGGTGTTTGATACCTTCATTAAAGCTGGGGTCGGTAGTCTCGGAAAACTAGCATGAATTTGAATGTAGCATGTCCTCATCACTCCGTCTAACCCCTCCCCTCCTCCCTCAGAGCTCCTCCAAAACGACTTGCGACCATATGATGGTGACTGATTCAAAACCGGTCCTCACCAAAACATTCTCATAGTGAAAGTTAAAAACACAAACAAACATGGCTGCTGTTAGCACTCACAACTGTCATGCTAGCATTATCCAGTTGTACTGGTGACACGATATCAGGAGAAAAGTTATAACACATATATAATACTGTAACAGCTCTACTGTTTGTTAAACCTGTTCAGTGTAGATGTTCTTAATTCCTACAGTGTTGACAGTCAGTGAAGGCATCAAGAGAGGTGTAGAGAGTGTGAGCTGGAGAGAGGAGAGACAAGAGGAGAAGTTCTTCATTCATTCAAACATTGATTGTTGTTTTGTTGGTTGGCGTGATCACGGCAGACAGTGACCGGTTATTAAAACTCAACGTGTTCACCAATCGGCTCGTCATCCCTACAGCGTCCGGACGGACGCTACAATACATGTACATTTCTGTAGGACTTACTAAATGTCATTAATTCTTTTGCTTGTCAGAGCCCCGTGGTGAGAGCTTTTTAGACTCTGATCCGGACTACAGTCCTGAGCAAAGCACCTCATCAGGTCAGAGGGGACAGGCCTGAGGTCGAGCGAGAGGGGCAGTCAATAGAGTCAGGGGAAGCAAAGGCAGGAGACGGAGGCTGTTTCTGAAATCGCCTACTATACTAGCAGTACGTACTGATATGTCCAAAATTCAGTATGTAGTAAGTAGTATGTGAACAAGAGCAAAATCTGCAGTAAGCCAAAACTCCCCGGATGTCTACTGATACGGGAAAATATCTCAGTATGCATCGGACCAGTCTGCCTCGCGTACTGTTTCCCATAATGCACAGCGCTCGTTCTGCTTTTTCTTTTTCCTCATTTTTTGACGGGAGGAAATCTGTTTTTGGGTGCTGTGAAAGTTATCAAATTACATATAAACCACTTCCTAACTTTTGAAATCATAAATGGATGCTAAATAAGCATTTTGTTTATCGGCTTCGCCGTTGTTTACTTCCGCTTTCCGAAACCGGAAATCCAGCGAAGTCTGGCTCAGCATGCTGCATGACAGATCGGACAGAACAGTCATACTACATACTAAATTCAAACGCAGTATGTAGTAGGCAATACCTACTGCCTACTACATTAGTAAGTAGTATGTAGCAGGCCGTTTCGGAAACAGCCAGAGATTGTTGTTTTGTTGGTTGGCGTGATCACGGCCGACAGTGACCGGTTATTAAAGATCAACGTGTTCACGAATCGGCTCGTCATCCCTACAGCGTCCGGACGGACGCTACAATACATGTACATTTCTGTAGGACTTACTAAATGTCATTAATTCTTTTGCTTGTCAGAGCCCCCGTGGTGAGAGCTTTTTAGACTCTGATCCGGACTACAGTCCTGAGCAAAGCACTTCATCGGGTCAGAGGGGACAGGCCCGAGGTGGAGCGAGAGGGGCAGTCAGTAGAGTCAGGGGAAGCAAAGGCAGGAGACGGAGGCTGTTTCCGAAATCGCCTACTATACTAGCAGTACGTACTGATATGTCCAAAATTCAGTATGTAGTAAGTAGTATGTGAACAAGAGCAAAATCTGCAGTAAGCCAAAACTCCCCGGATGTCTACTGATACGGGAAAATATCTCAGTGTGCATCGGACCAGTCTGCCTCGCGTACATTTTTTGACGGGAGGAAATCCGTTTTTGGGTGCTGTGAAAGTTATCAAATTACATATAAACCACTTCCTAACTTTTTAAATCATAAATGGATGCTAAATAAGCATTTTATTTATCGGCTTCGCCGTTGTTTACTCCGCTTTCCGAAACCGGAAATCCAGCGAAGTCTGGCTCAGCATGCTGCATGACAGATCGGACAGAACAGTCATACTACAGACTAAATTCAAACGCAGTATGTAGTAGGCAATACCTACTGCCTGCTACATTAGTAAGTAGTATGTAGCAGGCCGTTTCGGAAACAGCCGGAGACTCTGAGTGCACGCAGGGGAAATGTACGCGCAGGAGGCGGGCAGAACAGCAGGACGGGATTTGATTGGTTTAAAATTTTGGGTCCCAAAAAACAGTGATTGGTTAGTGTTTTCCCAGGTTTACTCCGGCTGTAGATAGCAGCTTTTCTTCGCTCTTTTTTAAGAACACATTATGTATTGATTGCCATCAGGACATAAAGATCATTTTAACCAGTATAACAAAAAGTGGATCTAAATCTGATTACCAACCCCAGCTTTAAGGAGGTGTATCAGGGGTATATCAGACACACAATCTGGGAATGTTGAATGAAGAATTGTTGTTCATCACAACATTAGAATAAAATGTGGAAGCAGCTATAAGCATGTATGGTATATCAATTAGAACCACATTATGCCATTTTCCTCTGTTAACTGGTGTTGTCTAATCTTCTTTCCCAGTGTTTTACCATTTCTTCCCTCATCCATTATCACAATCATCTTTTAGTACCTGCAGATTTCCCCATAACCCCATCTGATCACTCTCCTCTGAGCTGAAAGGACCAGAAAGAAAACTGGGGGGAAAAGGGCCGAAAACAGAGCAACAACTGGGATCATGCAGAACAGAGCCCTTTAATGTGTTTTTTTAAAGCCTCGCCAAAGTCATTCAGTAGGAATGTGTGTTCAAGCCAATGCATCAGTGTGTTGCAGAAATGCTGGGGACTTTTATGGTTTTAAATCATCTTTTTCTTCTGCCATCATTTTTATTTTGTTTTTTATTGTTTCTGCATTGAATCTTAAACTAACAAGCAGTTATTTTTTATGAAAACAATTACTGTCATAGAAGTAGTGTGTGTGTTTGCTGGCAGCTGAATGTAGAATGTTGCAGAGTCTCTGTTTCTGGTATACTGTGTAGAGGTGGTCAGAGTTTTGCCAGTTCATGTGAAAGGTCCCCACAGAGCTATTTGTACGTGTTTGTGTGTGTGAGTGAGAGAAGATACAAGTTTGTGTATGAGGGAGGCCATTCAACTGACTCAGGTCAGACAGAGAGGCGATTCAAGCCCTTCAGTGGGAGTGAAGACGAGGGACATCTTCACTGTTCTGTTTGTTTTTTCCTATTAAAAGTAATGCATTAAAAAACAACCATGATCACTATCATTAGTATCTGTATGTGTCTGCTACCCAGTGGGTGCAGGCCTTAGTCAGCCTGTTTCTTGTAGACTGTATGGAGAGTTCACTGATAGCAGGGTTAGGACTTGTCCCTGAGACTATTTCAGAAAAAAAAAAATCCAGCCATTGTTTGTTAGTATGGACCCCACATTGTAACATGGATGCATTTGTGTGTGAGTGAGACAAGATAAAAGTGGTCGAGGGAGGCCATTCAAATGACTCAGGTCAGACAGAGAGGCGATTCAGGCCCTTCGGTAGGAGTGAAGACAAGGGATATATAAAATCATATTAAAAGTAATGCATAAAAAACAACCATGATCACTATCATTAGTATCTGTATGTGTCTGCTACCCAGTGGGTGCAGGCCTTAGTCAGCCTGTTTCTTATAGACTGTATGGAGAGTTCACTGATAGCAGGGTTAGGACTTGTCCCTGAGACTATTTCAGAAAAAAAAAAATCCAGCCATTGTTTGTTAGTATGGACCCCACATTGTAACATGGATGCATTTGTGTGTGAGTGAGACAAGATAAAAGTGGTCGAGGGAGGCCATTCAAATGACTCAGGTCAGACAGAGAGGCGATTCAAGCCCTTCAGTGGGAGTGAAGACAAGGGGTATATAAAATCATATTAAAAGTAATGCATAAAAAACAACCATGATCACTATCATTCATATTTGTATGTGTCTGCTACCCAGTTGGTGCAGGCCTTAGTCAGCCTGTTTCTTGTAGACTGTATGGAGAATTCACTGATAGCAGGGTTAGGACTTGTCCCTGAGGCTATTTCAGAAAAAAAAAAAATCCAGCCATTGTTTGTTAGTATGGACCCCACATTGTAACATAGATGCATTTGTGTGTGAGTGAGACAAGATAAAAGTGGTTGATGGAGGCCATTCAAATGACTCAGGTCAGACAGAGAGGCGATTCAAGCCCTTCAGTGGGAGTGAAGACAAGGAGGACATCTCTGGACATCTGCAGCTGTTTTGCAAGAAGCCTTGCTGTCATCGACCGTCATTTCCTTCTCCACGTACACGCACATGCACAAACACATATGCACAAACACATATGCACAAACTCAAACAAAAAAAAAATCTAAAATGATTCACAACCCCTCCAGAAATTTGACATGCACAAAAGCGGGCACAGGGGACAAGTGGCTATTGAATATTAACCATGAAATTACAAAGGCTGCATTCTAATGGAGGTGATGGGGTCAGAAGCTGGGATGGAAATCATAAATTAATACCCCTGACATGACAAGCCACTCGCCCTTGGCTCCCACCATACACAGCTCTGCCCTTCCCCCATCCGAGTCAGACAGACACCCAGAGAAGGAAATGCTCGATTCATTATTAATTTTGGGTCAAAGGAATGCCACAACAGACACAGAACTCATAGAATATGCCTGATATTTTTCTGATGTGACTATTGTATGAGACGACAACCAGCTAACCTTCATGTGTGGCTACATTTATAAAGGTTATTGTTAAATAACCCACAAGTGTTCCTGAGGGACCTCTATTACAATGTCAACTACTCTGTATCCTTTCTAATCTATTCAAATCCAAGCCTCTCATCAGTGCTTTGACAACATATTTGTGATCATTCTGAATGGCCATATGGTGCAAACCCACATGTTCAGTAGTGGGTAGTTAGGTTGAGAGTTTGGCATTGCAGAATTCAGAGAAAATAAATTATTTTGCAACATTGAACATGAGTCTACTTTGTCTTTCTTTCAACTGCAAACCTTCAAATTAACTCATTCTTTTTTGAGTACACATCACTCTCATGAAAACACATTAATTTGTCTCAACATTGGAATCCAAAGACAGATTCAGGTATGTGTTAGGTCACTAGTTTGTATTACTCATGTGGCCTCAATGAAACACCAAACTGTGAAGATGAAACACTTGTCACAATAAATTATTCATTTTGATACAAAACCCTGGATTGGGAACACAGTACGGTGTCTCCTTTCAAGCTCTACAAATAAAATGTGTCACACAAAAAACTCTCCCTCCAAAACAGAGTTCAAGTCTGGTCTAACCATTGAACCAGAAGAAATCTGCTGAGAGTGAGGACATTTTTCTGAAGTGTACACTTCTTGGACTTTCATTAGGAGCAATGAAGCATAAAATGGACTTTGTTTTCAAGCTTGACTAAATCAGAGAGCAAAAATCTTTTATCTTAATTACTTGTTGTGTGTCTGCACACACACATATGCACACATCCTTCTTTGACAGTAACCTTTTAGTGAATATCTCAGGTTCAACACTTACAGTTTACCGGAAATTACATGCAAGATTGGAGCACCATACAACCCCACATTCAGGGTTACCTACATTGGTTTGAAGACACAGCACATACCAGCTCTCAAATTGGAATAAGTAGTATTCATGCAACACCTCAACACCTTCACCCTTAACATTAAGGCACACACGCTTTTGTGCAGAGACTGAACCACAGTTATTTTAACAAGACCTCAGACAGAAATTGGGCTGCAACCTAAAATGCCACAAACAGACAGTAGACTTGTCTGAGCTGCAGAGCAGACCTCTAGCAAGGTGTCGCATATATTTCAAAAGAATAACTTTTAATTTCAAGTAAAAACA
Organism: Notolabrus celidotus; assembly: GCF_009762535.1. Taxonomy (NCBI): domain Eukaryota; kingdom Metazoa; phylum Chordata; class Actinopteri; order Labriformes; family Labridae; genus Notolabrus; species Notolabrus celidotus. Next base: position 2,517,411 of record NC_048272.1, on the reverse strand, counting down.
TCAATTCATTGTAATCATCAAAGCTCTCCAACATGGACTGGTGCGAGATATTGTCAAGTTCTTTTGATCGTGTTCTTCCAAATCTCAGAATCAAAACAAACATCCAGCCCAGAGTGCAGAAACACAGACGGATGGATTGAAAGTGCCAGTAAATAACTAGAGCTAGAGATCTATAATCCCACAGCTGGCTGTAAATCAGAGGGAGGAGAGCTCTGTTGGGGCAGCTGAGTGAGTCAGTGCGTCCTTACAAAGAAACATCTTTTCTTCCTACATGAAAGACAGAGGCAAGGAAGAGGGTGGGGGGCAGATAAGTAGACAGGAAAATAAAGGTATTTGCATCGCCATACACTGTTAAAATGTGCATTTTTACAGATTATGTTCTGATTGTAGTTACATTTTAATGAGAACAATCCCACTGCTTTAAAAAAAATAGGATTTAGAAGCAGTAACATGCTAAATCAAAGCCCACAGCAACAACTCAACTTCGCTAAAGGGCATAACACCATCTTTCATAACATGGCACACTGTGTTCATTAGATGCTGATTACATGTTCTCCACTTTAACAGTGCACAGCAGTGTTTTACAACAAGTTGAACTGAACCAAAATCCTGGCACAAAGACAAGCTTGGATCAGCAACAAAAATGTGTGTATACTGTATCGAGTTACTGCCGCTGCAGGACTACTGAAGGAACCACAGCCCAGTGGGCTTCCATGGAACACACACTCACACATATGCACACTCGTACAAAGACGTACGCACACAGAGTTGGCAGGAGTGGAGACGTTTGTTTCTGCTTCGGTCTCACGGAAGCAGCAGAAGCAGCAGCGGAGGAGCAGAGCAATGAGCTGCAGGAGTGGGTGGAACACAGCCTGGGCGGAGGATGGATGACCATTTGCATGTGTGAGCCTTGAAAAGTATCCCAGACCATCTGATATGTGTTCTGACGTCAGTCAGTGTGAGAGAGAGAAAAGGCAAGGAAAAGCTTTGTATGTTGGATGAAGCTCGGCTCTATTAGAAGTGCTTTAAAAAGAGAGGATTTGTGCTAAATGTCTTCTTTTAGCCCCTGACTTCCCAGTGTAATCTTTCAGTGTGTTCTCATTACAAATATCTATGTCCATAGCTGATACACACACCCTCTCTCACTTCTGTTGATCAATGCAATACATCTTCCTAACACAACGATGACAGATAGATTAATCTAGTGAGCGAGATCCCTTTGCTGTAAGAGCATCCGTTAGATAATGAATCCCTGATGAATCACATGAAAGATCTCGCTCTGAGACAGACTAAAGTCGTTTGGTTTAATGGCTATGCAGACATGCAGTGTAGCAAGCATTGCCTCAACAATCTGGGGTCTGTTCGATCATTTTCATGCACAAGTTGAGACTAAGCACTGCAGAGTAGTATTGAAGGACTTAGAATAGAATAGAATAGAATAGAATAGAATAGAATAGAATATATAATCGTTATTGTCATTGTATCAGGTAAAACAAAATTAAAGGGATATTTCAGTTTCTTTGAGAAGCATATTTAGAGAAATGATTTCATCAGGCATCAGAATCCCAGACATGAATTATTTGTGATTGTGAAGAAAATACTGCACATCCATTACATCAACATGCAGTGGAACTTAATGTTCAGCTTTTCAGGCCTGAGCTGATGTCAACATACACTCTAACCTCTCCATCTCTCAGGGTCACTCATGCCCAACGTGTGCCTGATGACTTCCATACCCGCTTCCGTGCCCACTCTCGGACCTACGTCTACCGGATAGCCCTTGGAGTCCCCCACTACTCTCTGCTTCCCCTCACAGACTCACTCTCAGTCTTTATCCTTCGTATGTGTGTTATTGTATGCATGATCACCTCCCCTCTGAAATAAATTAAAGGGATGTTTCAGTTTTTTTGAAGTGGGGTTGTATGAGTTACAGTCCACTATTGCTCCTGTTAGCCACAATGGGTGCCGGTGAGCTCTTCCCCTTTAATGAGAAAATTCCCAGAGGACCGGCAGGTAAGCTAGGCTACAATTCTCTGCAGACGGGGCCTCCTATTTCACGTAATTTCACTAAAGTTAAAAAAATATGGTCCAGGAACTCATCAACGGTGCAAATGCATGAACCAGTAGAAAAAACTGGAGCTCTTCAGTTTGCCGTCAGAAACCCTCTTTGTTTTGTTTTGGCACTATTTTCAGACGCACCTCGCAGACCGGTGTTCTTCCACTGCATGAGCACGGATACACGCCGATCAGCTGTTTGGATCAACAAGCACGTAGCATTTTTAGCAGTAAACACTTTTAGGAACAAAAACTACAAACTGCAGAAATGAGTGATTCTGACATTGACGATGACATGCCGTTTACTGTGGACACAAGAGGATCCCTCTATGAACCAGAGTTTACAGAGGAAGAACTCCAGATGCAGACCCAACGTACCAACGAAGAAGAGAGGGGGAGAAGGTTCTGTGCTAACGAGTGAGCAGGAGAGATCCCACGTTACCTGGTGGTGCCGGTGTGTAAACTGTGAGCCCATGCCAACGAACCCAGAGAGCTTCTGCTGTCAGGAGAGGGACTTAGTGACAACAATACTTCAGGACCTTTCTGAATCAGAGGATACCAGCGGCTCACGTACGGCTCCAGTCTGCATCACTCATCATCCAGAGTTCCCTGCCTTACAGGAGGTTTGCTTGTTTGAACAGCCGGGATAAAGACAGGTTTGTCTCCATCTTTTAAATGTGCAGAAAAGTGAGTTTAATTCACTCTAAAGACCGATACCGCTACTTGATCCTGCTACGTGCTTGTTGATCCAAACAGCTGATCGGCGTGTATCCGTGCTCATGCAGCGGAAGACTGCAAACTGAGGAAAGACTTAACCCAAAGTGTGTAAAGAAGTCAGTGAAAGGTGGAGGCGAAAGTGTCATGGTTTGGGGCATGTTTTCTGCAGCAGGAGTTGGGCCTCTTATACAGCTACATGGCAGAGTGAATGCAAATGTTTAGCAGAACCTTCTTCAACAACATATGGTTCCTTCCCTGCGTTCATCGCCCAATCAGCTGGCAGTGTTCATGCAGGACAATGCTCCCTGTCACACAGCAAAATGGGTAAAGCTGTTCCTTGAAACTGAAAACATTGAAATAATGAAATGGCCTGCCCAGAGTCCTGATCTAAACCCAATAGAGAACCTCTGGACAGTCCCTGGCGACAAAGTTATTGCCAAGAAACCCACTACAGTCACCAAATTGTGGAAGAGACTGGAAGAAGAGTGGACCAAAATCCCAATAGAGCAGTGTGAGAGACTAGTGATGTCCTGTGGCTGCAGATGTGCTGAAGTCATTCGAAGCAAAGGCCTGTACACTTCCTACTAATTGTTGACTGTTGTAACCTTCAGAAAATTTAGTGGTCATCTTTTTCCATGCTACAGTCATTGTTGTTCTCTAATTTTGATCATTGTGTTTTCTGCAAAATTAAGTTTTTTTTGTTGAAATGCCTTAGTTATTTTGTAAAAAAAAATGTTCTAGTAGCTTAGTATAGCCACAACCAAAAATCATTCAACTGTTGGGCAGGGAAGATTACATTATTGCAGAAAAAATCAATTGTTTATAAATCGTTCTCTAATTTTGATCTCTAGTGTAGGGTGCCCTCCATTGTTGCTTTAATTTTGGACTTCTGCAAGTGTTTAGAATTTGCATTGTTTCTGAATTTGCTGCACATTTCTCCTAATGGAGATTGTTTGAGCTGTTACAGATCGGCTGCCCTTGTTGGTCCCTGAAGTATGTACCTGCACTGCTGAAAGGAAAGAAGGTGTGTAAATGTACCACCTCTGAGGCTAAACTATATGAAAACATAGAACAGAAGAAATTGCTCGGGGTAGCAAATCAAAGCTAGCTTTGTCCATGGATTTGCAAACATTGGATTTTGGAAAACCATGCTGTGGTGTATTGGATGGAAGAGGCTCCACAGTGCAGGGCAGCTACAGAGTACATACTGAACTGGAGGATTTGGTTTAAAAACACATTCCCACTCTGTTGGCAACAACCACTCGTGCAGAATTCAACCACACTTTATCCTTGCTTCAACTTGAAGCAAGTTTAAAGCAAATGCAGAAATCAGTTAGGGCTCATTAAAATGCTTTATCCATCCCAGCTGCTTGTGAATTCAGCATAAAAGGAGAGACGGGCAAACAATAAAAAAGCAGAAATTGAAAAACGGGGCGATATAACTCCTAACTGAATACATAATGAGTGCCATGTTAGCAAACACATGCACACGCACCATCAGCTCAATCACTGTGTTGGCATTCCTCTCTCTCTTAGTGCAGAGCTCCTGTCAGACAGGGGAGGTGCATTTTGAGCAGACACTGCCACTTAGGAGCTGGCTTTCATCTGTGTGGGTGGGAGATGCCAGATACCCAGTGCTGGCTCTACGACAGCAAAGCACGGCCTAAATATTGGCTCTCTGTTAGCAAGGAGTATTTCCTCCTGTTTGGCTCCTGCTTTACGTCTGTATTTTTGGACCGGTGACTCATGCAAGGCCTTATAAAAACAGTAAAACTTGTGCAACTGACACTGTAATTTATTCTAATAATGGATAATTAATCAGCGCTAATTTGCTCAGCTTGTTTTCGCATTTAGAGAAGGAGCTTGATGATAGCCCACAGCTAAATGGCAGAGTGACGGTGAAGCCAGGGGAAATCATGTGAAAACCAAAAAATGCTTACTGGCCTGGACGGAGACGGATTTAACTGAATGCTGTGAGCGTTTCAGAGCTCAAAGTCTCATCCGGGCTGTTTTAGTGGAATAGACCCATTTTGTTGAATATTGTGAGGGAGATGTGGGGAATATTTTGTGAACCTGGTGATTTAAAAGCCAAACAAACCCTGGAGGTAATCCTTATACTATTATGCTCTTTCCATGGATCCTGCTCACCATACATTATTCTGCTTGTTGTACAGATTAAGAAATCTGTAATTTTACACCAACATTTATTTGAAAATCTGTCAGGTTTGATTTCCACCTGCAGCCCTTGCCAATGCTTTTTAATCCTGAATAGCAAAAGCAAGGCTATGTACAACCTGATGACACTTGTCACACATATTATATCTATCCATGGAAAGAGTTTAGGCACATCTAGTGTACTGTCTAGGATTTCACCTCGTCCTGTTGAAATCTGACATAAATGTTCATTTTAGATTGTGTCGGTAACAGAGGGAACATTTTTTATATTTCTCAAAACTTTAAATTGGTGGTTAAAAACTGACCAGTCCCCAATAAGTCTGTAAGTGGCAAAATAGCACATACATTCTCTAAGGATGCTGAGCGAAAGAGACTCAGCCAAACTGAAGAAAACAGACATGAAGCAACCACAAACCGCATCCCCGGTATGAGCTTTGGCAGTGTTACTCGACTGGTTGAATGAGAAGAATATGCCAACAGAAAAATTATGGGGAAGAGGACCTTATACAGGTGCTGTAGTTATTCTCTGCATCTGTTAAGAATGCTGATGGAAAAACACATGTTTTGACTGTACCACAAATGAAAATGTGTTTAAGTTAATATACCTGGTATGAAATCTCTATCTTTTTCAATTTCTCTCAAATCCACTTAATCTTTGTGAAGTTGTTTTGTTCCAAACAGACTTGTAAAGGAAGGACCATACTGTGAAGTCAAAGAAGAGATCATTTCACATCTAAATAGCTGATCTTACAAGTGGTTCAAATGTTTTAATGAGAATTGTAAGTTTGTGGACAATTACATTGAAATCTTAATTTTGCAGGGCACTATAAATGTTCATGAAAAGATGAGCTCAGGCTCTTTCTTTGCTCCATCTGAGCTCAACTTGAGACACAAAAACTGAGTCTGACAAAAACAAATGGATGAGGTTAGATTGAGACAATTGAGAGAGCTCCCTGATTTCTCCACCTGAGCTCAAAAGGAGTCACAACACTTGAGAAATACCTGAGAATCATTTCAGATTTTGACCAGATCTCCTTTTTGAACTGAAAGGGAGACTAAGCTGAGACTTTTTGCAACTTTTTTATCTGGAGGCAAGAATGAGAAACAGGAGACATAAGCTATAGTCTCATTGTTGTCTAGGAGACATAAATGAAGCACTTTTGAGATCTCCTCTCTAAATGTCTTTTCCTATGGGAAGGGGTCATTTAACTAAATGCTGCAAACCCAGAGGGAAATTTTACTGCTAAAGGCTTTCTCTTCTAAGTCTTTGGAGACAAAATTGAGATCTCACTTCAGCCTCATTCAAACTTCAAATTGTTCTCATTAGTGTCTCCTAAAATTCACTAGGAGAAATAGTTGAGATCATGAAATGAGTCTTATTTGAGATTTAAATGAGAGATCTCATTAATGGCTAATTTTCTTCTCTTTTTTAAAATATATTTTTGGCCTTTTTGCCTTTATTTGACAGGACAGCTGAAGAGAGACAGGAAATGTGGGGAGTAGTGAGTGGGGGAAGACATGCAGGAAATGGTCGATCGGCCGGGAATAAAACCGGCGACCACTGCGACGAGGACTGTAGCCTCTGTATGTGGGGCGCTGAGACCACTAGGCCACCAACTCCCAAAAGAATCCACCCCTTTAATTGTAATAATCTGGCTAAATCTGCTCAGCCCTTTTGCGGCCCATATTCTAAATAAATCGTCTGTCATACCTGGTATGAAATCTCTATCTTTTGCAATTTCTCTCAAATCCACTAAATCTTTCTAAAGCTAAAACTTGAGACACAAAAACTGAGTCTGACAAAAACAAATGGATGAGGTTAGATTGAGACAATTGAGAGAGCTCCCTGATTTCTCCACCTGAGCTCAAAAGGAGTCACAACACTTGAGAAATACCTGAGAATCATTTCAGATTTGGACCAGATCTCCTTTTGAACTGAAAGGGAGACTAAGCTGAGACTTTTTACAACTTTTTTTCTGGAGGCAAGAATGAAAAACAGGAGACATAAGCTATAGTCTCATTGTTGTCTAGGAGACATAAATGAAGCACTTTTGAGATCTCCTCTCTAAATTTCTTTCCCTATGGGAAGGGGTCATTTGACTCAATGCTGCAAAGAAACAAGCTGCCTGCTAGATCTACAAACCGGGACTTGCTTTTCATGGGAAGTTTCACATCAATCGGACCCAAACTGTACAAGGCATGAGATACATAAATCATAGAAAACCCTTAAGAACAATCATTGATGAAGGCAAATAGAAGCTACACCCAACAGGGGGGTGGATTATTTGGGATTATCACTGACAAAGTGTAAGATATATAAAGGAACATTACGCACCAGAATTATACCAACAGGAAGAGATTAAACGCTAAGGTGATAAAAACTAAAGAGAAGTGGGAGACAGAGAGGGGAGGAGAGGGGAGGCATCCCGCTGCTTTAAGGGCCAGATTATGCAACTTCTGGCCTTAAGCCAAACCCCTCTGGCTGCTCGGAACAGTGGCAACGTGGCTCTGAGGGGCAGAGGGGAGGAGAGAGGGGAGACTCACCCCCATCCTCATCCTACCATCCCTCATTACAGACTCCTTCAACCCAGAGTCTCAGCTCTGTCCCATCCTGCTTGAGCCAACACACATGCCTTCCAGCTATCAACCAAGCCTCAACGTTACAACTGTTCCCAATCCGAGCATCCAGACACTCATTTTTATGTGTCATCTCCAATAATCATGAACTTTCTTCTTAGATATTTGAAACTCCTGCTTTCATATGAGAAATGTGAAATTAAACTGAATTTAATTTCCTTGTTATTTCTCTCGGTGGAAACGTGAGCTCTGAAAATGACAGAGCTGAGAAGTGAACATTGGGTTGATGGAAAGCCAAGGGGCCGCCGTGCTCTACGGAGAGATGTTGACTTGCGGCTAAGTGTGTGTTTGTGTGTGTGTGTGTGTGTGTGTGTGTGTGTGTGTGTGTGTGTGTGTGTGTGTGTGTGTGTGTGTGTGTGTGTGAATGTGTGAGAGAGAAAGCTAGCTAAATGTCAGACAGGCAGTTGGCAGGCCACACAAAAACAGGCTCCTGTTTTTGAGTCGAGCTGACTCATGCCACCTTAAGCAAACAGGGAGCACAGACTAGAGCCTTGTCCTTATACACACTCAAATTCACACACACACACACACACACACACACACACACACACACACACACACACACACACACACACACACACACACACACACACACACACACACACACACACACACACACACACACACAAAATGCAAAGGTAACATGTCAACATCCCATGGGTGTAAACAGCCTCTCTGGTTTCTCTGCTACATCTCTGTTTGGCGTTGAAACACACAGCTCTGTCTACTTCACCCTGACCTACAACTGCCAACTGCAGAACTAGAGCACTGTGCTGTGAGTTGAAAAACCAAACTTGAATGCATTTATTGGGTCATCTGAAGAAGAAAAAAAATGAGTGTGAAAGAGCCCATAAAGGTAAAAAATCCACTAACAAAACTCCATTGTTTCCTGCAGCCTGTAAAAGCAGAGCAAAAGAGGGAGGGACACAGTGAAGGTTGAAAAATAGATGAGGAGATGAGGAAAAAGAAGTGAGAGAGCAACAGAGAAAGAAAGCTTTCAGAGGGAATTTAATCCAGAGGTGGTGTTTTTGAGAGAAGGTGAAATCCAGAAACACACATAGCGCCTGGATTAGGAGGTGGGGGGGGTCGGCGGCCCTCCGGGAACGCACAGGAAGGGGCGCCTCGTCCACATAAACACTTATTTCCTGTCCTGTGTCAGACCGAGCTCCGTAGACCATTGTCTGTGCGTGTGTGTCTGCGTGTGACTAAAAGAAAATAGGACACAGTATCAACATGGTGGGTGGGTGTGATGGAAGTAATTCATAAAAAATCTGGTCCAGTTGACCTCACTGAAGACCCATACCTCAGTGTGTGTTAAAGAAGGTGGGAAGGTGGGAAAGGGGGGAGTCAGGACATGGGTAGCTGCATAGGTTGGGGTAATAGCCCCAAGACTGTTTGGGTCATAACGCTTCCATTACCATGACTACCTCAAAGCCCATTTCCCTCAAGCGCCTGTTGCTCTTGTGTGGTTGCCCACCTGCCATCTCATGTCCACTTTGGAGAGAAGACGGCTTTCAAACAAATACAAACTGCAGCACATCACAGCTCTCCTTCAAAAACACCACAATCACTGATTTACAAGCCAACATCACAAACCTCTCGTATGTGTATTTATTCATATGTGGGAGAGAAACTTGAGATCAGACCATTACTGTATTTTTAATGCTGCAAGTTTGAGTGGAGTTTATAACCTCCAAAAGTTACACTGTTGTTTGCTGACTCTGACCCTGAGAACGTCAGTTCACCTAAATCACATAATAAATATAAGTTCACACCTTTAAATCCTGGCCAGTGACCGGACAATCAGCCGGTCCCCCACTTCATATATAAAGATCATGCTCTGTTTAGAAGAATCAGAATTATCTTTTAAAAAAAATGTCTACAATAATTCTACAGCATGAATCTGCCTCTGCTTTGCATTTAACCTCGGGTCTAAAAAGACGAGTCCAATGAGGAAGTGCTAAAAACTGCAGTTCATTGAGGATCCACTTGAGGCTGGCTCCAGAAGTACCTGAAGTCACATACACATGAATGGGAAAAAGAGATTCTTTACAGCAGAAATAGACATGTTTACAGCCTGGTACAAAAGACGAGTGTAGTCTGGATAGCTCATTTCTGGATTGGCTCTCACTGTGAGGGGGGTGAATTTTTTCTGACACCGCAATTTCAAAGATATTGAAATTACTAGTCGTCCAATGAGAGGCACAGCTGACTGCAGGAACACTGTAGCTGTTGGCTAGGAGGCTCAAACTCCGCCTCTTTACGTCACAATCACTCGACTGCTACGGACCAACCTCAGAGCTAAGTGGATATCACTGGACAAAAAATGTCGCCCCATGAAGTCACTTTCTTACACTTATTTTGGACCAATGCTTTCTTTTCAGTGTGCTCATCATAACCTAAAGTCTTAGTGAGTTGTGATGGGAAAACTGAGGTGAAAGATGATGCACATGGCCAGAGGGTTATCTAACTCATGTAGATATCTGTAGGGAAATAGACAAAGATGCATTAGGTTGCTTTCATGGAAAGCAATATAGAAGAATAGACTGCCCATTTAAGAGGACCACTCAGGACTGGATGAAGAGATTGACCACTTTTTTGTCTTTACAGTTTATATAAAGTTATGTCTAGTAGCTGATATGGAAACTGAAGCACCGCCACTGGAAAACATGTGCTAACAGTTAGCTTTTTGACCACTGCTGACACCCTCCAAAACATCTGTGGAATTTTTGCTCAGTTGACTTAATTTACATTTTTTGTTGACATGAATAAACATGAGAGTATTGTTACTTTTTAGCCTGTGTGTGTTCTGTATGATGTTCCCTGGTTATTTAAATCCCCTCACCATCTGTGCTATTGGTGTGTTGATCTCAAATGCCAAGTAGAGGCACTGCCACATGTAATGCCTTCGGAGAAGATAACAAAAGTATGCACCCTTATTTGGACGCCATTTTTCATGTTCAAAGCTAGGTGGCGCTCTTCCTGTTGAGTTTGGGATAAGGGTGCAAGAAGCTTTTTTGTGCGTCCTGATGCCATGAATATGCGTATTGATTTTCAAGCATGTAGCTCAAAATAACCTCTATGGGGAGGGGTTTTTGAAAACTGTAGGGGGCGCTAGTGAGCACATTTTTTCAACTTTTTTTGTGAAACCCATAAAATGTCGCAATTTTCCCCAGGACTGATGAGTGTGTTGGATGAGATGAGATTACGTGCATTTTAAAGTCCCAAAAATCCATTTTCCGACGATTTTTTTTTATGCCCCTCCCCAAAGTCTGACACGCCCACAATTTTCGTCTGAACGGAATGCCTTTACTTTGTATTAATCGTCAATGGGTTTACTTTAGAATGTGCCTAGTTTGGACTGAATCAGAGAAAAGCTCTAGGAGAAATTAGCAAAAGTATGCCCCCTTGCACGGACCCATTTTGGCCCCATTTTTCATGTTCAAAGCTAGGTAGCGCTCTTCCTGTTGAGTTTCAAATATGGGTGCAAGAGACTTTTTTGTGCGTCCTGATGCCATGAATATGCGTAGAACTTTTCATGCATGTAGCTCAAAAAAACTCTATGCGTAGGGTGTTTTTTTTACCTCTAGGGGGCGCTACTGACAATTTTTTTGCAAGACCTATAATAACTTGCAATTTTCACCAGGCCCGATGAGTGTGCAAAAATGCATTTTAAGTGGTGGAAGAAAGAACAATCCTTAGGGTTACAATAGGGCCTTCACCACCAATCGGTGCTCAGGCCCTAATAAGCCTCTAAAACGGCACAACATATGTATTGCCATTAAAGCTACACTACAAAAATAAGAGCTATGTTTTATCATTTTAAATGATAAAAAATGAGACACTCTATACATTAATAGATGTAAAGTAGATCAATCATCTTTTTTGAAAATGTGTCTGAATGGCTGTCCGCATTATTAAATCCAATACCTTCTCTTGAAATCATGACAGATTCATTTTTTATAATATGAATGATGCTCAAAGATTGAGGTAGATGTATACATTTTGTTCCAATGCATAGTTCAGATGAGAAGATACGACTCAAGTGTAGATGGTGATGGGCGGATGTCAGATGCATTTCTTTGTGGTGGTGTCTCTTATTCCATGTGGAATTGGCCAGATGTTTTGCGTGACACAGTAAATATCAAAGGAACTATAAACCAACTCACTATAGCACACTGCAAATACTCAAAATCTTAGCAAGTGAATTTGTCTCATTTTTAGTCAAAATGTCTTATTTCACTTGATTTAAGATACATTTACTCAACAAGTAACATTTGAGAAAGATAGAGGGACTTGTTTTAAGATATCTTAAATATCTTGTTAAGTCAAATAATCTTGAAATGATCTTGTTTTGAGTTTAAATTTAGAAGAAACAAGGTTTATTTTACATTTCATGCATTTTCCAACTGAGATCTTATTTGTAGAAGTAAATGCATTTTATTGGAGAATCTATCAGAAAACAGCTCCATTGATAAAAGAAAGAGTTGTTTTTTTAAGGGTGGGTTTCAGTTTTCAGACACTGTTTCTTCTAAATCAGATAAAAATATACATCCTCAAACTACTCAACTCAACTCAACTCAACTTTATTTATAAAGCACTTTAAGAACAACAGCAGTTGGACACAAAGTGCTGTACAGAAACATAATGGATAAAAACAAACAATAAAATCATAAAATCAATAAGAACAATAAGATAAAATAAAGTTGAAAAATAAAAATAAAAATAAAAAGGCACTGAAACAAGAGCAGGGTCTCATGCTGAGTCGAAAGCCAGGGAATAAAAATGGGTTTTGAGACGACTTTTAAAAGTGGACAGTGAGGTGGCTTGTCTGACGGCTAAAGGAAGATCGTTCCACAGTTTGGGAGCAGCGACAGAAAAAGCTCTATCCCCCCTGAGCTTCCGCTTGGACCTCGGTACCTCCAGGAGCAGCTGATCAGCTGACCTGAGGCACCGAGCAGGGGCGTAGAGATGGATCAGCTCAGAGAGGTAGGGCGGGGCGAGACCATTTAAAGATTTAAAAACAAATAAAATAACTAAAATAAATAAACTACATGCACACAATGAAACACCTACTTTAGAGCATAGTTGGCTTGTCCTAAAAAACAACATGACTGAATATTAGTATATCCAGCTCACTATGAGAAGACATTATATCTCAAAATGCTCAAATTAAACTTTGGAATCTTATTTCAAGTACAAGATGGTCTTAAACCTAGAGAAGTGCCGCTATAATACAACTCAAATTAAGGTGAATATATCTCAAATGAAGATGTTGACATGAAATGTATTAGTGAAAAAATCATTTTTAAGTGAAAAAATAATAATTGTTATCATTCCTGTCTTATTCTGAGACACTTAGCTTTAAAATACTGTTAAAAGATTGCTAAAATAAGCTTTCCCTGCTAATTTTAAGATCACAGATTTCTAAATATTACATATTATTTTAAAAAATCTTACTAAGCAAATTTTCACTTGTTTTATTGGCAGATTTTTTTGCTTATTTCAAGGTAAAAGTACCTTCAAATAAGTTTTTTTTCTTGTTTTTGGAGGGACATTTTTTTGTCCAGTGCACAATAGTTTTGTTTTACAGCTGCTCTGATTGAATGTACTCTCAGAGTCTTGTGACCAAGATGCATTCTGAAACTTGTGACTTTATTAGTCATGAGCGTCACTCCATTATCAGCCTAACAGAGGCTATGAAGCCACCTGCGGGCTGCAGCTATCTCAGCGTTCTATCTGTTTCTGTGGCAGGTGGGAATGAGCCTGTTCTCAGTTTGTTGGACTCTCTCTCTGGTTCTCATAGGAACGGCCGTTAGATAGGATGGTGTCAGCAGAGATAGGGGCAGGAGGCGGCTCTGCAGACAGCTGGTAATGATGTCCTCTCACACACTGCACCCTGTGGATAATGGCTGTGGCCGGGGCCCGGCACATAGAGCGAGATGAAACAGAATCGTCAACGTAACAGAGTCTAAGGTGCAATCGTCTGAGCGGCCTTGTCTAGTCATCTCATTCTGATTCTAGGCTGCCAGCGTAGCATGTAGCTCATTTCACACTGTGATTCTCTTTCTCCTATCAAGATCTGCTAGCTGCCAGATTGATTCAGAGGAACACAATTAAGTATTTTTTCCAGATGTGATGAGAAGTGATTGGATTGGATAACTTTTCTTTCTTTCAGATGGAAAGAGTTCAGCTCCAAAGGAAAAAGCTACGTTGTAACAGAATAAACATCTCTTTTCAAGATCTACCTGCAAGTTGTTGTTTTAGAATTCTTTCCTCAATTTCAAATTACAAAATAACATCATGTTCTGAAAAAAATTATTTGTCATTAAAGAAAAAAAAGACTTTTTTGTTGCTGTTTATGACTCTACACCTGTCAGTGCTCAATATAAATGTCCTGGGTGTCCTGCCCATGTTACAGTGAGGAGCGGAGCTGCGGTGTCAGCTGCTTCATGGATGAGGACATCATGGAGGCCTGAGAGCCAGATAGCTCAATTACACAGCACTGCTATACTCCTGTAGTACTAACTACAGATGGACAGGTCGGATGGAGATATTTAAAGGTGTACACACACACGCACATACACACAGCTACACACTTTGCCCAATGCATCAAGTCCTCAGTTCAGCCTGACTGCCTCTGTGTCGTTCTTTGTGTGAATATGTGCGTGTGCGATTCCTCTGCCTGGGCCCTTGCAGTGGACGGTGCTGCTGACCTGCAAGGGAAAAGAGAGGAGGAGAAGGGGAGTGGAAAAGCCAATTAAAGGAAAGATCACTTGTGTGTCTGCTGGAGTGTCTCTGAGAGCCTCTCACGGTTAACCTTTCCAGCTGGAGAGTGAGGAAACGAGAGAGGAACGAGGGAGAGGATGGAGAGGAAAAACCGGCCAGGGAGATCAGGCGTTTCGACTTTAATGGTCCCTCAGTGTTGGAGTGAAGCTGGCTAATTTGCCTTCCCTTCTCTGGGTGCTGCAGGGTTTAGCTTCTGTCAGGCCAACACTCTGCCAGGACGCTGTGCACGAATAATAGAGGCCGTATGAAATGTGAGATATTGTGTGTGTGTGTGTGCGTGTGTGTGAAAGAGCAAGTACATTTTTGCTGTGTATAGTAGATGATTTGATTCCACAGTTCACCTTTTTACAGCGGACATCAAAAGTAAATGACGTCCACTCTGCATGAGCTCCGTTTGCCTCGATGTGTGTGAAAAGGCGTGGAAATGTTTGATGTTTCTTTCAGCATTTGTGATTGCAAATCCAAGAGTGTGTGCAATGCATGACAGCGGCAGAAGACAGCACAAATTGGGGCTAAATTAATGGGTATGTGTGAGTGTGTACAACTTTGTGTATGTGTGTATGATTGTGGGGGCAGGGCTGCAACTGGCAGTGTGTGGCAGCATAAATTGGGGTTAGATTAATGCGATGCAGATCTGCCTCTGTGCTCTGACCCTCATCAGGGCAGAGATGAGCTGTGTATCTCAATTAACCTCGGCACCACACAGAATGCATATATACAAACACTGCCAATAACTGCGTTCGTACACGGCAGATGTAATCAAGCTAGAGCTCAAATCTGTCAGACAAAGAAAGTGGATTAAGAAATAGATCCACATATTGTTTAGGGGTGCTTCTTAACTCTGAGTGTGTTAGCACAAAATTCTTGTGTGACTACAAGGATAGAAAGTAGGACCAGTAGCATGCCTACACCTTTTCTCTCCTCTTCTCATTTCCTTTCCTTGTCTGTCGTCTCCTTTTCTTCTCCTCTCTAATTGTATGCATGGCATGTAGATCCCTGCAGTGATGCCAGAATGATTGCAATTAAAGGGAATCTCCCCCTCCACCCTCCTCCTCCTTTTCTTTTACACACACACACACACACACACACACACACACACACACACACACACACACACACACACACACACACACCTCTTCAGTCCCCTCTCCTCCGTTGAAGACCACTGCTCTTGGTGTGAAGTAGCAGCATCCAGACTGGAGTGGTCTTAATCAGACTGGAGAGTCAAAAATATCTTCTCCCTCCTCCTTGAACCAAGTCTTTTTCACATTGTGCTGTCTGCCTCTGTCTCAAACACATAGAAGAATTTAAATATAACAGTGACAGACAAGAAGACATGTTCAACCTTCAGATTTACACATGAATTGTGATGATTGAAAATGGCATATAAGTCAGACAGACTGTTATAAATAATGTAGATGGGTTGAATTTGTATTGTTACCTAATTACAATTGGTTATGTTGATGATTACCTGTGTTTGTGCCCAAGTTGTGCAGTTTCTGTTGTTATCTGAGTCTACAATTGTGCACATCACCTGCATGCATTATCAGCAATAATCTGGGCAGCTGTGCGGCAGCTCCACAAAGAACTGAAATCAAGGAGGTCAAGTAAAAAGACATTGCTCCTCCCAATGGCAAGAGGTGGTATTGCAGAAGGGTGAGGTAAAATAAAGGTAAAGGAATAAATACTGGGCCATCCAGGGAAAACCCTGAATTTGGGAAAACTGTGAATAAATACAACTTTTATTCTGACAGAAAAACAGATGGGTAAAAATAATGAGATTTATGGGAATAAAACTTTAAGAATTTGGGGTTTCAATGTTATTCATAATATTGTATGACTAGAGGAAACAGATCTGCTTTCACTGCTTCTTGAATAAACATTGCTGGATGATATAAAAAATGTCTGTCTTAGGACAGAGATTGCTGGTTGTCAACAGAGATTGCTAGCTTTAAAAACATTGCTGTTGTCGGCAAACAATCCTAATTGCTGGTTGTGAAGAACATTGCTGGCTGTGAATAAACATTGATGGTTACAGCAAACATTGCTGGCTGAAAATAAACATTGATGGCTATAGAATTAATCGTGCTGGCTGTAAACAAATATTATTGGCTGTAAATTGACATTGCTGGCTCAAATCAACTGTAACTGTAAATAGTGAATGCTTAATAACAGACATAACTGGCTCCAATTAAACATTGCTGACGTTGCTGGCTGTAAATACACATCATTTGCTTCAAACAAATATTGCTTGCTGTAAAGAAACATTGCCTGTTTCAATAAAACTTTGCTCGCTCTGAACATACATTGTGATCTGTAAAAAAAAAATACATGTTTGTATTAAAAAAACATTGCCCAACCCTCCAAAAACATTGAGGACTGAATATATTTATGGCAGTAAGTTGAAATTGCTGACTCAAGACAAACATTGCTGGCTGTAAAAAGATAATGCTTAACATCACCGGCTCTCAGAAAATCATTGCTGTGTGTTATTAACATTATTGGCTCTGAACAAACATTACTTTCTGTGAAAAACATTACCGGCTCTGGACAAACAAATCTGGCCATAAACAAACATTGCTGGCTGAGGAGTACTTGATCAAAAGATGCATAATGTGACACCTATGAGAGTGTCAGTGGAGGAGTGTGCGGCTCTCCTTGCCTGTGTTTCTGTGTGGCTGGCCCTCTGACTGGCCCAGATGTTGGCTAATTAACACAAGTGTTAAAGACGCTCTTCATCTGGGTGATTAAATAATCAAATAATTAATTCATTAAGCAGGGGCTTGCACTGCCTCTTATGATCTCTGGCACACAGCCTGTCAGGGTGTGAAGAAGAAGAGGTGGTAGAGAAGAGTGGAGAGTAGACTGCTGAGAGACATTGAAGGGCCAGAGTGACAAAAGGTAAACTCAGCATGAATGCTAAAAAGGTGTGTTTTAGGATTAAAATGGCACCTGCTTTAAACACACATGAACGTATTCACTTGAGGCCAAACAGTATGTGCGATGGCAGTGGCACAGAGTTAGAAACCTTCATCATACAGATTAGACTGCAGCAAGAGTGCACTATAAAGTGTTCCTAACTCCACACGTAGATATCTGTATTTATATGTTTCATTATCTTCCAAGGCAAATGAAATTAAGCAAAAGCCAAATGTGGCGGAAGAAATACTCTTCCTGTGTGTGCGTTTGTTTTGTGTGGAAGTGTGTCCCAGACACAGAAAGATCATCTCTCATTACTCTGGGAGAACATTGCCCCGCGTTAACAGAGTCGGAGCAGACAGATAGATGGAGCAGAGATATGAGCTGATGGGGGCCAGCAGGGAGGAGAGACACAGAGCGATGAGGAGAGTGACAAAGATGTTTCATCATTTCTGCTTATTTCAACGGGTGCAAGGTGGAAGCATCAGCTGGGCATGCATCACCTGAAAGAAAAAGCCATGTACCTCTCTCACACACACACACACACACACACACACACACACATACATTCACGCGCACACATACAGACACACACACTTTCATACACACACGTCCAGGCTTCTGCAGCCCTCATTTTAAACACTCCTTTAGCCATAATCATTTTCATATAATTCACTTTCATACAATTCCTTCTCCTAATCATTATCAGGCCCACTAACGTCTTAATGACTTCATAAATTTAAGCTATAAAAAGTAATGGAGAAAGACAAATGAGATAATTAGGAATAAATCTTAGTGGAAAGCCATTTATCAAAACATGGAGAGGCCCTGAATATTCCCCACCATTAGGCTCCGCTGTAATTAACACGGGCTCTCAGTTATGAAGGAAACCTGGTAGCAGAGATATTAAGATCCAAAAGCCTCACTGTTATTAAATTGACCGATGAATCTGCGACGTATAATATGATGTGGATTATTAGGATCCTTTTTAATTAAAAAGAGCGTTAAGGTTTTTTTTTTTTGTATTTAAATTTTTAACGCTTTAATGGTGGCTTGAACTCATCTCTCTGTGGTTATGGGGCAATGAGACGGAGAGAGAGAGAGAGTAAAAAGAAAGAGCAGAATGAAACAAGGAGAAATAAAGTAAATGAATGAGTGCGAAAGAAAGAAAGAAAGAAAGCAAGAGAGCAGCAGAAGAGAGAAGCAATCTCTCACACTTGTACTTTCATACTTCTCCTTTGGTGTAGTCTGTGTAAGTACATAAGAGAAAATGGTATTCTAATTCAACAAACTCTTAAACTAATGCATATATGGACTAACGCCCATATAGACAAGACACTATTAATTCTTATTATCTCTAAAAGTGTAAAATATAATGTAATGCTTTGCTCTGATTAGTGAGAGCAATAATCACATTCAGCGCTTTTTAAATTAAAAACTGTATTTCTACACTCTCTCTCTCTCACACACACACACACACACGCATGCACACACACAAAATCCCACTTCAAACTATCTTCGCCTTTGTCTTCTAAGAACAGAGGCTCCACATTTTGAAAAAAGGTGGTCTAAAGAACTGTTGGATTCTCCCTTTTCTTCCCCTTTGACCTTCAATCCATTTGATTTTTATTTCCATCCATTCGAACTGTACTTATTCTTGTGTGACTCATTTCACAATGATAAGGTGAATCCGTTTTATTTGACGAGATAGTCATGCATATTCATTTTTGTCCATATCAACATTTAAAGCCTCATAAAACTGCAGATGTTTTCATTTGGATAAAAATGATTTCAACAATAAAGGTTTGACTGGCCTTGTAGCCTTGCATTCATGAGTTATGAAATGGCAGAAAATCACATTTTCAAATGTAGATTTAGTGTGGCTGCATGTTCTTATATGCCTTGGATCGCAAAGCTGTAGAAACCCAAAGGCAGACAGAGAAGGTAAGTGTGTGTGTGTGTGTGTGTGTGTGTGTGTGTGTGTGTGTGTGTGTGTGTGTGTGTGTGTGTGTGTGTGTGTGTGTGTGTGTGTGTGTGTGTGTGTGAACATATAGAATCTTTAAAATGCCTCTGAAGAGTCGTCTGCTGCCTTATGCAAATGATCTTCACATAAATGACATGCCAACCTCCAATCACTGACCAATTAATGACCTTTGGGGGCATCTTGTGACACATCAACGGCACTAATTTATACTTGACAGGTCCCCTGGTGCGTGCCGGCAAAGTTCGCACATGCGTGTGTGTGTGTGTGTGTGTGTGCATGCAAGAGGTCCTCCTTTTGCACCAGTTGAGCTCATTACCATGGAAACCCAGTATGCAGATGATCCGGTTTGTGTCACCAAAGCACGTGTCCTCATCACAAAGTGTTGTGCTTAAATTCTGTTTGTGTTCCACTATCCTTCTTGTATGTTTCATCTGTGTGTGTGTGTCTATTTGAGTCTAGCTCTGGTCTAGCTGATCTCTGCTACTGTCCACACTGTATCACTTCCATCAGCTTCTGTTACGTCCTATCAATCACTGTAGTTAGTACATCTCTCCGTCTGTCTTCACTATGTGTGTGTGTGTGTGGTGTATGTATGTGTGTGTGTGTGTGTGTGTGTGTGTGCGTTCATTCACTCCCTAACTGCCTTATCAGACTTCTGCACCAGCAGCTCTCATTAGAACATTAATTGAAAAAGTGTAATTAATCCTGAGAGGTGGTTAGACTGGACTGTGGCCAGAGAGAGAGAGAGAGAGAGAGAGAGAGAGAGAGAGAGAGAGAGAGAGAGAGAGAGAGAGAGAGAGAAGGAAAGAGAGGTGGACACAGAGCTGAGAGTGTAGTATGACCCAACACTGCCCCCTGTTGTTGTTGCTCCTCAATGTCTCAGCAAACTCCCTGCAGCCTGGACGATGCTGCTGCTGCTGCTGCTGCTCTTACATACCTACTTAACCTATAATTTTGAAGATATTCAACCTTTGAATAATGCTATATATTATCTTTAATTAAAATCATGTAATCACTCTTGATTAACTGTTTTATAAAAAGTATAAGAGGATAATAATAACTTGGTATAAGCAGGTTATATTTTGTGAGAAAACACACCACGTGTGGCCTTGAGCTTAATGGGTATTTTTTTCATGTAAATTCTGCTGCATAATTCTGCTGCATTTGTGTGCTCATATTTATTTTATTTTATAGTGTAGCATGATTTTTTTTCACTTGCTTTCATGAAAACAATATTTTTTTCCTGATTAAAAGTTGTGAATGATTAATTAACTCGCACAGTTAGAGTTCATCTTCATTTTGTAATATGTCATACATTTTGAAAATAGTTAAAAAATAGTGTTACTTCTTAAAAATACCAGAATTGATAAAGATAGATACTTTATTGTATAAAGACAAATTTAAAAATGCCACATTAAATCAGTTTTGTTACCTGAAAGAAATTTCACTCAAGGTATGTTTGACAGCAAATAACTAATCAGAGACAAAATGATTTTTTATTCTAAGCTGTTGATAGTGACTTAGATGGATGCTCACTGTGATAATACAGTGAAATGAGGATGATGGAGGTAAAATAAAGCCAAAAAAATGAAGGGATGTGTCTTTTCCTTTTCCTCTGTGCCCCCCGTGGAGAGCAGCTATAGGATGACGAGCCAGAGGAGAAAGAGAAGGAAAAGAGGAGCAGGAGGCCTGCTCTATTATTCTAATCCTCGGTTGTGTCTGGGTGACCTTTGGAGGGATGATTGTTTCTCATTTAGGAGTGTGAGGTGTGATCTTCCCACCCGTTTGATCCCACTCACCTGACCTTTGTAAATTGGCTGTTAAGCATATCGCAGCTCGACCCTCATGCCTCACACATGGCCTGTCAATACACACAGGCCAGGCAAACACACCCTCAAGTATTTAGGCACTTGAACGCACACACATATGCACACATACTTGGTTCAGACAAATCCTTAAAAATTCTGTTTTGTTCACAGATCCATTAAATGAACTTAAATCATTGCTATGCTAATTTGATCATTCTAATGTCACATGATTTTGACTGTATGCACACATTTTGGTTACAGGATGATTTATATGCATATGCGTTCCATCAATAGTAAAAAAAGAAGAAAAAAAACATAATCAAATTGTCCATTGTGCCGATCACCTTTTCTTGGCTTGGTTAATGAGTGGCAGAGCTGAATGGCAGCGAGGTGATTTTTCCATCAGGCTGATGAGAGGAGAATTAAAGCCCACAGCTTGGGGTGCGTGGCACCATTACAGAAGGAAGAAGGTCTGAATTCATTTGGCCTGGCCACGATTCTAATTAACAACTCAATCCCACACAGCCAGAGAGAGAGAGAGAGAGACAGACAGACAGACATAAGAAGGAGGGAGGGAGGGAGAGGGTATTGTATTGTGTTGAAGCATCTCTGTTCTGGAGAAATGTCAGAAAGATTGGTTCATCTTTAATCACACGCCGTGGTCACACTATAATTTTGCAACCTTTTCAGAAGCTCCATTTTTACCCTCTCTGTTTGTTTTAGATTTTTTTTTTTAAGTATCCAAACATCTCCTCCTACATCTTCTGTCCTCTGCCTGTGCCTGAACTTCTCCTGCACGGTGTTGTCCGCTGCACCAAGCTCCATGCGTCCCAGGGTTCTCTAAAGCTGTGGGCTTATGGGGGACATTTCCCTGGATTAAAAGGATGATTTCATTAGCCTCCACGGGTGTCAGGTTTCAATCTAGGGATTAAATCCTGCAGATTAGAGGCCAGGGCTATTCTCTAGCATCTCATTAATATCTAATAGCACGGTGAAATGTAATTTGAAAAAGCTTGTCTTTCTGATTACTAAGCATATGTATGCTCTGCTCTTTAAGACCATAAATTGGGCTTTGAACACTGTCTCTGTTCGGGGTTTAGGCCTCATTCTGCAGGCAGGGTCACACTGGCGGCCTCCCTCACAGCAAGACACAGAAAGGTAGGAAGGTCAAATATGTGCGGCAACTTTTATCTTGCCGCAAGCAATGTTGATCAATTTCAGCAAAATTACAAACCAGAACTCTGTAATCACACAGCTTTGTTGGAGCTGTGCGAGGTCAGAGCACATCTCATCCTCCTCTGGTCTCCAGGGAGAGCTTTTCTGACTTCAGCAGCAGTAAAGAAAATGCCTTCCTCTTCTTCCCTTGCTGTCCCGTCAGCCTGTGTCGGCCCAGGCCTGGTCCCCACAGAGGCCCTGCTCTGAGCACAGTGTGCCTCCTGTCAGTCAGAATGCCCCTCAGCAGCCTCTCTCTCTGATGAAGTATGGACAATGGAGAACAAGGTGGGCGCAAGGGGAGCCAGGCGACTTAATGAGCCAATTTCTCAGATAATAAGATTGGTGGATATGCTAATATTTCTACCTTAAGGAGATAATTATGATGTAGAAGATAGAATATTTTATCTTAAAGCGACAGTGCGCTGGTCCCAAACCTATCTGGGATTTTTTTTTTCTCATGGAGGGTAGTGGAGGAGGAGGGTGGTGGTGGTGGAGGAGGAGGAGGATGAGGAAGGGGGTGGTGATGTTCAGTTTTCTGTGTTTGAGCTGTGGGACAGTGAAAAAACAATGCCAACAGAGCCTTGATGCTTCAGTGTGTCGTGTTTTTTTTTTTATTTTGGAGCCTTTGATCACACTGAACATTTTGACACAAGGAGGAGAGGCAGGGGACTTTCAGCCTTCATAAATATTTATCTCATTACTGCAGGCGGAAAAATCACACAAGAAAGGATAAGGAGTTATCAATTGATCTTTATTGTTAATTGACCCAAAAGTATACTCTTGAAAAGCGAACAACAAAAACATTGTTCCTCGCTTTATTCTCCCGCTGCCCCCTCCCTCTTGTGTCTTATTTTCTGATACAAACTTAGTCAACTTCTTTCTCCTTATTCATCCTCAGGCTCTTGTCTTAGCTGGCTGGTAATTTTGTTTTTGTGTTTAACTTTGTTATCGACTCCATCCCCCCCTCTTTTCAATTCCCCAAATGGAGCATGCTCTGCCACCTTGATGTGCATAACTAGAGGTTAAATGATAAAATGTGTTATTGAAATGTAGGCCTGCTGATTATGGCTGTAGTTCGTGGCCCATTCCAAATAGCCGGGGGCAGCAAAAGGGAGAGACGGGGGCCTTGTGGGTTAACAGTTTAATAAAGAGGGAGGGAGAGAGAGATTGAGTGCTTCGAGTCTAGCTCTCTCTCCCTCTGCCTCTCAGTGCCCTGTGTTTTAACGTTTTAATTAGGCCATAACAAGCTCAATCATGTAATTAAGAGCTCAGCTGGACCAGAAAACAAGTCAGCCATTAGCCCCGACCAGCCCAGGATTACCCACAGCAGCAGCTGCAGAGATCTGAACACACAGATGCCCACATGTGGAAGTGTGACAGATTGCAGAGATCACCACTGTTCTACTTCTTCTGGAAAGTTCAGCTGTTTAGGAAATTAAAACTCTACATGCAGTGCAGCAGTCTGCACAAATATTATGACAAAAAAGTTTTGATGTAAACCAAGGTGCCAGCCTCAAAATTTAACCTACCTGCATGCATGCTCCAACACACACACACACACAAACACACACACATTCTCACACACCTGTTTTTGCACTGAGAGGAACCTCTGCAGTGACAGGTATCCCCCAGGTGTTTTGTTTCACAGAAACACTTTATTTTCTTTGTTCCTAAAAATCTGCAAAGTGAGAGTGACAGCTCATTGGCCTTTTTTTTTTTTACAGAACACACACACACACACACACACACACAAAGGCACATGCAAACACACACAGACACATCTCTTTATCAGCCTGATGGATGTGAGCAGCTCCCTCACCTCCGCTCAGTGAGAGCTGCCTCCTTTTGTGCCTCCCTCCTGTGCCTCCCTCCTGTGCAGGATGATGCCTAATAGAATTCATGTATATGTAAAGATTTGTGCATCCTATTATGTACAATAAACTGCTCGCTTTATCCGCGGCAGCACCTGGTGACAGCACACACCCTTTTCCAAATCAAATTTATTTAGTTAGACCTCCATTCAAAGGCACTCATGTAAGCTATCATGTTACACTCTGATCTGAATAACTACAGGCGGGGAATCTCATTCATTTCATATTCACTCAGCAGCGCCGCACACAGCCCCTCACACAGGGCCCGTATCAGTAAATTGTCAATTGTGGATGCTCTGCCGCGCAACATTACAATGCAAACAAGGTTAGTTTTCAAACAGCTGATTTGAATAAGCTCAACAAGGAAACATATCAGGCCTAGCTGCTTCAATGCTCTTTGTATTGCTTCCAGGAGAGAAGAGGAGAGGAGAGGAGAGAGGTGAGGGAGGAGGAGGTGCAGGGGACACTTTTTTTTTGCAGGCAGAGTGATGCCGGCCAGATAGCAACTGGAGGAATGGCAGTTAATTTGAATATGGCACCTCAAGCCACAATGATCATTATCATCACCAATATAAGGAAATAAATGAGAAGAGGGGGCTTCCAAAAATAGCTGTTCAGAGCCTTTTGTGCATACCAGGTAGAGGAGGCCCAGTCGGGAGGAGGGGAGAGGGGGGGGGTGCTAGCTCATTATCCAGGGCTGGGCTGAGGGAAACGGAGGGATCCAGAGAGAGAAATTGCATTAATGTGACCACCGACACTCTTTTCATAAGCACCCCCCCCCCCTCTCCCTCACTACCCTCCTCACTCTCTCTCCCTCTATTTCTGTCCCTTTCTTTCTTACTGTCTCTCGCCTGCACAGTGCGCCCTGTTTAATTTGAGAGCCAGCAGGAGGTGATTTAGCCATGCTGCTGTCACCTGCAATGAGGCCAGAGATAGGGGTGGGAGCACACTGAAACTAGTGATGCTTGAGACCTTTCCTTTCACACATCCTCCCCCTCCTCCATTCCTTTCATCCTGTCACCTCCATCTTTCTATATTTCTTCATAAACGCTAATAGCACTCTTTAAAGCCCTTTTTTCTTCTCTGGACAGACTTTCTCGCATCCCTCTCATCCTTTACGGCTCCTGTATCCTTCCATGTACCTGCCTGTGTCCTCATCTTCCTCCCTTGCATCCTCACCTACCCTCACCCTCTACTTTCTGTCCCGTCTTTTTCTGTCTGACGGGGTAAGGGGAGATGGTGTTGGTGAGTCATCCCGGCAGTCGTTTGATTCATGCTGCTCCAGGGCTCTCATCTCCCCGGAGAAATTACCAGTCATTTTAATCGGACCCACGTCTCTAATTCATTACACAACCCTCATCCTGACACACACACACACACACACACACACACTGACACACATGCACCAGCAGTGAAAGAACCTCTCAGTCAGATAGCTACCTTCACATAGTCACCTCCGTCTTTGGTGTCAAACGGCACTTAACATCCCTGTCAGTCACACATATTCAGAGGAGAGCTGAAGGAGAGGACCAGAGAGAGGAGATGGGTGAGGTGATGGGAGGGTAGGGGAGGGTGGGTCTGTTGGGGGGTATTTAGTTGGCAACTCATTTCTCATCACTTTTCTCACACCGTCTATTAGTTCTCCTCTTAGTCCCCTCTTCTACACCATCTGTTCTTATCTCTACTCCATCCTAAATGGGTGCTCCAATCCTATCATCAAATTCCCTCTTTTCTTCATTTCTTAGTTCATTTAAAACGTGATGTGATTGAAGGTGAGAGATTTGGAGTTCCTAAATAAATAATTCAGGGGGAAGTTGTTGTGAATTTGTTCTAAATTGGGTCGTCCCACTTATACATTTTTTCAGTTTGATAGATCAGCTTTGAGGATTTTAGTCACCCTCAAAACAAACTTCTTATGTATATATTTTAAAACCAGTTATAGAGAGGGTGGCGTCGTTCATCAGCATATTTTGGACAAAGTTAATGCCAACTCAAGAAGCTAAACTTTAGTGGGCGTGATACATTTTCATGATAATACTAGCTTCACTATCAATTTTGATAAGCCTGTCAAATAGACGTATAGAAACCAAATGTCCAACAATGGGGAAATTCACTAAAGGAAGCAAGAAAACAGCTCATCACATATTAATAATATGTAATTGAGATGTGTTGAAATATCAATTATTTTCACATAACAAAAAAGATATGTACCAAAGCATAGTTACACGTTCACAAGACTGACTCTAACTTCAAACCAGAGTAATAGTACTGTAATAATAATAATAACTATAATAATGATGATATTTATTATTAATTGTATAAGCTTTGTTCCAATGATCATAATAATAATAATAATAATAATAATAATAATAATCATAAAAATAATTGTAATTATTGTTATTATTATTATTATTTTTTTTTTATTATCATTATTATTATTGTTACAGTTATAATTATTATTATGATTGTTGTTGTTGTGACAACAACAACAATCATAATAACAAAGATAACTGTAATAATAATGATATTTATTATTGTTATTGTTGTTGTTATTATTGTTGTTGTTATTATTATTATTATAAGTAGAAGTAGTAGTAGTAGTAGTAGTACTATTATTACTATCATTATTATTATTATTATTATTATTATTATTATTATTATTATAATAATAATTATCATTATTATTATAATAATAATAATAATTATCATTATTATTATTATCATTATTGTTATTGTTGTTGTGATAATAATAATAATAATAATAATAATAATAATAATAATAATAATAATAATAATAATAATAATAATAATAAACAATAATAATTTAATATAATGATAATAATTATTACTTTTGTTATTTTTAGGATTTTTATTATTGTCATTGTTATGATGATGATGATGATGATGATGATGATGATGTTGATGATACTTTTTTAGTTTTTATGATTACAATAATTATTAATATTTTCATTGTTATAATGATTATTATTATTATCATTATATAATACTATTATCATTAGTATTATCATTCTTTTAGTTATTAATTAATGTTGTTATCACACTGACAAAAATATGTTCTGCTCCCAAATGTCATTAAACTATACATTTAGACTCTAAACCATTGAAATAGCTGTCTGAATAAAACAACTCAATGATCTTAGAATTAGCAACAAAAGTGTGTTTAGTTCATGAAGTCATAACACAAATATCAGACCATAAAGATGAGATTGATAAGAATAAAGACATCTTCAGTAATTACAGAGACTTACAGAGAGAGGATCAGCATCAAGAGACAGTGACAAGATCACACTGCAGCTTCATGACAACATAAACCAATTAAAACACACACACACACACTCTTTCTCTCTCACACACACACACTCACACACACACACTCTCACACACACACACACACACACACACACACACACACACACACACACACACACACACACACACACACGTATATATCCTCTTAGAGCTGAACAGCGGGTTAAATCCAGGGTGAAAACACTCAGCTCTATGCTTGACACTGTTTCTCTAATTACAGGGTCTTTGTGTATAAAAAGTAAACTTCAGTGCCCACTCTCACATGCAAACACACACATACACATTATTTTGTGTGTGTTACATAATGCTTGTTTACTAGGGGCCAGAGGGTAGCAGCCATGACAGCGAATAAAGACCAGACGGGCAGTTTGCTGATGGGAGCTGAGTGAAGGGGGGGGGGGGTCAAAGGAGAAGGAGAGGTCACTGTGTTGGAGCTGGTTGGGACAGCAGGAGAGGTTTCTCTGGCTGTAATTGGCTCTTTACATGAAGGAGAGGTTCATATGTGTCAGTCGTCCTTTCCCTCCTCTTCCTTTTTCTTTCTTTTTCAGGATGAAGCTGTGATGGGTCACTGATCAGGATTAATGGCTGTGTCTATCTGAGTCCTTCTCTCATCTTTGTACAACATTTCCCATCAATTTGAGTCTTATGAAGAAGGGAAATTGAAAATACAACACATTTACTTGCAGGATTGCTCACTTTTAAACCATTTTATTCAAACAAATGGATCCTAATTGAAGAAAAAAATATACACAAACACCTCTTTAAGTTTCCTCTATATTAAAAACCCTCCCCTCTCCTCTTCCTCCTCTGCCAACCTCCCTTTTTAGAGATTCCTGAAGGCAAGCCAAGGTGTACAGTTGACAGCAGGCTCTAGTGATTAAGTCTTTTCATTGGCTAATTAGCCCCTACAGCAGTCGCACACAGGCGAGGCAAACAAGGACCGACTCACCAAACGATCAAAGACACAGCCTGTCAGGAGGCTCAAACGTTCCCTGTACCTGTGGGACAGTCACACACAGACTCACACACACATTGTCGTACCTATGGGACAGTCTCTCGTTCGCTCTCTCACGCACACACACATACACACACAGTCATCGTATAGCATACCTGTGGGAGATTCTCCCGTGTCTCTTATTCGTGAGTTAAAGTGATGCTTGCACACTCTGGGACACATTTTAACTCTGTGGCAGCACAAACACACTTTCTCTAAACACTTAATCAGCACTGAAAAGAGGCCAAGAGAAACAGAGCAAGGAAGAAGGCCTGTTTGTTATCCCACAGAGTCTCCCCAAGAGAATATGGATTTTATAAAAAGTATATAAAACTGCTGTGGGTGAGTTAACTCAGCCTTTGTTTGAAAGGCAAACTTATGGCCAGGTCTTGATAAGAGAAAAGAGAGTACAATATCTGAGGCATCCTTCAAGGGAAATTTGACAAAACTGCTCTGAGCATGGTTTGAATGAACAAAGGTGTATGTCAGCAACATAGATGGAAGTAAAATATGAAGAAAAACAAATGTTAATCAGTGATTTTTTGGAATGAAACACCTGTTTGCCATCACTTTTGGCTCAGCTGTTGTCTTACAGTTGAAAAAAATAGTCATTTTTCATGTATTTAGAAAGGGAAAATATCTATCATCACTGCTAGCTTTGTAAATATGAAGTTAAGAAGAGATTCATTTACTCGTCCCACAGTGGGGAAATTCAAGTGTCACAGTAAGTAGACAGTGCAAAAGAAATATATAAAGCAAACAAGAGCCTATAAAGTAATAATGATTAAAAAGTCATTAGCAATTAAAATTAAAATCAGAGGTAAAAAATAAGCATATCTACTAGGGGTGACTCCAAATAGTTGAATATTCGACGATTCGTTCTAACGAGTCTTAGTAGACTGCCAATCTCATAGTCGAATATTTGCATATGAAAAGTGGATCATTCCATTCAAACCATGGGGGTGCTCAATGTCTAATTTTAAATTATTTTCCTGTTTCCAGTAAAAACAGTGTCTCATTTAGTCTATTTTTATATAAACATAGACTTATTTAATGTAATTCTGAGAACAGCTCTTGAAGTGTTAAATCTCCTTAAAGTGGTAATTAAATCTCCCCTGGTAATTAAAGGTGGACTCTCCCATTTAGCGGGGACCTGTGGAGCAGACGTACCTCAGCTGGCCTTTAAATCTTTCTACGTTCATGGCAGCTCAAAATGTCAGAAAATAAAACTTCAGTTGATCCTAAAAAATAGTGATGAAGATGAGGAGCAGCTTCATGAAGAGGGCTGTGAGATCAAGGATTACCGGACCACACAAAAACTGTACGGGGCCAAAAGAACGAGCAGGGATACCCAAAGCTGTCCGAAGCCTCAAAAGCAATCCACAGCATCCCATCCACCTCCACGCCATCAGAGAGGATATTCTCTATGACAGGATTTACAGTCAACAAAGCAAGGAGCGCACTTCTGCCCGTACACACGATGGTTTTCCTCACGTACAATTTGAAAAGACTCAAGCGGACAAAGAGGGGATGAAAGACTGTTTTAAAAGGTTCTGTTAAGAGATTTGAAAACCCTTTAGCTGGTTCAGGTTTGATTTTGAACATTATACAAATGTTTAGCCTTAAGTTAGAAAAACTACCCTCCGCAGCGCTGCTCTCCTCTGTGTGAACACTGTTTAAATATCTGTGGCGCGTTGTTCCATGTTTAACGGATGAAGGCCTTATTTGAGTTTCTCTCCTTCATCACCTCGTTGTTTTTGCAATATAGATTTAAAACATCTAAGTTTTATGCTTATAATATTCTGTTGTCCCTTTTACTTTAA
This sequence comes from Notolabrus celidotus, assembly GCF_009762535.1. Lineage (NCBI taxonomy): Eukaryota > Metazoa > Chordata > Actinopteri > Labriformes > Labridae > Notolabrus > Notolabrus celidotus. The sequence continues at coordinate 2,487,094 of NC_048272.1, read as the reverse complement.
GCTACAAGTCTCTTAATTGTAAAGGGTTATGTGTAATATTGTCATGCGGTCACCATCATGCAGACTTTGTGTCAATAAGGAAAAACAACAAACATTCCACTATTCGTCGACTATGGGCAAAATCTGATGAATCAGATTCGACTAAGCTAATCCTTAGTCGGGCTCACCCCTAATATCTACAACATATATTATTGATTATAGAGTCTGACCACTGCAGGAAGAAAAGACCTGTGGTATCTCTCCCTGAGACACCGCAGGTGAAGAAGTCTGTCACTGAACGAGCTACTTAGTGGTCTCCTGGAGGGGGGGTGTGACGTGTTGTCCATCAGAGAAGATAGCTTTGCTATCATCCTCCTGTCAGCCACCACCTCCACAGGGTCCAGCGGGCAGCCCAGGACAGAGCTGGCCTTCTTCACCAGTCTGTTCAGCTTCTTCCTGTCAGCAGCAGAGATGCTGCTTCCCCAGCAGACCACTCCACAGAGTCAAAGAAGGACTTCAGAAGAGCCCCCTCCACACCAAAAGACCTGAGTCTCCTGAGCAGAAAGAGTCTGCTTTGTCCCTTCTTGTAGAGCGCAAGTTGTTTCATTTTTTGAGGATGCTACAGACCAACCTCAGAGCTAAGTGGATATCACTGGACAAAAAATGTCGCCCCATGAAGTCACTTTCTTACACTTATTTTGGACCAATGCTTTCTTTTCAGTGTGCTCATCATAACCTAAAGTCTTAGTGAATTGTGATGGGAAAACTGAGATGAAAGATGATGCACATGGCCAGAGGGTTATCTAACTCATGTAGATATCTGTAGGGAAATAGACAAAGATGTATTAGGTTGCTTTCATGGAAAGCATTATAGAAGAATAGACTGACCATTTAACCCTCCTGTTATGTTGCGGGTCAATTTGACCCATTTTAAAGTTAAAAAATCAAAAGAAAAATGTTACAAATATCTTTCTTGGTTTGAAACTTCTTCTGCTTGGCTTAATTAGTGATCAACATATAGAATTGATCAACATCACTTCATTAAAAAAAAATAAAAAAATACAATTAATAAAAATCTAAGTCATGTAAAACTATTTTAATTATATTTAGGTCTTTCCAATGTGCATTTAAAAAAGTTTTAACATGAATTTTCATGAAAATCAAGTGAGTTATCCTCATTGAACCATGATCTGTGAGGATTAAAGAACACCATTGCACTTAATATTGATTTAAATGGTTAGTAATGGAGTTAATAATGAGATTAAAAACATGTTTATTGGGATTATTTGGGGGTTCTGACACTTTTGAATCATTAAATATACCCGGGTCAAGACCCAAGAACATCATTACTGTCCCAAAGAAAAAAACATAATAGGAGGGCCACTTTTATGTCTGTACAGTTTATATAAAGTTATATCCAGTAGCTGATATGGAAAGTGAAGCACTGCCACTGGAAAACATGTGCTAACAGTTAGCTTTTTGACCACTGCTGACACCCTCAAAAACATCTGTGAAATTTTTGCTCAATTGACTTAATTCACATTTTTGTTGACATGAATAAACATGAGAGTATTGTTACTTTTTAGCCTGTGTGACCTGTATGATGTTCCCAGGTTATTTAAATTCCCTCACCATCTGTGCTATTGATGTGTTGATCTCAAATGCCAAGTAGAGGCAGCCCATAAAAGTGTCAAGAAATCAAACTACATTTTTCTAACTGTTATGAGATCATTATTGAGGAACTTTAAGAACACTGCATTGTACCATAATTGTCTAAAGAAGAAGAAAGTAAAGAAGAACTCATATTGAGACACAGTGTTGGCATCAGCTAGCCTCAGGGGCGATTCTAGGATCGGATGTTTAGAGGTGCTGAGCACCCAGAGAGCTGCTTGGCCGGGCAAGATACATTTCACTGTTTTGTACATTTTAATGCAATTTCATTCCCACATTTGTGAAAGAAAAGTAAAACACTGTGACTTAACCATCAAATCTGATAAAGGTTATTTGAATGCTGAGCCACAGCAAAATAGAAATGGATTGGCATCATAAAAGAAACATATGGTAACCCTACTTTCTGGGGAAAGACAACTCTTTTTGATACAGCAGCTCCTCCACATATACATTAACAGTGTGTATGTTTCTGGAGTAAACCAGCCCCCTATAGTGAGTACCAAAAATACCAAAAATTGACATTGGAGTTATTTTTTGGACTTTCATTTGAAATACAATACACAACATGTAAAAACACATGAACAGAAATTGACTGTTTCAATGTTTTTCTCTCCCTTTTTACTTCTTGTCTTTATTATATAGTTTGCTAAGTTTTGCGTGCCACCATTCTCTGTTTGTTTTCTTACCGGGTTCTTCCTGATCTTGCACTCTCTCCTCTCCTTCCCCTTTTTCATCTCTTCCTCTTTGGACTGACAGTAATATACAAATAGATTGTATTCAACTAGATGGAAAATTACATAAATATTAAAAGATACTGATAATAAACTAATAATACTAATAAATAAAGTCCTCCTTGGAGCTGCTGTAAGAAGTTTTCTAGCTTGTTAAAAAGGACATACAGTAAAACAAACAACAATTTAAAAAACTCTCAAATTCTAGGGGTGCTGGGATTCAATTTAGGGGTGATTCAGCACCCCCCAAAAAAATGGGCTAGCTTAGTGTAAAAATGGTAACCAAAGACTAAACCATTCTGTGACAGAAAATGTTTATTTACTCATATTTTTGATTCTGATTGGTCACAACACCAAAACAACAGTACGGAGCAACAGCAAAAGAGACACCACAGACAACCTGATCACATGCATCATATCAATCATTGAAGGGAGTGACGTCCAGCACATTCTACCATTGCCTGTTGACACTGTGACAACATGTTTCCACCTCATGGTGTCGGGAACAGGAAACAGTGACACTTACCCTGCACAGATGTGAGAGCAGCCTGAGGAGCAACTGGACCCAACCATCTCTGGTAGAGAAAATTGGTGCAAGATCTTCCTCTGTTATCAAGGCAATGGCAGCAGAGCTGGTGGGTGCATCTCAAAGCTGCCGGTCACTGCAAAGTAACTTCAACCAAAAGTGGTTGTGATAACAGCATCAGTGTTGTTGTGATGTTTGCCTCAGAGGAAAATTTTGCTGCTCAAGGCTTTCTCTTCTAAGTCTCTGGAGACAAAATTGAGATTCTCACTTCAGCCTCATTCAAGTTTCAAATTGTTCTCATTAGTTTCTCCTAAAATTCACTAGGAGAAATAGTTGAGACCATGACATGAGTCTTATTTGAGACTTAAATGAGAGATCTCATTAATGGCTAATTTTCTTTTCTTTTTAAATTATATTTTTGACCTTTTTGCCTTTATTTGACAAGACAGCTGAAGAGAGACAGGAAATGTGGGGAGTAGTGAGCGGGGGAAGACATGCAGGAAATGGTCAACCAGCCCAGAATCGAACCGGCGACCCCTGCGATGAGGACTGTAGCCTCTGTATGTGGGCCGCTTTGACCACTAGGCCGCCAGCAGCTAAAAAAATCCCCCCCTTTAATTGTAATAATCTGGATAAATCTGGTCAGCCCTTTTGCGGCCCATATTCTAAATAAATGGTCTGTCATACCTGGTATGAAATCTCTATCTTTTGCAATTTCGCTCAAATCCACTAAATCTTTGTGAAGTTGTTTTGTTCCAAACAGACTTGTAAAGGAAGGACCATATTGTGAAGTCAAAGAAGAGATCATTTCATATCTAAATAGCTGATCTTACAAGTGGTTCAAATGTTTTAATGAGAATTGTAAGTTTGTGGACAATTACATTGAAATCTTAATTTTGCAGGGCACTATAAATGTTCATGAAAAGATGAGCTCCGGCTCTTTCTTTGCTCCATCTGAGCTCAACTTGAGACCCAAAAACTGAGTCTGACAAAAACAAATGGATGAGGTTAGATTGAGACAACTGAGGGAGCTCCCTGATTTCTCCACCTGAGCTCAAAAGGAGTCACAACACTTGAGAAATACCTGAGAATCATTTCAGATTTGGACCAGATCTCCTTTTGAACTGAAAGGGAGACTAAGCTGAGACTTTTTGAAACTTTTTTTCTGGAGGCAAGAATGAGAAACAGGAGACATAAGCTATAGTCTCATTTTGCTTTCAAACAGATCTCACTGTTGTCTAGGAGACATAAAAGAAACACTTTTGAGATCTCATCTCTAAATGTATTTTCCTATGGGTGTGTCCACTGCAAAGCTCTGAAAAGAAGAAGGGTGGAATGAGGAGAGAAATGTCAACAAAGATATTCCTGAAGAAGTCTCATTCACCTTGTCTGAACTCACCTCAGCTGCATGACAGGGTCTTATTCAGGATTGTAAATGAAAATGAATCCTTACTTGACTTAGTGATAGAGTGGCAGTGATACCTCAGAGACTTGCAGACACTTGGGGTAATGGAAGGTAAAATGACTCTTGTGTTAGTGTTTGTTTCTCACCGTTTCTCCTTAACTCCAGTGCACACAGGAGTCCCATTTTTTTAAAAATACCTTGACATGTATTCCAATTTCAATGTTTGACTCTTGATCATCTCTTTCAGAGTGTAGTGGTAAGTGCACCGGGACACAATAGTTTGCACCTGTTTGCTGTGAGTTCACCAGTGGTGGGTAAAGGCTGATTTATACTTCTGCGTTGAATCAATGGCGTAGCCTACGCCGGGGGTCCGCGTAGCTCCCGTACCTACGCCGAGGCCTACGCACATAGCTGACGTGCACCTCCTCCAAGTTATATTTTTGGCCTTTTTGCCTTTATTTGAGAGGCCAGCTGAAGAGAGACAGGAAATGTGGGGATTAGAGAGCAGGGGAATACATGCAGGGAATGGTCCACCAGCTGGGAATCAAACCAGCGCCCCCTGTGATGAGGACTGTAGCCTCTGTATGTGGGGCGCTTAAGGCTGATTTATACTTCTGCGTTGAATCAACGGCGTACCCTACGCCAGGGGTCCGCGTAGCTCCCATACCTACGCCGAGGCCTACGCACGTAGCTGACGTGCACCTCCTCCAAAATGTAACTCCCCGTAAAGCCGACGCAGACCGCAAGCCCTGTGATTGGTCCGCTCGGCGGCTTTGTCTTTTCCGCATTTACAACACTTCCGGGATCCCGGACATCGGCCGCACATCGGCCGTGTATTTCATCTCCTCCTCTCTATTCTTCATGTAATCATGTCTATATGATAAACAGCAACATGTATCAGCTGTAGATTAACATAACACGCTCTGAATCGATGTGGAAAAGTAAACAGAGATCGTAGCGGGACCGGAAGCAGGCGGCCGGCTATCAGAGAGACCGCACTGCCCTCAGGAGTTTCGGCGGAGAATTGCTGCGCGACACGGACTCACCGACGCACAAGTATGTGGTGCTCATGTCTGCGTCAGCCCCTGCTGCGTAGGGGAGACGCAGAAGTATAAATCAGCCTTAAGTTGCACTCCTGGAACACACCCCTTGATGTTAGGCTGCCTCCCCTCTGCTGGCACCCCTCACTTACCCCTCCCATTTTGCTAATTTTAAATCACCTTGGACTGGGAGTGTCTTTTTAAGATAAATAAACAAATTATATTGTAATAAACTTTAATACATCTCCCTAAACTGACTAATGCACATCCTTCCACCTTGCATTAAGAGGAAGAGGCGAGAGTTCTGACCTCCACTGAAGGTAGTCAGTAGAGGGAGCTCCAAATGTTTTGGCTTCACTTCTGGGGAGCTGTTTTGTGGTCAATCTTGTTATACAGTCAGATAGAAAACTTGGGCTCTGAGCATTTCTTTTCAGTCATCTGCTTATCTTATTCTTGGCTGCTATTTTTTTTGCATGTGTCACACCTAACTCAAAATAACAAACAGAAGTTTAACAGGTGGCATTATTCCTAGCTCAATTTCCTCTGTCTTTATTCTTTGCACCGTCCATGTTTTTTACCCTGTTTTTAGTTAATGGTGAAAAAACTGACTATTAGATCACCACTCCTTCTGTCATAAGGTCCTCATTATAAATTGGTGGGGACAGCTGATGAGCAGTTGACATTTCTCAGTAGGCCACCATAGCATTAGCTCTTTAGTGCATTTTGCTGTTGAAATAATTTCAGGCAGTTAACCCACTTTGTTCAAGGCTGCATAAGATGCTGGTCAATTGCCTCGGCGTCATTAGTGACAAACTAATGGTTTTAAATTTTTTGATTTTGAACGCTGTTGATGGACACCACAAAGGAAGGAGCACATGAGGTGCGGCAGCCTCGGTGCTACTCGCCGGCCCGCAGCACTAAAGAACAGTAATGGTTCTAATTCCAATAAAGAGAAAATCCAAGGTCACACTGTGAACTTCCTCCCCATCAGAAGAGCACGGAGACTGGCTGGGAGAGTGCATAATATCCTCACAGCTATTTTTACCCTCAAATTAAAATCTATGACATGTTGAAATGACTGCAGTGTGCAAGAGGGGTATTCAAAGCAGACACTAATGACGCTTATTAATGGCGTGAATGAAGTCTTGACAGGTCGTGTGTCATTCTGCAGGCAATGCTCCACTGGCATAATGGCTAATGTAAGTGGGGATAATTATATATATTATACCCTGTCTTATGGTATTTTGGCAGGAGTATGAGGAGCCAGGCAGTTAGAGAGGAGAGTGAAAGCGCTTGTTCTTTTTAAGACGGAGATGTGCATGCATGTGTGTAAGTGAATGTGTATGTGTTTGTGTGTGTTCAGTAGTAGTCCATGGGATGGATAATAGTAAGACAACAGCACCAAACAGTGGTTGAACAAGAAGCCTGCATAGAGAGACGGGCGGCAGATGATAAGCAGCGTTCGCAACATCTGTGTTCTGATTCAACGTTTTGTTCAAGGCAACAAAGTGACATTCAGAGTCAGTGAGCTCTGCTGAGGGAGTGAAACAAAAACAGACATGGTTGTCTTTGACAGAACAACAGTACTACACATTTAGGAAGGGATTAGAGATGCACATGTGTATGATGTATTGGAGTTTGCATGATCCGTCTTAGGCGGTAAGACAAGCAATAACCATTAAATCTGTGTTAGATGCTCTGAGCCTCATAGATCACAGAAAGAATTAGGATAGGAGGTGAAAAACAAGGCATTGATAACAGCATTACACTATAAAACAATGAGTAAAACAAGAACAGATATAAAATGAATAATAATTAGAATGAGATGTTTTTTAATGAAGATGAAAAATTCATTTAAGAATGACTTGAGGACAGCTTCACACCTAGAAACGCAAACATGAAGGAAAAAACACCATTATAGTAACTGCACCTTTATTATTAGGATTATAACAACCATGTGAGTTAAAGATATGATCTGGTAGGGAGAGGAAATTAAAAGAAGGAAATGAGTAATGTTTTTAATGAAATTAATGTTTCTCATTAAATAGCATTAATTTGTAGGCATCCTTATCTTTGAAAATAAAAAATAGCACCTATTATTGATATTTACAACACTTTGTATCATTTCTGCTTTGTATGAAAATTAGAAAGAAGATGTGGCAATGATGATTTCATATTGCATTCTTCCCCCAGTTTAGCCAACTTCATCTATAATTACATAACTTACAACTCTAATGTACAACACAGTAAATAGAGTCAAAATGTAAAAAAACATCAATTAACTAATGGCAGTTGTGTTTCTGGTTAAGGGTTCACTGCAGTGGATGTGTGTGTGGAGAGTCGGGGACAGCTGTGAGGGGCCGGTGGGAGGTTAGGGTGTGTGACGAGTGGAGGAGAAGGAGGATGGGGTGCCGGCAGAGTGGATCTTGGTGGATCTCTCCTCTCTGTGATGTTGGCGGGAGAGAGCTGGCTAATTGGAGGCCCAGCGGTAAAAGAAAAGAAAAAAAAAAAGCTGTTCATTAATGCCTCTGCCTCTTGGTCCCCTCTTCTCAAACACCTTGCCTCATTTATCTCTGTATTTACCCACCAACCCCCCCAATCCCAACACAGGACCCCAGAACACAGCAAAGGTTCAACGTGGAACAAGGGGAAAAAGGAAGAAGGAGAGGAAGTAGGGGAAGGAAGGGAGGGGGAAAGAAAAAGAGGGAGAGAAAAGGGTAACTTATGCTCAGTGGGAATTAACAAAGCACTTAGTAATTAAATCTAAATTGACATTCTGGTAATTAGCCTCTTGATTAGGAGCAATAACACAATTAGCCAACCAGTCTTTGCTAATTGTTAATTAGTATAAGCAAAGTTATTGTGTGTGTGGCAGAGGGAGGCATGTAAAAGAACAAATGTTAATCTGTCTCTCTTTCAACAGCCGCGTCCCCGTCCTTTTTTCCTCATTGCCTCTCCATTGAGCTAGCAGGCAGGTTCATTGCCTTTCTCTTCACTCAAGCTGCATTCACAGGCAGCAGTCAGTAATTAGCTAAAAGTCTTATCGAGGATATCATCAGAGAGGAGGCTGAGCTGTGCTGGCACATCTCCATGTCTCTCTAAAAACCTTAGCCGAAAAACATTCCTCTTCCCCCTGCCTGCCTGCCTGCCTGCCTGTGCCTGGTGAGGTGTCATACGGGGGGGGTGTTTTTGTCTGAATAAAGATGTGATGTGGATTAAATACAATCATAAAAAAAAAGAAAGGGAAAAAAGAAGGCACGGTGCCGGAGATGAATCTTAAAGAGATGTAATTCATCTAAAAGGTTTTAGTTTATGAGGCAGAGGAACAGAACAGCTCATTAAAGGCGGACAGAGGAGAGAGGACACAGGAAAAATAGATGAAGGGACAATAAAGATGTGCCAAGAAGTGGAATTTACATTGGCCACAGGTGAAACATGGGTTAGTTTCAATTAAGTAGGGCTTAGCAGAACAATAAATTTAATTTACACAGGACTTCAAGGAAGTAAGTGAGGGGCTAACTCTGAGATATTTAAAAAGAAAGACAGGCTGGAAATCTCTTCCTTCCAATCAGGTCCATGCCTTCTCTTCATGGATCTGATCATCTGTAAACACAGCAGTTGTACTCCAGCAGTAAACATGGATGACTGTTAATCTTCTGTGACTTGGACAAATGGTCGATACACTGGTCAGGAGGTGAGAAAACACACAATGGTATCAGCAGCTCCACAATCATTGACATACAAGAATACACACAGCAGCCCCCCAAAAAACCAACGTGTGCACTGATAACCCTGCATGTTCCAGTGTGTGTGTGTGTGTGTGTGTGTGTGTGTGTGTGTGTGTGTGTGTGTGTGTGTGTGTGTGTGTGTGTGTGTGTGTGTGTGTGTGTGTGAGCAGCATGTACCCAGCTCCAGATTAGCTAGCTGGTCCCTCAACACAAATATTTGGCAGCAGGATGAGCTGTCTCAGGAAGCACCAGAACATGAAATTAAGCAGGAAAGGTGGAGGTGCCAGCAGAGCCGAGGCAGGCCTGCTGAGAGGAGAGGAGCACTGGGCGAAAAGAGGGTGGAGGTGGGGTGCACAGCTGCATGGTGACACCCAAAAACTCTGCAGAAGAGAGAGAGGAAAAAGGAGAGTTAGAAAAGTTAGCTGAACTGGCAGTAAATTTGTACATTTTAGTTTCTTGTAATAAAATTTGGGATAGAAAATGTTAAAAAAAGAAGTGTGCGCAGTGTCAGAGTGTGTAGGTGTTATAGGGTCTCTCTTGCAGTGGCTCCTGCTGTGTCCCACCCACCGTGGCTCTAATTGGATCCTTATTACCAGGCCAGCCTCCATCCTAGGAATGATGGATTCATACCACGCAGAATTCCATTAATCATTCCTTATTCACAGTCCACTCCGACGAGAGGGCAAATTCATTTCTTGGCGCGCCGAGCGGCCACCATAATGAATATTCATGAAAGGAAATTTGGGGTCAGGCCTAATAAGGGAGGTAATTTGTAATTTGCGCTGTTCCCGCTCGGGTCTTGTTCGGCAGGTTAACCTATAGAAGAGGAAGGCACATGCAGAACAGACACCAGCACCCACACACTGGAACCCACACTTAAACATACTGTATTTTTACTCCCAACCTGCCGGGTGCCAGCAGGAGTCATGTACATATTCAGTCTCAGTTTTTGAACATTAGCCTAATATTAGCGAAATGATGAGGAAACCACGCTGGGTGTCACCCCTCTAAAAAGTAAAAGAGCGTGCCTCTTAGAGCACATCTTTTAATTTTTTCAGATGAAGCTCTGAAAATGTTGGTAACTTGTGTTTTACTTGTTTTACTGTGTGCAGTGTGACCCTTTAATAAGTCAGGTCATACAACCCAACAGAAGACTTTCAGTACAGCAAAAAAAAAATCTGATTCAGTGAAAATTACTACTGTTACTTCTTCTGGAGCCCTACAGCTGAAAAAAAAAAAAAAAAAAAAAAAACAAAGAAAGAAAAATGGCCTTAATTTTTGCAAAATGGCAGGTCCTTTCTTCCTGACCAAACAAGCCCTGTAGACTGTTGAACACTTTGTGAGGAATCCCTTTTAAATAAAACAGCTGCTTTAAGAGAAAAATAACAAGCTCTTCCACTCTGCTTTCACATCACAGCACTTTACCCCAAAAGCATTTTACTACTCCAGAAATTATGCCCACCTGGCATCACTTAAAGTCACTTAATTAATAATTTATCAATACATTTGAAGTGATTAAAATTCATGACCAGAAAGTGTTTTTAAAATAGTGCCCCTTGCACCCTAAGGGTGTCCAATCAGTGCACTGCGTTCGTTAGATCAGGAAGGAATAATTAATTGTACCTGAATGTTTAGTGGGGTCAGGCAGTGGGGGCAGGATGCCTACAGTTCTGTGTGTGTGTGTGTGTGTGTGTGTGTGTGTGTGTGTGTGTGTGTGTGTGAATGTATGTGCATGCATGTGTGTGCAGATCTGTGTACTGAGGGTTGGAGGTGTTAGTTACCAGCACTAGTTGACTGCACAGCACAACATCTCTGTATGGAGATCAAAGCAGACAGCAAGAGTCGCCTCTTCATCACCCTCATGTGTTTGCTCTGTTTATACCACACACACACAAATACACACACTTGAACACAAACTGATCTAGCAGCATCCCATCATTTCTCTGGCACCCTGTCATCACCTTATTTTCGTCACTGCCTCTCCCCTTTGTCGCCGTCATCAGCCTCCATCAGAAAATCTAACAGCCATTAAGTGACCATGATTTAGACGTGATGTCAAAGACCTGTCACCCTCTCTCTCTCTCTCTCTCTCTCTCTCTCTCTCTCTCTCTCTCTCTCTCACTCTCTCTCTTACACATGCACATGTTCTACATGATTGACAGCTGGGAGGCCCCCTCTGGGTCAGAAGAGGTTAGCAAAGTGTGACACTTGTACACGCACACACGTGTAAATATATGTTAGTATGTTACCAGGTAGATTTAAGGTATGTTCTTTAAATAATATCTTGAGGTTGTGATACTTTTAACACTTCTTTACAAGAAAGTTAATAATGGAAGTATGCTTCCTGCTTTACCACAATTAGTGCATGGCTGTAGGAGCAAAAATGATGTGATAGTTTTTCAATAATTAAGTAATTCAAATTTTCAATTCCATTTTCCAACAATCACTGTTAAAGCTGGGGTTGGTAGTCTCGGAAAACTAGCATGAATTTGAATGTAGCATGTCCTCATCACTCCGTCTAACCCCTCCCCCCCATCCCCTCGGAGCTCCTCCAAAACGACTTGCGACCATATGATGGTGACTGATTCAAAACTGGTCCTCACCAAAACATTCTCATAGTGAAAGTTAAAAACACAAACAAACATGGCTGCTGTTAGCACTCACAACTCTCATGCTAGCATTATCCAGTTGTACTGGTGACACGATATCAGGAGAAAAGTTATAACACATATATAATACTGTAACAGCTCTACTGTTTGTTAAACTTGATCAGTGTAGATGTTCTTAATTCCTACAGTGTTGACAGTCAGTGAAGGCATCAGGAGAGGTGTAGAGTGTGTGAGCTGGAGAGAGGAGAGACAAGAGGAGAAGTTCTTCATTCATTCAAACATTGATTGTTGCTTTGTTGGTTGGCGTGTTCACGGCCGACAGTGACCGGTTATTAAAACTAAACGTGTTCACCAATCGGCTCGTCATCCCAACAGCGTCCGGACGGACGTTACAACACATGTACATTTTTTGTAGGACTTACTAAATGTCATTAATTCTTCTGCTTGTCAGAGCCCCCGTGGTGAGAGCTTTTTAGACTCTGATCCGGACTACAGTCCTGAGCAAAGCACCTCATCGGGTCAGAGGGGACAGGCCCAAGGTGGAGCAAGAGGGGCAGTCAGTAGAGTCAGGGGAAGCAGAGGCAGGAGATGTAATGAAATGGAAATGTACGCGCAGGAGGAGGGCAGAACGGCAGGACGGGATTTGAATGGTTTAAAATTTTGGGTCCCAAAAAACGGTGATTGGTTGGTGTTTTCCCAGGTTTACTCCGGCTGTAGATAGCAGCTTTTCTTCGCTCTTTTTTTAAGAACACAATATTTATTGATTACCATCAGGACATAAAGATCATTTTAACCAGTATAACAAAAAGTGTATCTAAATCTGAACACCCAACCCCAGCTTTAACACTTATCACCTCATCTTTTACTGATACAAAGTGGTTTTGCAAAATACATTATGGACAAAATAAGATTAATTGAAAACAACATAAACAAAATATTAAAGTCTGTGTTGTATGTTACAATGATTTGAAGTGCTTTAAAGGTTGTTGACTATAACACATCTTCTAATTATAAGTCTTCACACATGGGCACAGATGACTAATAAACTAATAAATATATGAACTGCAACATTCAGTGCTGATTCCAAGTTAGTGTCAAAAAATGAACACCAGCTCTTCTTTTTTTAATTGCTGCTTCCTTAATGCTGAGGATCTGAATGACTATCTGATTACATTCGTTTCAAATGCACACACAAATGTAGAGATGTAGAGTGGTGTAAGAAGAGAGTTAAACCGTCTCTGAAGACATCTGAACTTAAACCCTACTGAGCTGAACACTGAAGGGACCAGAGAAGGGCAAAGGGGCTATAAAGAAGTGCCTCAGCAAAGAAAGACAAGTGCTATTGAAGGTCTAAATAGGGAGCACGGTGTGTGTTGCAGCAGAGGTGAGCAGACGGGTCTGTGTTTCTCCGTCCTCTCATGTATAATACATCTCTCTCTGTTTCACCCCAAGGTTCACAAGCCCAGGGCCCTAGAGACCAACACAGTCTTTTAAAGATATGTGCTCACTTAATCACTGAAGAAAAGGGCCCCCAGAGCTAGCCTAATATTATAATTAATTAATTCAACCAAAAAGGGGTATTAAATTTCCTCCCTCTTAGGATATCAGCTGAATACATTGACCTTTGTGGAAATCGCCCTCTAATTCGAATCAGGTTTCCGAGCCGCTTACAGACTAAACTTGTTTCTTTTTCTCTTCTCATGTATTTTGCTTCTCTTCTTGTCCGTGCGAGTTTGTGCAGAAGAGTCATAGAGGTTCATACGCAGGGGTGAGAGTGCAAGTTTGCGCCTTCGTTTTGTGTCTTCCAAGATTTGTGTACATCTAGATTCCCTCTTTGCAGATGATCGTGTGATGTGTGCAAATGTATCTGAGGGTGTGTATGTGCGTGTGTGCCAAAGTGTACGCCAGTGTTAGTGATCCCTAGTTTTATCTCTCTGCTGTAACACAGAAAAGAACAGAAACTTTTCTTATTACCGGAGAGAGTGGTGGAATAGCAGGCAGCTAAGTCTCTGTCTATCTCTGTCTCTCTCTCAGCGGTGTAGCTGACTCCCCAGTGTACTCCAGGTCTTCAGTAACTCTGACTGAAGTTCAGAGGGGTTAGGTAGTATACTCAGGAGGAAGGGGGGAGACAAGAAGAAGAGGGGGAGGAGGTGGAGGGAGGGGGGGTTAAGTAGGATTGGAACAGTGGCAGTTTTAAAACAGAACTTTAAATCTCCACCTACGAGAAAGAGAGAGAGAGGAGGAGGAGGACAATGGCGTCATGTGGCGTGCCGTTATCTTCAGGTCTCTGAAAGGCGGGAGACGAGAGGATGAGAATAAAAAGAAGCTTGAAGAAGGGCATAAATGTGATAACAGCTGTAGGCTGTATAATCTACGCTGCTTTTCAGGGAGGTAGGGGGAGAAAAAAAAAAAAAAAAAAAGGAAGTCAAATCTTTTGCGACCTTCAGATTTTTTAAGTTCAGCGAAGCAGCTTCTCGCTCACAACACCAAGCGAAACTGGGAAGAGGATTTGCAAGATGGATGGATGAACGGATGAGTGGATGGCTGAATTGGCAGATAGAGAAACAAACACAGCAAGAAAAGAACAAACAGATCTCAGGAGCTTAGGTTTGAACGAATCCTGTGTGCCAGGCCATTAGTCAGTAATCTTTGCACACCAAGGTCGGTAATGTTGTCCATCATTTTTGGAGTGTAAAAAAAAAAAAACCTGCGATGAAGACATGTCCCGGGATTCATCACTCTCATTGCTTCTCCATCAGCTGCTGGTGGAAAGGATGGAGTGGTTAACCTTCAAAATGTGACAAATTCCTTGTCAGGCGCATTGTGTATCTTAATAATGATAAGCCTAATTTAGTACCTCCCCAACCAACCCTCAAAACTGAGAGACACTACAGAATTAATGCTCCATGTTTGATCAGAACAACACTTTGTCTATCATGTTCCACAGCGGCCTGCTGCTGGTGTTTAGAGGAGACATCATGTCTTAATCTTACAGAGGTTGCACCACATGACATTCAGTGCACTTCTAAACAATATATTCATTTTCTGTGTGAAGAAATGTCAGCTGGGTCTTGTTTGTCATCTGCCTTAACTATGCTGTGAGAGTGTTGTGGACCACTAACTCCCCCTACTGGACATCGAGGGCAAAGAGGTTTGAAAAAAATGGGAGAAATGACTGTAAAAGGAAGGACTTCCTATTGGTATGAAAATGTAATTTCTTCAATGAAGAAGCACTTGGATATTATTTCATATTTATTTTTTATAATCATGGTAGAGTTGGTGACGCTTTCTTAGAAATGCCTGTTTCAGAACTTTCCCCAACAACTACCTTACTCTCTGCAGACTACGCACACATAAATGTCGTTCCTCTTCTCTTTCTTTCCTCTGCTTCTTCCTCTGCAGCAGTCAGAGAGAAAGTTAGAGAAACCCACCACCACCACCGCCACCACCATCACCTCACCTCTCCTGCAGCCTGTCCCTGCTCCTCCATACACATGAAAAGCCTGATCCTTCCATTGCCACAGTTAATGGTGGGGACATTATTCATCTCTCCAGCCAATTTGAGCTCCTTTTCTTTCAGGGATATAGAGGCACGAGGGGTTGAAGGGGAGTCGCGAAGAGTATTAAATATGTAAAGGAAGATGGACAATGGTGCGGCAGAATAAAGAGGGGCAGGGGAGGTGGGAATGAAGAAGGACAGGAGGTGTTGAGACCGAGTTAGTTGGTGAGAGAATGTGAGGAAGAAAGAAAGAAAGGAATGGTCGCCTTGCCTGCGTGATGGGAGTTTGTAGCTCTTAGTTTTGACCTTTAAGGGGGATGCTGCGTTTTGGCCATGTGACGGCATTTATTATATATAGTAATTTTAAAAAAGCATGGATAACTCTTTCTAGGACTTTATGGGTTAGAGAAGTTTCTTAGCTGGTAAAAGCTTCTCTTTACATCAGAGATATCCTGTTTATTCAAAATGAGGGGCTAAAATTATGCCAATACTTTCTTGAGCTATATTTTTAGATTTGTATGCCTATGGTTAGATGGTACAGGACAGTTGACAGAGCAGGAGACCAGAGAAAGAGTATTGGGTGACGTATGAGAAAGGGGCCGCAGGTTGGAATCTCTGTGTATTGTCTTTGTGGCTGCTTATCAATCGGGAAACTATGAATTCATCACATTTTGTCAGCTTATTGAGGTTTAGACAACATATTACCTGGAACCCAATAGTAAGACATGATAATAACATTTCTAGCTTCTCACCCTGAGATGGCAATCAGGAGAAACATGCTGCTGGTTCAAGGCAAATACAACAGAAGGAATGCACTGCAATTGAATAAATATAAATATGCTCCAAAAAGACAGCAACATGCTCCTTAATACATGAACAAACTTAAAAAGTGCTGCAAAATGAGAGTTTCACACAGCAGTGTATTGATATCTTCTATAATTGTCAGAACAACGAAGTATGAGCTTATGAGATATTTTGTCCCAACCATACTCTTTATGTAAATTTGGGCTCCTATACCCTCCAGACTGAGATTTAGATTACCAAAGGCAAAGCCTGAAAATGTAATGTAAAATTATTTTTATCTCTCAAGCCTTAAAAACTACTAAATCCTAATGATGACTAAGTAGATTAAGCATTTTTCAGTTCACTTCTGATGTCTGAAGATGGTTTTGATGACAGTTTTTCATTCTCTTTCTTGTTGTCTCTTGATGTATTTTGGTGTTCATGCAGGCCTTTAATAATTTCTTTGGATTAAAGGATTTATGTCTCAGCAGGATGCAGAAAAACTGGTCCATGCATTTATCTTCAGCAGACTAGACTACTGTAACGGGGTCTTTACGGGACTCCCTTAGAAGTCCATCAGACGGCTGCAGCTCACAACTCAGTCCTAACAAGGACCAAAAAAGTAGACCACATCACTCCAGTTCTTAGATCTCTACACTGGCTTCCTGTCTGTCAGAGAATAGACTTTAAAATCCTGCTGATGGTTTATAAAGCACTGAATAGTTTAGGCTGATCTGCGGCTACTTTATGAACCACCTCAACCTCTGAGGTCATCAGGTACTGGTCTGCTTTCAGTCCCAAGAGTCAGAACGAAACATGGTGAAGCAGCGTTTAGTCATTATGCACCACATATCTGGAACACACTCCCTGAAAGCTGCAGGTCTGCTCCAACTCTCACCTCTTTTAAATCAAAGATTAAGACCTTTTTATTTCCCACTGCCTTCCTATCTTAGCTCATTTTAACTCACTTTAAATTAAAATTTTAATGTAATTCTTAATATATTTCTAATTTTCCTTTTCTTTTCTGTTTTATTATATTTGTCATTTTAATTGTGTTCTTTTAAGCTTGTCTGAATGTTTCCAATGCTTGTAATGTTTTAATGTAAAGCACATTGTGTTGTCCTCATGTATGAAATGCACTATACAAATAAAGCTGCCTTGCCTTGCCTTGCCTTGTACCTGAGTCTGTGTGCTAGGTTTTTATATGTTCTATGATTTCACCTGGCTCAAAAACAAATTTCCTCTCAGGGACAATATAGTGGAAGTGGTTGAAGTTGCAAATTTGCAGACAGGGGCTTGAGTGTTGCCAATTTTTGTTAATTTATAACAACGCTCAACTGGCAAAACATGATCACATCAGAGGGTTTTGTAAGGTAAAAAAAAAAAAGGTTGATCCAGTGATTTAATTTACAATTCAAAAAAGTTTGTTGAGAGGGCAGCCAGGCACTGTCAGGTAAGGCGGGGTAGAAGAGATTAAGATTTTTAAAAATAGAACCAAGGGGGAAACATATACAGCCTGATAAAAAAAAGTTTAAGGGCCCTAACCTTGAACCCTGGGGGGTGCCTTATATACATACATATATATTTTATTTAACATGGTAAACAATACAATGACAAAAACTACAGAAATGTGCTTCAGACAAATCAAATACTCCAAGAGTCAAGGAAGAGGAAACAAAGAGAAAACAAAAACAAAAAGCAGGACATATAACTCTAGTTAATATATAAATTAAAATATATGCAATATATCAGACACTAAGAGGGAAATCCTCTCCAAGAAACTCATTAAAAAGGTCTATTGTTTCATTACTTTTTTGGTTATCAATCTGTTCAGGTCAGCTGGTTAAACAAACAAAAAAAGGTTTATCCAGAGATTTAATTTACAATTCAGAGAAGTTTGTTGATAGGGCAGGGACTGTCAGGTAAGGCGGGGTAGAAAAGATTAAGTTTTTTAAAAATAGATAGGGGGAAACATCTACAGCCTGACACATTTTTTGGGGGGGTTGCAGTAGCTCAGTCCATACTAGGGACTTGACTTGGGAACCGAAGGATTGCCTGTTCGAGTCCCAGCATGGACAAAGTTTGTTCAAGTGGACTGGTGGCTGGAGAGGTGCTGCTTCACTTGCCTGGGCACTGCCGAGATGCCCTTGAGCAAGGCGTCGGACCCCCAACTGCTCAGGGTGTGCTGGTTGATGGCAGTATCCTCACTCTGACATCTCTCCCTAAGCATGTTCACTGCATGTGTGTGCATGATTGTATGTATATACCAAAAAACTGTGTGTGTAGCATGTCCAAAAATAGCATGAGTGAAAAAATTGAATTTCCCCCCTGGGGATCAATAAAGTACCTTTCTTCTTCTTCTAAAAAGGTTAAGGGCCCTAACCTTGAACCCTGGGGGATGCCTCATATTTTTTTTTTTTTTTTTTTTTAATTAAAGATGGTAAACAATACAATGACAAACACTACAGACATGTGCTTCAGACAAATCAAATACTCCAAGAGACAAGGAAGAGGAAACAAAGAGAAAACAAAAACAAAAAGCGGGACATATAACTCTTGTTAATATATAAATTAAAATATATGCAATATATCAGACAGTAAGAGGGAAATCCTCTCCAAGAAACTCATTAAAAAGGTCTATTGTTTTATTACTTTTTTTTTGGTTATCAATCAATTCAAGGGATTCAAAGTATAGTTTTAGTTCTTGTACATAAACAGGGAAATAGGTGATGCATTTTTTCAGTTTACATTTGTGAATATGAAATTTACCATAAATTGGGATGCCTCATATGAGAGAAGTTTTTTTTTCTGCTGCTAACTGAGAACATCCTGTCTGTCAGGGAGGAGGGCCCTGTGGTCCAGCTTTGATTTTCAGGCATTGTAAGAGATAGTTACATTAAGTGGTATGACAATGACAGGAACCGGAGTCGACAGAGAGCAAAATATAATCATGAATCTTCAGTAAGGCAGCGCTATGTCATGCTTGAAAACGGTCAATTATGTTGTATCTGTTCAAGTCCTGGATATCTGGAAGAAACAGACAAATCTTGAAAAAGATGGAATAAATTCTGAAAACGATTTGAAAGTAAAAAGCGTTAACTTTCAGTGGTGTCTCAAACTTTGGAACAAATTTAAATCAGTGGCGATAAATTGTAAAGCTAAAATCAATGTTGTGTCAACCGTGCCATCTTCATTAGAGGCTTTTTGATAGAGGGCCATCAGCTCCCACAGGAGTATGCAGGCTTGAAAAAGCCATAAAAAGTGGCTCCAATTTCCATCCATGTGGTAAAAGCCAGTACTTTTGGTGTGACTTCCAGTCTTTGTGTCAGGGAGAATGTACGCTTAGTGGCCTGGGATAGGAGAGATCATAAAGCAGATCATGATTGACGGCATCTTAATGGAGGAGGACCGATCAATAAGTAATATCAGCAGTTTTTAATTCAAGGCAACACACATAAACCTTTACCAACTTCACAATGTCACTCAGTGTTCATAAAAGTTTCTTGCACATCCCTTCGGACAAAAAGAGATAAATCCATCAAAAAGTCGTCTCAGTTTTATGGCCCAGCCCTCCTTACTCTCTTCCTTCCCTCCTTTCATCCCCCCCCTCATCTCCATTTTGATGTCTGTCTATTAGCAGAGGGTGAGGCCTTTCCTGCTCTCACATCCAGGGGCTAAATTAGCTCAATCAGCCCCCTTTCACCTCTCTTCCTTGGGCTTCAAGCTGAGTGACACACTGCTCCCCTGAGAGGGAGGGAGGAGTCACACACACACACACACACACACACACACACACACACACACACACACACACACACACACACACACACGCACGCACACACACACACACACACACACACGTACCAAGCCTAGCGGCCACAAGAAGACTATGGGTGGAGGGAGGAGGGAGGACAGGTAGAGGGAGGAATTGTGGTGAAGAGGAGGAAGAGTGAAAATAAAGGATTCATCCTCTCCTCTGAATGGAGCTCCTTGTTGAACAGAGAGGAAATTCTCAGTGATTGTTTTACTTCTCCTCCTTCCTCAACCCTCTAGATGTCCAAGTAGAGTTCTAGGTGTTGTGCCAAACCTCTTTCGAGAGGCCCAGCCATCAGGAAAAAAGGTGATGAGTGTTTCTCAGCGGGTCTTCCTTCACTACATCCCTCAGCAATCAATGCCAGGGGCCTCCAGAACTCCGCATCCGGGTGCCAACATCTCTTAAATTGCACATTCATGTTTGATTTGTCTCAACCCTTTCCCCCCTTTTCCTCCCCCTCTTACTAAACAGCCACCCAAGTATCCGTGGAAGTGCAAGGCAGGCACTTCTGCCGCAGTAATAGCAGTGTGTGTATGTGTGTTGGGGAAGAGATGGGCGAAAAGGTGGCGATCGGAGTGAGCCATAAGATCTACTCTTTGCAGCTCTACAGGGATTTATTAGACCTGGGAGTACATTAGCATCATAAAGAGCTGGGAGAATGGGCCTGTGGATGGGCTGCAGACACCACCACTACACTTTAACATGCTCTGCGGCATCATCCAGCGTGTGTGTGTGTGAATGAGTGCGGATGAGGAATAAGATTACCTCGATTTAAACTTAAGAAAGGCTGTTAAATGGTTTATGGATCATCCTGAAGCAGGGCTGGGCTAATATATCAGGAGATGATGGAAAAGAGCTGCAGAGGAGGAAGAAAAGAGGCCCAAAAAAAAGGAAGGAGCTAAGGGAAATTGGAGGCCACCACCTCGAAGAAAAAAGGCAAATTAGACTACATTAACATCAATAAATTATATATTGCAAAAATAGTTCAACTTCTTTTGTACTTTGAGGACTGGGACTGCTGCACACTGAGTTTAGGAAACTGTTTTATTCACCATGGCATATAAGGCAAGCTCTGTCCCTTACTGGGACACTTCTCTGCACTCAAAAGTACTAATACTGAGCATCCACAACTCTGCTGGCTATTATTTAGAAGGAACAAAAAGAGGATGCTAGCTAGTGATTTAAAGAAGGCAGTTCTACAGCAGCTCAGTCTTGTGACTCATAAAACAGAAGACAATTGAAGACACGGGGATCTTCTTCTGCAACATAGAGCCCTGCTGCCCCCTGGTGGACTTGTGAGGAAACTACTTATAATAGGTTTGTCAGTCTTCAGCCTGTATTTACAGTGGCCCTGAAGGCCAATAGTAATAAATATTTTAAAAGCGCAAAATACATTTCATTTAACAAGATAAATTTCATTTAACAAGATAAATTTAATTAAACAAAATAAATTTCACGAAACATAAATGAATTTCACAGAAAAAAAATACATTTCAGGGTCACAAAATAATGTATTTTGTGACCCTGAAATGTATTTTGTGAACCTGAAATATATTTTGTGACTCTGAAATGTATTTTGTGATCTCTGAAATTTAGTTTGTGTTCTCTGAAATGTATTTTGTGACTCTGAAAGTTTTTTTGTGATCTCTGAAATATATTTTGTGACTCTGAAATGTATTTTGTGACTCTGAGATATATATTGTGATCTCTGAAATGTATTTTGTGACTCTGAAATGTATTTTGTGATCTCTGAAATGTATTTTGCGGCTCTGAAATGTATTTTGTGATCTCTGAAATGTATTTTGTGATCTCTGAAATATATTTTGTGATCTCTGAAATGTATTTTGTGATGCTGAAATGTATTTTGTGACCTCTGAGATATATATTGTGATCTCTGAAATGTATTTTGTGACTCTGAAATGTATTTTGTGATCTCTGAGATATATATTGTGATCTCTGAAATGTATTTTGTGACTCTGAAATGTATTTTGTGACCTCTGAGATATATATTGTGATCTCTGAAATGTATTTTGTG
The DNA here is from genome assembly GCF_009762535.1 of Notolabrus celidotus. Classification (NCBI taxonomy): domain Eukaryota; kingdom Metazoa; phylum Chordata; class Actinopteri; order Labriformes; family Labridae; genus Notolabrus; species Notolabrus celidotus. The sequence continues at coordinate 2,465,274 of NC_048272.1, read as the reverse complement.
ATTCTGAAATGTATTTTGTGGCTCTGACTCTGAAATGTATTTTGTGATCTCTGAAATGTATTTTGTGATCTTTGAAATATATTTTGTGATCTCTGAAATGTATTTTGTGATCTCTGAAATGTATTTTGTGATCTCTGAAATATATTTTGTGACTCTGAAATGTATTTTGTGACTCTGAGATATATATTGTGATCTCTGAAATGTATTTTGTGACTCTGAAATGTATTTTATGATCTCTGAAATGTATTTTGTGATCTCTGAAATGTATTTTGTGACTCTGAAATGTATTTTGTGATCTCTGAAATGTATTTTGTGACTCTGAAATGTATTTTATGATCTCTGAAATGTATTTTGTGACTCTGAAATGTATTTTGTGATTCTGAAATGTATTTTGTGACTCTGACTCTGAACTGTATTTTGTGATCTCTGAAATGTATTTTCTGATCTCTGAAATGTATTTTGTGACTCTGAAATGTATTTTGTGACGCTGAAATGTATTTTGTAACTCTGAAATGTATTTTCTGATCTCTGAAATGTATTTTGTGACTCTGAAATGTATTTTGTGACGCTGAAATGTATTTTGTAACTCTGAAATGTATTTTCTGATCTCTGAAATGTATTTTGTGACTCTGAAATGTATTTTGTGATCTCTGAAATGTATTTTGTAACTCTGAAATGTATTTTGTGATCTCTGAAATGTATTTTGTGATCTCTGAAATGTATTTTGTAACTCTGAAATGTATTTTGTGACCTCTGAAATGTATTTTTGTTCTGTGAAATTTATTTCGTTAAGTGAAATGTATTTTTCGCTTTTAAAATATTTATTACTATTGACTGTCAGGGCCACCGTATATATATTCCCCAGAGTGAGACACAAACTTTAACACTACAACTTAAACACTAGAAAATAAATTCTCAAATATCATCAGACTTTGGTTTTAAGTTATATTAAAGATCTACAACTATGAGAAGTACTCCAACTTTTGAATTTAACTTTTCAAAGACTCTTCTGTCAGAATGATCACATTTTTTATTATTTTTTGCATTAATCTATTTAAGTTTGGTTTTGTTTCTAATTGCAGGAGGGAATTAAAAATACTTTTTGAGATGCTTTCAAATCTTTTGACAAATTTTATTGTAAAATATGTTGGGTTTTTTTTTAAACTGACACTAACTCTTAACATGTTCTTAATCATGAAGTGAAGCTTTAAGATGAAGCAGATATGTCTTTGAGGCTTTTAATGATACTCCATCTGGATTTATGAGTTGTTCTTTGTATGCATATTGATTATATTAAACCAGTTCTTGGACCAAAATGTTTCAATCTTCAGCAAATTAATGCCCAATTTCAAATTCCAAAGACCAACCCCTGAGGATAACCTCGCCAACATGTTTCCCAAATCACAGCAGAAAGAAACACCATCAGTCAGAGAATGGATTCTGGTAAAACATTTTATATTCTCAGTAAAATCAGAACCACTTTTTCCCTGTGTAGTTTGTAGTTTGCGCTGCAGAGCACCCTCTAGTGGAAGAGTAGAGGAGGCCTGAGCGGCTCTTTGGAGTGTCGGCTGGGTGACAGTACAACAACAGTCAAACTGTGGCTGATGGGGAGAAAAAAAGGCACAACACAGAAACAGACGCAGAGTCAGTGCTTCAACGCCATGGCAACCACAACTCCTTGGCTCAGAGTTTTGTGAAGTCAGTCCTCATTCAGTCTCCGTGGAAACCAAAGTCAAGAGAGGGAAAAGTTGTGTGATTCTGCTTCAGTCGGACCGAAACCGCAGGTAAAGCTTACATTCATATATAGAGAGCAATTTGGATTCAATCAAATCAGAGAATCACTTTCATCTATATCTGGCTCCAAGTTAAAAACAAAAATGAAAAATAAAATCCCGATCATATAAAAATGGCATCAAAAATGTACATGATCTATTCTGGAGTTCACAAACGTCTCCCTGCTCCTTCCCTCGTCAAACATCGCCGGCTGTATTTGCTTTATAATAGTGTGCTTACTATAAATGGCTCTGAGAAGAAATGGGTGTTTGTGAAATAAAAATTGAAACAGAACTAAAACAACAAGTACAAATAAAACATTTAAGTGGCTTAGTGGCATATAACATCTGAAATAAATCTTATTCCACAATTTCTTCCATGTACAAAGTCAAAACAATAATATAGTTTCCAGTGCTTTGGGAGATAAAATAAAACAACAAACTATATAGTAAAGAAAACAACCACTTTTTTTAATCAAGAAAATAAAATCACAATCAAAGTTATTCTTTTCTACCTTTATCGGTACTGATCAGGAGCTATATCAAGTCAACGCCAAGCCCTGGGTTAGCAAAGATAGAACTGTGGTCCACCTCAGCCTGACCCTTACATCACTGTGACGACTGCAACCAATGGGATTACACGTTCCCTTTACTGTAGGCGAACAGCAGACCTGAGATCAGCCTCTGCAGCTGGCAGCTTCACTCCACCCATCAGAGCTGGAGACAAGCTGATTTGAAAATAGCCTCAGGGCTGCACTGTATGTATTGAACTGTAGGTATGGGAGCACTATAAAGCCTATTTGTGTACAAGGTGAGCAATTAACGACGCCTGCTAGTGAACGGAGTGAGAGTGAGCGAAGTGAGTGTGCTTTGACGGTGAAGATAACACTTCACCTGCTGAAAACTGAGGCCAAGATCACACACTGTCGCTGGAACTTCAATAAAAGCCAAGGTCTAATAAGCCAGTGGGCAGCAGGAAAATGAAACTTTTCAAGGTATAGGGGCAAACTCTGAAGTATTTACAGGCATAACTGAAGTTGGTATTTAAGTCTAAACCCTGGTCATGACTGCTGATCTGTAAAAACATGCCTCTGAAGGGCAGCAGCTGCAAAAATGAAAAGGCACATTGATAGGGGTTGTGAGCCAGACACAGCTCAGGTTAACATCTGCTTCTGCTTAAAAATGATCCTGCTTGTGTATTATGTTACATTACCTGAGTATTTTGAAAACTATCCTTGGTTTTTGCCAGAGTTAACACACTTTTTTTTTACAGTGTCTTCTTTGGGTAAAGGTCATACCGGTATCCAGTGTTATATACATAGGATTTAGGGAAAGCAGTGTGTGTGTGTGTGTGCACGAGTGTGTGTTTGTGAGAAGAAAAGAAGTACAGCTAGGATTAAGGTGGATGCAATAAATGAAAGCTGGATTAACTGTCCATCCAAGTGTTTCTTAAATGTGGACACTTAAAGAAAACACTTAAGCTTAGCCAGCAAACACAGATCTTTGTCAAACAGCTAGCGCTGGAGGCAAAAGCAAACTGTGGAATAACAGATTGAGCAACAGAAAAATGTGACTGGACTGCATCCCCTTAAGATGAATTATGCATGCAGGGCCATGAAGCTATTTCCATTTTATTCACTATCGTTGGTTCAATCATTTATGGTTGCTAAAAGAGGCTGATGTAAGGAGAAAATAACTTGTCCTCTATCCAGTGAGACAATGCACTCACAGTTTGTCCTTGTATCTGATAACTTCAATCTAATTAACTGCTGGTTTTGTCCCTTGTTCAATTATGATTCAGAGGCACCTTTATGGAAAAGAGGCCAAGTGTGTGCTATAACTCCTGACCTGGCAGTGTGAGTTCAGCCCTTGTAAATGCTCAGTCTGTTGGGCAACGTGTCAAGTTTATCTCACATGCACTTGTGTGTTGTGTGCTTGTGTGTGTGTGTGTGTGTGTGTGAAGGTTTGTACTACAAGAACAAATCTAACTGTGTGGGTGCGGTGTACCCTCTATTTCTTGAGATAATTGCACCAAAAATGAGTGTCATCCATGTGTGTGTCTGATTTCACGTATGTGTCTGATTCCTTACTATGCTGTAAATGTGTTTTTATGTTTTTTTGACTACAACCTCTGCAAACCCCCCTGCACGTGCCCGTGTGAGTGAATGTGTGTGTCTACAGTATGTCTCCATCTTCTATGCTGAAGCTGGATCTGCGGCTGGAGTCAATTGACTCCTCGGGGGACATCGCGGAGAGCAGTGGGTCTCCTCCCATAGGGGACAGGGGCTCATCCATCATCATGAAGCCCATATCGCTTCTCCTCCCCTGGACGTCCAGCCCACCCAGGTCGCCGAGTCCTGACATCCCGTCTGAGAAGCCAGGGATCCCGTCGCACAAGTCCAGCGACTGGACAAAGTCAAAGGGCTGGGAGCTGCCCACAGATGGGTACTGGATGGGTAACTGGGGCTGCAGGTGTTGGGGGAGTGGTGGCAGCTGCCGGGGCTGAGGCTGAGTCTGACCCTGGTGATGGAGGTGGGTCTGTTGGAGGAAATGGTGGTGCTGCTGCTGCTGGGCCTGGTTCTGGGGTAAGTGCTGGGGCTGGATGTGGGCCTGTGGGTGGGAAAGGTTCTCCTCAGGGCTGGTCTCTTGTTTTATATAATTAGCCATCGGGTCATTGGGGTTCAGGCCGGAGGGAGAGTTGCTGGGGAGGCCATGCAGACGAGCCTGCATCTCCAACTCCTGCAGGCAGAGAGAAGAAAGCTTTAACAGTCTGAATACATTCAATGGGTTTCTATTGAACTAATTTACTAATTTCTACTGGATAACACTATCAATCTAGTAGAAAACTAAAGCCATTTCAGTACTGCTGCTGCTAAGACACTGCACTGTTCACCAGTTACTTTTAGAAATGACTGAAAAGTTACATAGTACCTGATTAAAAAAGGTTAACAACCTCAGTCCTCTGAAACATAAATGAAAGATCTGTGATGTACAGACAGCTCACTACAGTCCTCCACAGCTTCTCTTTTTAATGTTCTGGTAAGTAGGGGAGAACGGGATTGGTTGTCACACTTTTTACTGTTTTGATGATTGCTCATCATCAAAACATCTTTCAATAGTCATTCCTACATTAAATTGAAGCTTAAGGTGTTGGCTTGAAATGTGTATCCCTCTCATTTTCCAACTCATTGTAACAAAGAGGCAATTAACTATCAAAGACACTCTGACACATTGTTACAACCAACCCCATCACAGGGATGGTTGTCACACACTATGGGGTTGGTTGTCACACACTATGGGGTTGGTTGTCACACACTATGGGGTTGGTTGTCACACTATGGGGTTGGTTGTCACACACTATGGGGTTGGTTGTCACACACTATGGGGTTGGTTGTCACACACTATGGGGTTGGTTGTCACACACTATGGGGTTGGTTGTCACACTATGGGGTTGGTTGTCACACACTATGGGGTTGGTTGTCACACACTATGGGGTTGGTGGTCACACACTATGGGGTTGGTGGTCACACACTATGGGGTTGGTTGTCACACTATGGGGTTGGTTGTCACACACTATGTGGTTGGTTGTCACAATGATATTTCAATGGGAAAAATCTTTTAAAAAAGTCAAGAAGGCAGAACTAAATTTGAAAGTTTAATTGCACTGACAAGTGATTGGCCTACATAACTTAATGCATTTTAACATAAAATGAGGAACATGAACAGGAAACACATCTTTAGGCCAGCCTATATAACAACATAAAGAACAAAACAAATAGGCCTAACAATAATGGCCGACTCAACTAGGCTACATGCAGTCACTGTCTGAGTTACAGTGATGGTAAATGTAGGGTCTGCGCACTCCAACTCATTTCACCATGCATGATTTTGCCAACATAGGGGTTGGTTGTTACATGTGACAACCAACCCCAAAGAGAATGTGACGACCAACCCCAACTGGATTTTTTTGCTAGCATGAAGGCTAACAACCATCTAACAACTAGTTAGCTAGCTAATACAAATCTAAACTATAGCTTTCCCCTCACACTTTGTAAGGGTAACACTTGTTTTGTTATAAACCCATCGTTTAAAAGTCTAGAGGAAAAATACTGAGGAGCTGAATATTTACAATTTGACATGAAAAACACAAAAAGTCCTCTCACCTCAATTTTAGCTGTCTTACTCCAGTGAAGACTATGTAGGTGAGCTCTGATGCTAATTCTGGAAATGTCCATACCCCAATTTGAGAGACAGCGCCATTTGGTGGCGAGATATAACGAGTGTGACAACCAACCCCGTTCTCCCCTACTGGCAAGAGAGCCTTCTGTTTATATGCTTTTAAACTACAGAACTTCATGTTTCTGGATAAAACTATCAGTATTTTTAACCTGATATTTTCTTTTTAAAATAGTTTGACCCCTAATGTTAAAATGACCTTCATTTCCAACATGTGTTTTATAATAATTGGTTTCTCAAATTTGATTGCTTTTACTATTTCAATCTTCTTATCTTACAAAGTTGAATCTACGATGGTCAATTTTGTTCTAATTTACTGATAGTTTTTTCTTCCTGTGTGATGAACTTTATGCAGAATGATTTGCATGAAATTGGCTGTATTAATAAGGTTGACTTAATTCTCCTCACGTGAGTGTGGATTTGTTACCTGAATGCGTAGCATCATCTGTTTGTTAGCCATCTCCATCCTTTTGAAGTTGTTCTCTACCTCTCTGGTCCTCTGTACGTCCTTCTGCATGCGTTTGATGTACTCCACAGACGCCCGCAGTATGGTGCCTTTGTTCCAGCGCACATCACTATGCACACAGTAAGGTGAAAAAGCAATTTATACAGATAAGTAACTGGGAGCAGGTGATTAGATTCAATCATTTATACTGTAAGAGGTTAAAGCAACTCACAGGTCGTTGGTTTTGGGGATCATGGTGCCCAGCTCTTTGATTCGATCATTGATGTTGAATCTTCTCCTCCTTTCAACTACGGAAGAGGAAAGTAGAGACAGAGTGGAGAGATTAAAAAAAAGGGGAGACAAAGGAAAAACATGAAGACAACTCAAAGCCTGGAAAGAACAAAACTTGTTCCAGTCAAGGTGACCTTTTGAACTGTAACAATCAATTCTTGTGTCTGAACTGTATGTGACACAGAGTGCTAAGATCTGCAGCAGGTTTAATAGTGTGATGCATATGAGAATAGATCAGTGCATACTCCATGAATACAGTAAGAGGATAAAAGGGAAACTGTTAACACACACACACACACACACACACAGAGAGTCACACACAGTCACAGGCAATTACACGCAAGTGCCAGAACAGCAGAAATTACCAGGTTAACCATCCACCAAGAAGTTGTACTATGTCAGCTAAATCAGTGCAAGGTTGTATAAAGCTGTTTATGCGAGAGACAGATTATGGTCTGTTGATATGTGTTCGTGCATGTGTTTTTTTAAGGGTATACATTGCACTGGACGGAGACAGAGAAAAGGGGGTCTGACATTGTGTTAGAGCAGGGGTGAAGACTCACTCAGATTGTGGTTGTCTTTCTTCTGTCTCTCCTTAGCCAAAGCACGGGCTTCTGCATATTAGCAAAAAACAAAAAGCTGGTTAACAAACATCTGAGACTGTGCAGAACACTTTTTTTTTTTTAATGGTGTCAACAAATTCCTGATTTAAGATGAGGGAAGCAAAATGTGAAATGAGGTTCCCCCAGCGATTTAATGTTACTCTCAAGTGAATGACTTTTAACTTCCCCACCTGACAGTTCTCGTTTGATGGTCAGATTGGCAGGACAGGAGTTACTGGTCATGGCCACGGCTGGTCCCTTCATCCCAGGACCTGTGTACACATCCAGGTGACTGCTAGACAGGGGGAGCTGGGGAGGGGGCACACACAGCCACACACAAACACACAAAAACAGATATTTAGATTAAGAAAAACAACCACCTAATAACATAAAACTGACACTTTTTATGTCCACTTTAAAGACAATTTCAAAGATGCAAGAAGGGCAGGCAAATCAATTCTATATGTTGATTAGTGACAGTTTTTTAAGCCATGTAAAAGCTTTGTTGTCTGTAACCAGATTGGATGTGGAGATGACTCCTAAAGCACTCAAGTGTTTCTACTTATTGGATTGAAAAAGGCTTGCAGAGTAAATCACAAACACACAAGTTTCAAACCTCTTCCATAAACTGCGGTTTAACACAATTGCATGTTATTGAAGTATGACTGATTATGCCAGGAGTGATTGTTGATCCTAATTGAATTTAAAATGTAATGAAGACAGAAAGTCAAGCTAATTCACACTCAGATTACAGTCTTGTTAAAGGCATTATATTATTCAGTTTCCTAGACGACTCATTTACAGCATCCAACACCTTTGTAAGTACCTTCATAAAAACAGTGTTCATGTTTAGAGCGCTGTAAAGAACACATAACACTCACAGCAGGAGATAATGAAACAACATCACACTTAAGAGCAGCTTGCCAAACACACAACAATGATTGACTATCATGCTATCTTTATGATCACTCTTTATGGCTTTATTCTCTCCTCCGCCATCTCCGGCTCCTGTACTCGCACTCCTGGTTTGATCCCCTAACTTTTGCACTTTAGCCGTTGCATAAGGGGTGTAGTTCAGTTTTGTGTGGACTCCTAAAAAAGGTCTTGATTTCCTTTTAATTGTGCTGTGTAGTTTGAGTCCTACGTGCACTTTTTTTTTTTATGCCTCGTTACCGATCGTGTGGTGGTACTCCTTGCAGGAAGGGCAAATGCGGCGCTGCTAATGAGGCCTGACAGATAAAGAACTTCAAGGTGGAGATACGTTATCTACAGGCTACCGTGTGTGCTGTGAGATCAGACACATTCACACACATAAATAGACATACACACAAAGAAACATTCACACCTTCAAGTCTGCTTGTGTGCTATATCCTGCTAAAAATCTCACAGCAGATCTTAAGTACACAGCGATGAGGTGTTAATCTTCCCTAGTGAAGACGTGGTGTCTGAAAAATGTCTAACATTGGCCATTATCAAATATTGATGAACTGTTATATAGCTGTTTAATGTGGAAAATCACATCTTAAGGATATTTTCATCACATTTAATAGAATAACTCAACTGGAAGTCTGAGTTATAGTTTCCAGCAGACATTTTTAAATACTTCACACACTGTTTAGGAGGTACATCCCCCCTTTTACTGCTTTAAATGTAAAAACAAGGTTTTGCATATTTAAGTGACAGATGCCTGTGTGAAAACACATTATAATGCCCCACCCTGATTTTTTTTTGCTTCCTGTTTTTCTGCTGATGATACAAAACTACAAAAAAATAAATAAATCACTGGGTAAATCTAATTTCGTGCCTGTCCTGCTCATGCAACCAGCTCTGGTACTAACCCATCCAACTCAATTAGACAAGCAAGCATGACTGAGAGACTCAGTGTAGCTCAGTTTAACCATCCATTCACATTCACACTCCCACTTAGTTCACTTGTGCCTGGTATTCAGTGGTGCTTTTACTAAACTTTGAGATTCCAAGAATTCCACAGAGTTTGCCACTTTAATCCTCATCAGGATTAGTAGGTGAATTTAACTCACTGCCCTGTCACTTTGGGGAGTACAGCTCTGAGTTTCCAGCATATTCGACACAAAATATCCCTCTTTTCATACCATTGCATGACAGTAATGTGGTTTAATTAACACAGCAACAGTATGCTCCAAATGTGATAAAAGTGATTCTTTCTCAGTCAGTACTGTGCTGGCTTCACACACAGTAATCAATCTGAAGGCTGATCAAATGCCTAATCTAATCAATCAGTGTGATGTTGACAAGTAGACACACACACACATGCAAACAAATGCATGCCGACACACTCACGCTGATGAAACAATCAACAGCACAGGACATACTATCAAAAAAGTTACACGCGGCTGCCTGGGGTTTCCCTCTCACACACACAGACAGACACACACAGGGTCAGACAGACGACCACACAATGAGCAGAGCCTGTGTTTGTCCAAACCTGCACTGCAAAGCTCAAATGGTGCTCAAAATCATAGAAAAATAGTGCAAGGAGTCTGGATCTATTCTTTGATAACAAACAATTCAATGCAAAAAAAACCGAAATTCATCTAAAACTAAAAGCCCTCCTCCACCCTCCTGCCCGCGCTCTCTATAATCAGGGACCTGAGGTTGGGAGTTAGAGCCGTCACTGCATCTGTCAAAACTGTGGTTCACTCAGAGTGAATGCAAAAAGTCCTACAATGCTAAATAAAATCATTTTAACAGTCCAACAAAAACAGTGCTTCAGTGTCTTACCAGCTGAATCTGTTCTCCTTCAATAACTTCCACAATGGCATACGTCTTATTCATCTCCTTCATCTTCTACTCCTGCCCTCTCTAGGCCAGCGCTCTCTCTTCTTTTCTCTCTCTCTCTCTCTCCCCTCTCTCTCTCACTCTCTCTCTCTCAGCTCCTCTCTCTGCCACTGCTTCCCCTGTCCTGTGAGACTGACCTGGGCTGCATCGATCCCGTCTTTCTTCTACCTCCGCTCCTCACCAAACAAGAGTGAACTTTCCCCTAACTGGACTTTCAGCCTGTTTTCCCCTTGCACAAATTGCCCTCATCCCCCTCTCTCTCCCTCCCTCCCTCCCTCCCTCCCTCCTTTTCCTCCCCCCCTCTCCTTCTCCACCTCCCTCCCTCCCTCTGAATGTCTTGTAAACAAGTTGAACTCTAACTGCTGTCAGTTTAATTGTTAATTTTCAGAGTTGGTTGCCCTCAACACAAAGCATGGCACAGTCCTCGTCTGACTCGTCTTCCTTAAAGTTTCTAACTATGTCCAGCCAGCTTAAGGGATGGAATGTGTAGTGTTTAAGTCAATTACACATTTTGCATGTGCACACGTGAGTTTGTGAGTGAGTTTGTGAGTGAGTTTGTGAGTGAGTTTGTGAGTGAGTTTGTGTGTATGCCTGGAGAAAAAGACAGCCTACTGTCTCCTAGTGGGACACAAAAGATATATACGGATAACCAGGATAGCATGTTTGTAAAAATAAAAAACAATCATTGTGGTATAAAAACACTTACAAATACTCAATCTGCATAAGTAGTACCATACCAGACAGAAAAACTGAGAAAATTAGACATAAATCATGGGGGGGGGGGGGGGACAAAGAAAGAAGAAGACAGACTTTCCACAATTTCCTGCAATCACAGTTCCTGTATATGCTCAAAGTCTGAGTAGTGATGACACAGCACATCTAAGGCTGTGACTCACTCAGGGCAGACTGGGCCTAAAGGAGAACTTCATCTTTGCTGAACACAACCTTGTAGTAATACTGCCATGTCACTTAAAATCAGTTTTTCCAACCTTATATCAAATCCCTGAGATGAATCAAGATTTTACTCAAGTAGCTGGATTGAAATGAACACAAACATCTTATGCTGCAGTGTTTGAATACTATTTTAAAACAACTTTGTGAGAAATGTTTATATTTCTTTGAAGAGTTAAAAAAAAAAGGCACCAGATAGCAGTCATGTCCAGTCAAGATGCTTTTTTCTCTTTAAAATTAAAGGAAAATTGCAAATTAGAAATTTGAGTAACAGGACTTAACAATTTCTACATCCACAGAGTTTATACACTTAAGTTGTGTGTGTATTTTTTTGTTTTTAAGTTATATTTTTGGCCTTTTGGCCTTTATTTGAGAGGCCAAGCTGAAGAGAGACAGGAAATGTGGGGATTCGAGAGCAGGGGAATACATGCAGGGAATGGTCCACCAGCTGGGAATCGAACCGGCGACCCCTGTGATGAGGACTGTAGCCTCATCACATATCTCCCTCCTAAGGATCTAGAGAGAGTTGTACATGCCTTTATTACGGCTAGGCTTGATTATTGTAATTCTTTGTATGTGGGCTTAGACATGGCGTCTGTTCAGTGCCTGCAGCTTGTACAGAATGCGGCAGCTCGCCTCCTGACTGTCAGGAAAAAAGAGGGAGCACATCACACCTGTGCTGCGTGCTCTCCACTGGCTCCCAGTCCGTCACAGGATTGATTTTAAAGTTGCACTTTTAACATACAAGGCCCTAAATGGATTGGCTCCATCCTACTTGGCTGATCTTCTCCATGCTCACAACCCAACCCGAGCACTGAGGTCAACAAACCAGCTGCTCCTGGATGTGCCTAAAAGTCGCCTTAAAACCCGGGGAGACCGAGCCTTTGCAGCAGCGGCCCCCAAGCTCTGGAATGGCTTGCCACTCCAATTAAGATCAGCCCCCCACTGTTGAATGTTTTAAATCTTTGTTGAAGACCCATCTCTTCTCTTTGGCCTTCTCCTCGTGAAGAGGACATTAATATCCTGTTATGTTGTTGTTTATTGTTGTCTTCATGGAATTTTTACTTTTTACCTTGTAAAGCACTTTGGCCAACACTGAGTGTTTTAAATGTGCTATATAAACAAAGTTGACTTCACTCTGTATGTGGGGCGCTTAAGGCAGATTTATACCTCTGCGTTGAATCAACGGCGTACCCTACGCCTGGGGTCCGCGTAGCTCCCGTACCTACGCCGTGGCCTATGCACGTAGCTGACGTGCACCTCCTCCAAAATGTAACTCCCCGTAGAGCCGACGCGGACCGCAAGCTCTGTGATTGGTCCGATCGGCGGCTTTGTCTTTCCCGCATTTACAACACTTCAGGGATCCCGGACATCGGCCGCACACCGGCCGTGTATTTCATCTCCTCCTCTCTATTCTTCATGTAATCATGTCTGTATGATAAACAGCAACATGTATCAGCTGTAGATTAACATAACACGCTCTGAAACTCTGTGGAAAAGTAAACAGAGATCGTAGCGGGACCGGAAGCATGCGGCCGGCTATCAGAGAGACCGCACTGCCCTCAGGCGTTTCGGCGGAGAATTGCTGCGTGACAGACACACCGACGCACAAGTATGTGGTGCTCATGTCCGCGTCAGCCCCTGCTGCTGAGACGCAGAAGTATAAATCAGCCTTTAGACCGCTAGGCCACCAGCGCCCCCTAGATTTTTTTTTGTAATATCAAAATCTTTAATGTAAGACAAAAAAAAAAGGGCAAAATATATAATAATAACACATAATATATTCCTAGTTAGTGGGATGGCTTCACTTACTGTGTTCGGCATCTGGATTGGGTCGATGTATGCTTGAATATCATCGTAATTGGACTGCATGCTGATAATGTCATCAATGACCTCATCCATCTGGGAAAACAAAAACAGGGGTACGATGTTACTTTTGCATCTATGACTATTCTTCAGGACTCTTTCTTGCTAAATGAAAGAGTTGAACTTTTCTTTCCACGATTACTTATTTAATTAATTTGACTGTATTGATTTGATTTGATTTTTAAGTATTTGGTTTATAATCCTGCCTTTTATCATTTCACCAATGCTGTTGTTTTCTGTCTCTCTATTATTCTGTGAAGCACTTTGGGCTGCATGTTTTTATGTATGAAAGGTGCTATATAAATAAAGTTGAGTTGAGTTGAACTCCAGGTACATGTTTAACAAACACCCAAAAGGAGAAGACTCTCACTACATTCATGTTAAACCAAGCACCTGAAACCTGTTGGCATGTAGGCCTCCAGGTGAACTCACTGAGGTGCATGATTTACTCAAGAAAACACTTTAAAGGATGACTTGAATGTCATTGAAGCTAACTGGTAAAACTGTATTTTCCAGGAGAGACTAAAAGAGGGATAAGAGAAGAAGGAAGACAAAGAGGAGGTAGAGGAGAGTTGGTCAAAGTCTGCCAGGTTCAAAGGGCCTTACATTCTGCTGTCACTTGTAAAGCTGTAATGACCCTCGCAAGGCCATAATGAAGCATTTAAATTCCAATGATGACCAGTTTCAGTTATTGTCAGTTAGTCAACTCATTCACCCATTCGCCGAAAACATACATACAGCACATTAACAACACTGCATCCACCTACAAAAGAGCAATTAAATCATTATGATGCTTTCATAAAATGTGGAGATAATGTAACTCTAGGGGCGTTTTTTAAACCTCAGTTTTATACAGTAGTATCATTAAGTTGTATTTAAATGATTTTTTTTCCAGGTTTGAACTTGTTAACTTTTCTTTATAACAGAACTAGGATGTTTAAAAGTTTATGATGACGCCACAGTCTGCCCACGCTTGCAGGTGCCTACCTCCTTCTCGTGGCTGGAGCCGATGTTGAGCATGGCCATGGGGCTGTTGGGGGCACTGTTTCCAGTCATGAGCTGCTCTGTACGCATGTGTGGAGATTGGAGGGGCGGGGGGGCAGATGCCGATCCACCTGTGGGTCCCATGTTTGCAGGAGAAGTGGGGGGCACCAGCCCTGCTACTGCATTGACCGTCTGCAAAGAGAGAGAGAGAGAGAGAGAGAGAGAGAGAGGGGGAGAGAGAGAGAGAGAGAGAGAGAGAGAGAGAGAGAGAAAAATATTCTTAGTAAATGTCAAATTGGCTTTCTCCCAAATCACCGAACATCTGATCATATATACACCTTACACACTTTAATTGGCCAACATGTCCACCAAAAAAAGGGGGGAAAAATATTTGCTTGCTTCATTGACTTTAAAAAAGCCTTCGATTCCATTTGGCATGAAGGACTTTTCTTCAAAATCCAAAATCCAAGTGGAATAGGTGGTAAGGTTTATGATCTTATTAAATATATGTACGAGCACAACCAATGTGCCGTGAAAATCAACAATCAAAGAACAGAATATTTCACTCAAGGGCGCGGTGTGAAGCAAGGATGCTGTTTAAGTCCCACATTATTCAATCTGTATATAAATGAACTTGCAGAGCAGCTGGGTGGTTCAGCAGCTCCGGGCCTCACACTCTTAGACACAGAAGTTAGATACCTGCTTTATGCAGATGACCTTATTCCGTTATCTCCAACCAGAGATGGTCTCCAACATAACCTGACCATCCTGGAACAATACTGCCAGAACTGGGCCTTGGAGGTCAATTTTCAGAAGACACAAATAATGATCTTTCAAAAAAAGCCCATATGTCTTGAAAATAAATATATTTTTACTCTGAATAACACTCAAATTAAACACACAAAGAATTATACTTACCTTGGTCTGAACATATCTGCATCAGGAAATTTTAACATGGAAATAAATGCACTATTTGATAGTGTAATTGTACCTATAGCTCTGTATGGAAGTGAGATCTGAGGCCCCCTCAGTAGACTGGAGCATGGCTCATGGGACAAACACCCAATAGAGGCTCTCCATACTGAATTCTGTAGAAGAATCCTCCATGTTCAAAGAAAAACTCCAAATAACGCCTGCCGAGCAGAACTGGGATGTTACCCATTACTATTAAACGGGCAATTCAATTTTGGACACATCTAAATTTAAGCCCAAAAGACTCACTTCAACATAAAGCACTAAAACCCCAAGAACTGAACCCTGAAAACTGTCCCCTTAGTCAGCTGGTGAGGAAGCTAATCAGCCAGACTCCAATCAGCACTGATCCAAAACACAACCAAATGAAACTCATCATGAAGCACTCCAAAGATCTGTATTTAGAACACTGGAGAAACCAAACAAAGACCCAAAGTAGAATGAATTATTATTTGACCCTAAACCGTGATTATAAATGATCTGAATATCTGTGCAGTGTCAGAGATACAGAACAAAGATGTATCCTGACCAAATACAGGCTGAGTGACCACCAGCTAGCTGTAGAGACAGGGAGACACAGGCAGACATGGCTGTGCCCAGAGAGGAGCGTCTATGTGCTCACTGCTCTACAGGGGACATAGAGACTGAGATGCACTTCCTCCTCCTCTGTAGCAAGTTCTCTTTTCTAAGAGATTCCCACTACAGGGACATTACTAAAATGGTACCAAACTTCCCAACATGAACCCCAGAAGAGAAAGTGTCAGTTCTCCTGGGGGAAGGGTCAGCAGCTCCTCTGGCTGCTAAATATGTGTCTGCCTGTCACAGCCTGAGGGACGCACCATCCCATAATATCTGATTTTAGGTGAAGGTTTTATAAGCATACCGCATCAAGTGAGGACATTGAGATATTCTGTATGGGTGACACTGTCTCCTTTTCTCTTCCTCTTGGCAGTCGACTGGATTATGAAGACTACAACAGCTGAGCAAAACCTGGGCATTCAGTGGACAATGTGGTCTCAATTAGAAGACCTAGATTTTGCAGATGACATAGTCCTCCTGTCTACCACCCAAGCACAAATGCAAACCAAATTCACAAAACTTGCCAAAACAGCAGCCACTACAGGACTTCACATCAACAAAAGCAAAACAAAGGTGATAAATATAGACCACAAAACAAACAACACCATAAATCTGGATGGAGAGGCACTAGAAGAGGTGGACACATACATATACCTGGGAAGCATTGTTGGGAGGGATGGAGGCAGCGACAAAGACATACAAGCTAGAATAGGGAAAGCTAGAACAGCTTTTTTAATATTACGGCAAGTATGGAACTCCAAACACATCTCCACGCAAATTAAACTCCGCATCTTCAACTCCAACGTCAAGTCAGTTCTACTGTATGGGGCGGAAACATGGAGAACCACAAAAGCAACAGCAAGCAATCTGCAAACATTCATAAACAGATGCTTACGACACATCCTAGGAATCTACTGGCCTAACACCATCACAAACGAAGAGCTCTGGCAAACCACACAACAAGAACAAATAGAAACACAACTAAGACGCAGGAAATGGGGCTGGATCGGGCACACCTTGAGAAAACCATCCTCCAACACAACCAGGCAAGCCTTAACCTGGAACCCCCAGGGGAAAAGAAAGCCGGGAAGACCCAAAAACAGCTGGAAAAGGTCTGTCGAGGCAGAACTCAAGGAGAAAGGAACATCTTGGAAGGAAGCAGAGAAGATCACTCAACGCCGAACCAGCTGGAAGAAGTTCATAAATGACCTATGCTCCCCCAAGAGCCAAAGGGCTTAAGTCAAGTAAGTCAAGTATGGGTGACACCATTGTTTTAATGCATATAAAATATGTAATGAATATAATATGTAATGTATGTGTATGAATTTTATGTGCTTTGGCAACAACATGTCTTTGTTCATGCCAATAAAGGAAATTGAATTGAATTGAAATTGAGAGAGGTGATGGGATTATTTTCATAGACAATCTTACAGCAGTCCTTGTGGACTGTTCAACACAAAGACAGACATACATGGAGTTTATCTGGTGAGAAGCACACAGTAGAAATACACAATCCAGAATGAAGGCTTCTCAGTTTATACCTGCTTGGTTGCAAAAGTGGTGGACAGGTATTCTTTCACCTGCTGCTTCCGAGACTGACGGATGTGGTAGTCTGTAGGATTCTCCAGGTGGGTTTGAACCTGTATTATAGAGGAGAGTAATCAATGTGTAGATTTTAAAAAACATTCATTATTTCAGACATTTTTATTTCTAGCAGGTACTTTTTTCAGTTTTTCACATTTCAAAACAGTTACAATTACATTATTCTAGTAGTTCAGACATGGGCTCTTTAAAAAGGCTTAGTGATACCAGAGAGGGCAGCGTAGCTAGATCATTCACAGGATATGGCAAGCAATACTAAAAGCAGTCTTCCTCTTCCCCTATTCAAGCATAAACATCTGTATTTCTAAGGTGAGCTATTTTGGAGATCTAGTTCTCTACTCTCTGTGGACAAGAGAGAAGCCAGGAAAGGAGGAACTTAGGTGCCCTATAAATAAACTCAATACTGTGTAGCTGCCTTTGTTGACCCAACATGGACATTGCATTGATTCATTTCTTGCTTGAGTATGTGAACAAAGGCTTGAAGATGCGATTTGAGATACAAGCATAGCATCCAAAAAAAATGACAATTCATTCAATGAAAGGAAAATGCGTCACACACAATGAAAATTCAAATAGTAAAAAATGACATTTTGACTGCTATTTTTGGCACAATAAACCTAGTCAAATCTGGATTACAGGGAACTAAAAAAAAATAGCAAAAAGTGTGGTCTTCCAAGTTAGAGGGATGCTGCATATTTTGCTCTAATATCAAATTTCAATGCAAATTTTCCCAAGAATAACACCTGGCATGATATTAATGCAAAAGACATGCAGTGTACATGCAAAAACAGAACATTGCTTCTTCCCCTTTTTTGACAGCAACTATTGCATGTTGTTATTGTAGTCTTATTTTAAACTAAGCCAATAGATTTTAGCATTGTTCATTGTTTGCCACGACTTGAGAGCCACATGAAAATACAAACCAGAGTGAAACAGTAAAGAAATGAAATCAACTTCTGCACCATCACTTACAAAAAAGGCTTACTGACATTTAATTCAGACTAAGTTTGAACCCACATTTTAACACAAAGCATACAATACACTGAATTTGTGTTCCAAATCCAATACATGTGACGGCCCACTGACACAGGTCCATGAAGTCAGCAGTGATGCCTGCAGGGTTAAAGCAGCACTAAATCCTCTGGTGTAGCCACACAGAGCAATAGGCTGACCCTATTCCTTCACATCAAAGAGCAAAGCTCAGTGAGAGAAGGCCCGGTCCCTATTAGTCCAGGGAAATACTAAACTCCTCTGCCCCCTGCGGCCCCACCCACTCCCTCTACCTTTGTTTTTTTAAAACCAACAATCAATTGCAGGATTATATCAAATCAACCGGAAACTTTGACGACATAAATCTTAGCACATCCATTCAACTCTGGCATATGCTTTTTATAGCATCTCTTTTCACTTTGGATGAATGAACATGATTGGCTGTCAGCTCTACATGTGTCAGGGTCTCATGAGCCAGAGGAACAAACATTCAAACAAAACTGATTGGCCTCGCTCTGTCAGTACAGATGAAGTCCAAAGAAAGAGCTCAGGAGGTTTGACAGGCCCAGTGAGACTGATGGACACACATTTCATCTTATCTACACCACGGAAGGAGAAGACACTGACAACTCTGAACACCCACACACACACGTGAATGCACACTGAGTAAACCGTGCATGCAGAAAATGGATCCATACACATGCATATTTACAGTTAACCATAAATCAACACTAGCATCCACGTAATGGAGTGTTGCACAAACCGTGCACGCACAAACACACAGCATCACAGATAAGGACACACACAAGCATCTTAGGAATCAGGCAAAATGTCACTTCAGCTTTATCTGTCCCTGTCTGACTCAGACTATCTACATCACTCCTGTCTGTCCTATCGCAACAACATGTCAAACCTCCTCTTATCTCCTCGTCTTACTCCCCGCTCTGCCTGCCTACCTGCTTGCTGCTCCACCACATTTTTCTGTCAACCTCCTTTCTTGGATCTCTGTCCCAGATTTCCCCCCTGTGAGGCACTGCTGCTGTGCAAAAAAACTTCTCCAACCAACATCTTTTTGTCACTTTTGCCGATCCCCTAAAGATCTGTTCAGACCTTTGCTTAGTGTTCTTTTTATATTCATTCAGACCAGAAGTTTGAATGAAAACACAGGGTCACAGAGATTTTAATACACCAGTTATGGGATTTTCAGAGACTGCACACAGTACATCTATGTCTTAAAAAGTGAGTCAAAGTGGAGGGGATATCAAATTCATCTTGACCCTCCTGCCAAAACATGAGTGAGTATTTCCTTCTAACCAAGCCATAGATCATGATCCAAATGATTCAATCAACAACCTGAAAAAGTGGTACACTTATTAACTCAAAGGTCCTTTGTTTTTATAAACCAACAAGGCCAAACATCTGCTTGTTCTATTTTCTTATAGTAGAGGATTTTCTCATTTTTCAATTTTACTGAACATTTTACGTTCTTGATTTTTGAGACATACAAGGAAAAGTAAGTAATCAAAACGTGTTACTTTAGCTCAGAGGAAATCACTCAATGGCAAACTGTGTTAATAATTTGGTAGGAAATTAGTTAGAAACCCATAAGCTGAAAGTGAAAATACTCCTTTTCACAGCTCCACTGACCTTGAGAATCTCCACAGGAACCTGCATGCTTTGGAAATGCTGAGGGGTGCTGATGGCTGGGGTGGGTGCAGGTGGCCCGGCCATACGATGCTGCATGTACTGCAGGGCTGCATTCTGCTGCTGCTGTTGAAGCTGAAGCTGCTGCCTCTCACGCTGCTCCTCTTGCTGCAACTGGTCGCGCATCAGCTGGACACAAACACACAGTCACACACACATCCTCATGAAAGCATTCTGACCTATACACTGACTACTTCAATGAGTGATCCTGCTTTTGGCTTCTTTTTGGCATTTTTGGGAGTAGATTCAAAGAGCTGAAAGCTTGGTAGAAGACCATATAGTGACATATCAGTGCTTTTGCCTCTGCCTGCAGATGCATTCTTCTACAATGGAAGGATCGTAAACCGCCATCTGAAAATTACTGGCTACAAGACCTAATCAGTCCCTCCAGGATTTCGCAGGATTTTTTTGTGATTGTTGTGGCCCAAAAAGCCTGAATTTGCGACATCTTTTTGAAAAAATTGCGGTGAAAGTTGCGATTTTTTTTTTGCCTTTTTCCCCCTAATAACATCTCAGGGGCAAGTAAATGTGCTAAATTACAGTTGTTTTTAGAAAACATTCTTGATGTGGCCACTGACTGTATTTTGATTCTCTTGATTCACAGAAAAATGCCATGAAAGGGCTGTATTGCACATTTACGACGGTCCCTGAATGCACCTCGCAGCGACTGATGCACAGTCAGTTCACGGCACTCTGAAATTAATCTGCATCTTTGATGACTAGGAGTTGATCAAAACTTACTGAATGTGTCTGATGTTTCACCAAACTGGAATAAATCAAGCTGTAGATGAAGAGCTTTTTACGGTAACCACGGCAACAACGTCAAACATCAAATATTAAACAGACGTCCCCCGGTTGTGTCTTTGTCACTAACGCACACCTGGGGGTAAAAATCATCAATGAAGATGAGACAGATGCATGGAGGTGAGGAGAGCTGGTTCATAAAGCACACCTGCTGCAGGTAGAGACCAAGTTAACACTGAGCCCCTCAATCTATAAATAACAACGTTGTCAACGTCACTTGTCCTGCCTGCTGTCCTCTCTTTTCACCCGTTCTCTGTGCGTGTTTTGTTGATGAAAAGTGCCGATCAAGTGAAGACTTACGTTTATGTTCCAAGGAAGTGAAATTGATGACGAAACCGATGACGTGCAGGGGCTGAGATTGATGTAATTGGTCAAATTTGCGGGAAAGTTGCGGTGATTGTATAAAATTGCAGGGCCACGAAAAAATCGCGCTGATTGGTTGAATTTGCGTTGATAGTTGCGATCGCGAAATCGCAACTTCCTGGAGGGACTGCCTAATGTCCTTCCTCTATTTAGAGAAAATTAAGTAAAGTTCTAGAGGTTGTTCAGATCATTTTAAATAATTTTTTGTCATTTGTAAATTCTATTCCTTCTCTTGAGGACTAATGTAATATATGTTTCATAGGCCAAGTTGTACAAGTTCATTTTTAGGATTTTTTTTTGTAAGAAAATATTTTATTTTATTCATTTATTTATTTATTTATTTATTTGTGTTTATTTATGTATTTTTTTTAATTTTGTATTTATCTATATATTTATTGTATTTTATTTTATTTCTTTATTTCTTATTATTATTATTATTATTTATTTTTATTTTTTTTTTATGAATCATATCTTCTTTCTAATTCATGAATCCTTCCTGTTTTCTTATTTACATTTCAAAACACATTGGATTGGACTCTAGTGGTTGTCATTGTATGATATGTTCTTGCTTGTCTGTAAAAATATAAAACTGGGTAATATGCAACAAAAGAAGAAAAAAAAGAAGACCATATAGTGACTTACATATCTTAGTGTGTATAGTAAATACACAAATGTCGTGTTGGCAAAAAAGCATAGTCAAATTTATCAGTAGCAAAATGCTTGCTGCATGTAGGCCCTTTCAAAAATATGATGCACCAAAAAAGCATCAATATTGAGCTAAAGATCTTCCTTTCAAGTATCCATTTCACAACACTACAAACAGAGCTACGGAATATGAAGCTAGTTTAGCTTATCAAAGGCTTCTATGTGCTGTTGGATGGTGGAGGATGTAGTACCTGCATCCGCAGCCCAATGCGCGAGGCCATTGCTGGGGGGCGAGGGGGCAGGGGAGGGCGAGCCGACGTCAATGCACCACAGTCCAGCCCGAGAGGTGTAGGATACTGTCGAGAATGAAATGTTTGAGAAAGTCAGAATTGGGCATGAGGAACGAAAAGAAAAAAAAAAATTTAAAGACAGAGAAGGATGATAGAGATTAAGAGAGCAACGGGTAGAGGTAAGCAAAATGTCCAAAACAAGAGCTGCTATTAAACATTGATGCTGTTTAAACACTTCTACCAAAACTGTCAAACTTTCTTTGTATAAGTTTATGGAACAATGTGACAATAAATAATAAACAATATAGGGGAGAACGGGTTGGTTGTCACACGGGTTGGTTGGCACACTCTTTATATCTCTATACCAGAGGACACTGTCTCTCAAATTGGGGTATGGACATTTCCAGAATTAGGATCAGAGCTCACCTACATAGTCTTCTCTGGAGTAAGACAGCTGAACTTGAGGTGAGAGGACTTTTTGTGTTTTTCATGTCAAATTGTAAATATTCAGCTCCTCAGTATTTTTCTTCTCGGCTATTAAACGATGGGTTTATAACAAAACAAGTGTTACCCTTACAAAGTGTGAGGGGAAAGCTATAGTTTACATTTTTATTAGCTAGCTAACTAGTTGTTAGATGGCTGTTAGCCTTGATGCTAGCAGAAAAAATTCCAGTTGGGGTTGGTCGTCACATTCTCTTTGGGGTTGGTTGTCACATGTAACAACCAACCCCTATGTTGGCAAAATCATGCATGGTGAAATGAGTTGGAGTGCGCAGACCCTACATTTGCCATCGCTGTAACTCAGACAGTGACTGCATGTAGCCTAGTTGAGTCGGCCATTATTGTTCGGCCTATTTGTTTTGTTCTTTATGTTGTTATATAGGCTGGCCTAAAGATGTGTTTCCTGTTCATGTTCCTTGATCATTTTATGTTAAAATGCATTAAGTTATGTAGGCTTATCACTTGTCAGTGCAATTAAACTTTCAAATTTAGTTCTGCCTTCTTGCCTTTTTAAAAGATTTTTCCCATTAAAATACCATTGTGACAACCATCCCCATAGTGTGTGACAACCAACCCCATAGTGTGTAACAACCAACCCCATAGTGTGTGACAACCAACCCCATAGTGTGTAACAACCAACCCCATAGTGTGTAACAACCAACCCCATAGTGTGTAACAACCAACCCCATAGTGTGTGACAACCAACCCCATAGTGTGTGACAACCAACCCCATAGTGTGTGACGACCAACCCCATAGTGTGTGACAACCAACCCCAATAGTGTGTGACAACCAACCCCATAGTGTGTGACAACCAACCCCATAGTGTGTGACAACCAACCCCATAGTGTGTGACAACCAACCCCATAGTGTGTGACAACCAACCCCAATAGTGTGTGACAACCAACCCCATAGTGTGTGACAACCAACCCCATAGTGTGTGACAACCAACCCCATAGTGTGTGACAACCAACCCCATAGTGTGTGACAACCATCCCCGTGATGGGGTTGGTTGTCACAATGTGTCAGAGTGTCTTTGATAGTTAATTGCCTCTTTGTTACAATGAGTTGGAAAATGAAAGGGATACACATTTCAAGCCAACACCTTAAGCTTCAATTTAATGTAGGAATGACTATTGAAAGATGTTTTGATGATGAGCAATCATCAAAACAGTAAAAAGTGTGACAACCAACCACGTTCTCCCCTACAATAAGAGCACAAATGCATCTGTGACACACATACAAGGAAAAAGGGAAGTGTGCAGTGTTGTGATACACTTTCATAGACATCAGCTGGGACTTGGTGTTAAGCTGCTCTTGATTGTTCAGGTTTCATGTTCTGCTTTGTCCCTTTCTAATATTAAAGATAACAATCACAGACATAACTTAAACTCATGTCAAACATGACACAACTGTGGGTTCTCAAGCAAGCTAGAATACATCCTTGACCTACCATTGCCTGCACAGAGATAACAAAGGTTCTTACGTCAGGTTAGACAGCCAACAAGCGTATTTCAAAGCTGTTTACAAAACCTCATCAGTCTTTGTCAGTTCAGAGACTATAGATCTACACACTGCTGCCAATCCTCCTTCAGGTATGCCTGAAAGCTTTATCTTAATGCACCACAGGGCAAGACAGATTGATCACTTATCTTTCACTCTCATGCACTTTATGTGAATACTGAGGCAACAGCAACCAGTCAACTTTCTACAAGAAGTTTAAAGGCAGGTTGTCAGACCTCTAATCCTATTTATTAAGTGGAAGTGCCTCAGAGCATTCATTACAGTGTCTCTTTCTTTCTGTCTGAGGCCTCAGATAACTGCCTGGAGAAAAGATCAGGTTGTCTAAAGCATGTGTAGTGTGCTCATGTGATGTTTGTGTTGTATATAAATGGGGTAAAAACAGACCATGTGGCTTTCAATTTCTAGACATCACGTAATGTTTTTATACATAAAGACCTCAACAAATGAAACATGTTTCAATTTCCAACACGCACAAAAACACTTGTTTAAAACGTGTTTAACAACAGGTTTGACAGCCATTTTTACACTCCTTAAAAAGAGATGAACCAAGACCATGGCAGTATTAAGTCCAGTGTTATCATTCTGTGATCAAACAGGAGCTTGTGCTGTAACAGTCATGTTACAGCACAGTTAATTACATGCATTATGTTGGTGCTTTTCTGATTTCATAGTACTCAAATGCTTTAAAACCCCACTCAGATGTACAGTTGTGCTCATAAGTTTACATACCCTGGCAGAATTTGTGATTTTCTTTTTGGCCCTTTTTTTTTCACTCACGGTTAGTGGTTGGGGGAAGCAATTTTTTTTTATCAAACAACTGTGTTTACTCTTTTTATATCATAAAGACAACAGAAACTACCCAAGAAACAATACATTCTGCCAGAGTATCTAAACTTATGAGCACAACTGTAAATGGAGTCAAAATGATGACTTCAATGTTTGGAATTGAGAATAAAATTTGGCATTGAAAACACCCTGAAACTGAAAAAAGAAACATTGGCATTATAACACTTGTATTGTAAAAAATTGTAACAGCATCAAAACAGGTATTGGCATTGAAAACATTTCACTGAAGTTAAAATCACAGACATCAAATGTTATATTATTTAATATCTGGAAACTTTTGCATTCTACTATTTTTTTTGAATGACAATCATACTGTATTTATTTGATGTCACCACACCCTGAAACTGAAAAAATAAACATTGGCATTTTAACAGTTGTATTGTAAAATATTGTAACGGCATCAAAACAGGTATTGGCATTGAAAACGTTTCACTGAAGTTGAATGACAATCATATTTTTTATATTTTATATTTTTTTTATATTCTTTAATTTCTAGAAACTTTTGCATTCTAATATTTTTTTGAATGACAATCATATTAAATTTATATGATGTCACTTTTTTTTCAATGACAGATTTTTTGTTCCCTGACGTTTTTCTTTTTTTGCAGTTTTTGTATCTAGAAAAACAAAAAAATCTGTCATTCAAATGGTTTCAATGCCAAATTTTATTTTCAATACCAAACATTAAAGTCATTATTTTTTGCTCCATATACATCTGAGTGGGGTTTTAAAGCATTTGAGTTCTATGAAATCAGAAAAGCACCAACATAATGCATGTAATTTAAAAAAAGGACTGTTACAGCTAGGGATGTACATTTTAAGTATTTTCCGTGATCGATTTTTGGAAATGTTAACGATCAATTATCGATTAATTGATAAAAAAAAAAATATTATTCTTACGTCAAAAACAATGCCAAATATGTTGTTTTCCCCCTAAATTATATTTTCTACAGCAACAAAATGCATATAACTAACGGGATTGAATACTGGTACATGTTTGACACGCAGAATATCAACGATCAGGCTCATTAAAATATTCTCCGCGGACATAATCTTATAAAGTGAAGGCTCATAATACTAACAGAAAAGTACTTAAGACTCAGAGTCCAGTTTTCTGTCTACTCGTTCTCATTCAGAAAAATAATCATGTGTATTCGGTCAGGTGTCAGCCGGGAGCGCAACCGGGTCAGAATCAGTCCCGCTGAAGAAAAGCTCAGACGGCTCTGATGTTTCTGCTCTACAAACATAGCGTACCTGAATTCCCCACCTGTCTGTTGCCTTCATATCCAAAAGTGGGAAATGTCCTGTTTAGAGTTATGAACCTTTGTGTCCGTGTTGTTGTTGGCAACAGTTTTGTATTGATCCTCTTTTAAAAAAAGCGCACGTGGAGACATGACGCACAGCCGCAGCCCCCAGCTGAGCGTCTCCGCTGTGCGCAACACCTTTAACAGCTGATTCACATCTAAACATGCTTTAAACTTAAAACACCTCCCTGATAGATGAGTGTAATATGAGACCACATGATGTTTGTTCCACGTGACGGAAAATTGATAATAAAAAAGTGTGTTTCGAGTCATTTCTTAACAATCAATTAATCGATAATCGATTAATTGTGGTCATCCCTAGTTACAGCACAAGCTCCTGTTTGATCACAGAATGATAACACTGGACTTAATACTGCCATGGTCTTGGTTCATCTCTTTTTAAGGAGTGTAAAAATGGCTGTCAAACCTGTTGTTAAACACATTTTAAGTGTTTTTGTGTGTTAGAAATTGAAACATGTTTCATTTGTTGACGTCTTTATGTATAAAAACATTACGTGACGTCTAGACATTGAAAGCCACATGGTCTGTTTTTACTACATTTATATAAAACACAAACATCACATGAAACACCCTGAAACTGAAAAAAGAAACATTGGCATTATAAGATTTGTATTGTAAAAAATTGCAACTGCATCAAAACAGGTATTGGCATTGAAAACATTTCACTGAAGTTAAAATCACAGACATCAAATGTTATATTCTTTAATTTCTAGAAACTTTTGCATTCTCATATGTTTTTGAATGACAATCATATTATATGTATTTGATGTCACTAGTTTTTCAATGACAGATTTTTTTTTCACTGACATTTTGCTTTATTCAAAAACTGCATTCAAAAAAAGAAAAACATCATCGAAAAATTATCTGTAATTGGAAAAAAAAGTGACATCAAATAAATAAAATATGATTGTCATTCAACTTCAGTGAAACGTTTCCAATGCCAATACCAGTTTTGATGCCTTTACAATGTTTTACAATACAAGTGTTAAAAAGCCAATGTTTCTTTTTTTCAGTTTCAGGGTGTGTTTTCAATGCCAAATTTTATTTTCAATACCAAACATTAAAGTCATTATTTTTGGCTACATATACATCTGAGTGGGTTTTTAAAGCAGTTGAGTCCTATGAAATCAGAAAAGCACCAACATAATGCATGTAATTAAAAAAGGACTGTTATAGCACAAGCTCCTGTTTGATCACAGAATGATAACACTGGACTCAATACTGCCATGGTCTTGGTTCATCTCTTTTTAAGGAGTGTAAAAATGGCTGTCAAACCTGTTGTTAAACACATTTTAAGTGTTTTTGTGTGTTAGAAATTGAAACATGTTTCATTTGTTTAGGTCTTTATGTATAAAAACATTTCTAGACATTGAAAGCCACATGGTCTGTTT
Organism: Notolabrus celidotus; assembly: GCF_009762535.1. Taxonomy (NCBI): domain Eukaryota; kingdom Metazoa; phylum Chordata; class Actinopteri; order Labriformes; family Labridae; genus Notolabrus; species Notolabrus celidotus. Next base: position 2,437,776 of record NC_048272.1, on the reverse strand, counting down.
TTACTACATTTACATACAACACAAACATCACATGAAACACCCTGAAACTGAAAAAAGAAACATTGGCATTATAAGACTTGTATTGTAAAAAATTGCAACTGCATCAAAACAGGTATTGGCATTGAAAACATTTCACTGAAGTTAAAATTACAAACATCAAATGTTATATTCTTTAATTTCTAGAAACTTTTGCATTCTCATATGTTTTTGAATGACAATCATATTATATGTATTTGATGTCACTTATTTTTCAATAACAGATTAACAGTCTTTTTAGCAGCCTGCACAACAAATCCCTTAGTCGTCTCCAGACTGTACAGAACTCAGCTGCCAGGGTTTACTGATTACTTTTAAAGCCCTGCATGGTCTTGCGCCGAGCTAAATAGCAGACCTTTTAATACCCTATGAGCCGACATGTACATTGAGATCCTCAGGCAGAGGTTTACTGTTCATTCCAAACACTAAAATGAAATCAAAAGGGGACAGAGCGTTTGCAGTGAGGGGTCCAACACTCTGGAACCTTCTGCCCGAGGAGATCAGGTCTGCTGAGTCAGTGAGCTCTTTTAAATCCCTTCTTAAAACATACTTTTATTGCAGAGCCTTCCTGGATTTTATCTGAATTTTATTTGACTTTATTTTATTTTAACCGTCCTCAGAAATATATTTTAAATAATTTTATTCCTTTAGGGGAATTTAATGTCTTTTAAAATGTGTTTTATTTCTTTATCTTGACTTGTGTGCTTTTATGATCTGCCTGTTTTATTTTGCTGCCCATGTAAAGCACTTTGTAACCTGGTTTTGAAAAGTGCTCTACAAATAAATTATTATTATTTTTTTTTTTTTTTCAATGACGTTTTTCTTTTTTTGAATGCAGTTTTTGAATGTAGAAAAAAAAATGTCATTGAAAAATAGTGATATCAATTAATTTGTCATTCAAAAAAATATTAAAATGCATTGTTCTAGAAATAAAATAATATAACATTTGATGTCTGTGATTTTAACTTCAGTGAAAAGGTTTTCAATGCCAATACCTGTTTTGATGCATTTACAATTTTTTACAATACAAGTGCTAAAATGCCAATGTTTCTTTTTTCAGTTTCAGGGTGTGTTTTCAATGCCAAATTTTATTTTCAATACCAAACATTAAAGTCATCATTTTGGCTCCATAGATGTATCTCCAATCAACAAGCAATGCAAAATCCTGACATGTTCAAAGATACAGCTATACTGAATGTTGTGATTCATTATTTGGACATTTTTAAATTAAACACCCCCCTACATACAAGAAAATATAGGTCTAGTTATCACATCTTTTAAAGACTGAATACAAATCTGCAACAAATGTATGTTCTTTAAAAACAATCACTATATTGGGGCGCTGGTGGCCTAGTGGTCTAAGCGTCCCATGTATAGAGGGCGAGGCTATACTCCACGTCGCAGTGGTCCACCATCCACTGCATGTCTTCCCCCACTCTCTACTCCCCACGCTTCCTGTCTCTCTTCAGCTGTCCTATCATAAAGGCAAAAAAGCCCAAAAATATATCTTTAAAAAACAACAACAACAACAACAATATCTATATTTAAGTTTCATGAGATGATACCTAGTGATAAAAACAAGTTACCAGTTTCTTGGTCTATTTATTGATAGATCAGGGATCATAAAATTGTCTCTAATTTTGATTCCAAATTAAAATCTGTTCCAGAAACCTTTTCTAATTGTTCTTTCTAATATTATTATTTAGTAAAAATAATGAGAAGTGTAATCAGGTGTCACAGATGAGTCACAGTAACAGCAAAACAGGATTACATGTGACTCTAAAACAAGACACTTAGCATGTTAGCCTGTGCTTGGATTAAAACTAGGCCTTAAAGTGCCAACACAGCTAACCAGGAAAAACATTAAGACACACTCTGTTTAGGTCTGACCCCACCCTTAAGGTTCCAACACATCTATTCTCATGTTTAAAGGAGGGCTCTGGGATGAAGGAAGTCTGCATCAATGCTCTCAGGCCCCTCCTAATGTCCCCTTAAAAGCAGGGTGTATTGAGAGGTACTTCCTCCATAATGGTGGAGAGGTCATGTGGGAGTCATGTGGTCTTGTTGTTCTTAGGTGGTCATGTGAGCAGGACGAAGATGGGGAACACCCATTAAACCCAGTGAAATACCCCCTCCTATTTTCTATCTCACATACACACTCAATCACATGTGTGCGTGCACACAGTCAGAGGGGAGTCCCGCACAGATAGTTCCCCTTCTGTTATGACTTGTGTTCATCCCCTGCATGACTGAGCCCGTCTGCTGCCTCACAAAAAGGTGAGACAAATCACCAAAATGAAACACCAGATTTCTACTCTGCTGATTTTATTTTTTGTTTGGAGAGACAACTTGATACAGAAAAGCAGCGACAGGGAAATCAGGGACTAAAACAACCAATCAGCCTCTGCCTCCTCCAGTCTCTCATCAGAAACACTGTCTGTATATGGTGCTAAAGAGAGAAAGACAGAGAGGGAGAGAAAAGCTCATTGTGCGTGAGGTACAATAAGAAGGGCAGCTCCTATTGAGGACTGAAGCCGCCTGTTGTACGAAGTGTACATTTCAGCGCCCGAGGGGGCACACACTGCCCGCTTTGTGCCCATTGGACAGAACGCACGAAAAACAAACACCCATGCAGAGAGCGCATTGAAACACACACACACACACGTTCCAACTCACACATGTACCAGAGCAGAACAACAAGGCGAAAAACGGACTACCATAACAACAGAGTGCTCAAGAAGTGATGTGCTCATCGCAGGAGGAAATGCCTCACAACTTATTACAAACACAATTCCTGAGGCTGCTGCTGGGCTTTCTGTCACACCTGCTACTGAGGCCTTGAGCTTCAGAGGCGAGTCCTTCTGAAGCAATAGTGGCGATTGCTTTCTCTTTCAAGGAGCTTGAAAGAGAAACACATCAGGGTTCCCACTTTTTTCCACAGATCATTTTCCAGGACATTTTCAGTGATGATGGTGTGACAGTCTAAATTGAGTTCCTAATTTAGTTCCTAAATGGTCTAATATGTTCCTCTCAGTGGAAGTCTACATTGAAAGACGTGCAGTCTATGGCTATCCATGAAATCATCTCTTACATGCTTAAAAGTTATGGCAAATTAATTATAGAACAATGCAACCACAGATGTACAGCACTTTATTAGTGCAACCAAGTAACAATGATGGCCAACTCTCATCTCAGCTTTCTCTTCCTTCAAAAAATATTAAATGAGCTAAGTAAAAAACAAAAGAGCCAGCAAAGGAATCTGGAAGCTGCCTTACTGGAATAAATAAATAATAATAATAATAATAATAATAATAATAATCAGAGGATCAGTGCTTAAATTGACCTAAATAGAACTGAATGACAAAAATGGCCACAAATGTTGAATGGGGATGTGTTTTTTTTTTAACCTTGTCAGGTCGCATGCAGTCATGTTGGAATAATTTTCCAGGACAATTTGACTTTTTCTCCCATTTTCCAGGTGTTTTCCAGGGCTGGGAAACTGGTCAACTGTTTTCCAGGTTTTCCAGGTTTTCCAGGTTTTCCAGGACCCGTGGGAACCCTGACACATACACAGTGGTAGAATGGTGTGCCACAGGAGGGCCTTTGCCTTCTTGCTGAGGTAGTTTAAGGATAGACACGGGCTGTTTTCAAAACAGCCTGCTACATACTCCCTACTAATGTAGTAGGGAGTATGTACTGCCTACTACATACTGTGTTTGAATTTAGTCTGTAGTCTGACTGTTCTGTTGGATCTGTGTTGCAGTACGCTGGGCCAGACGTCACTGGATTTCTGGTTTTGGAAAGCGGAAGTAAACAACGGCGAAGCTGATAGAGAAACTGCTTCTTTAGCATCACTTATGAGTTAAAAAGTTAAGAAGTGGTTTACATGGATTAGACCGATATGGTACCGCTTATTAGTAGTCAAGGAGGCCGATAACCAATATTTGGAGCTGATATTAATTTGCAGTAAAAGGGGAAATATTGGCGTCAAAATTTTGAATAATACAAACTCCAACACTTAACTTTGTTTAAATGCCTTTAAGCATATGTTTAAGAAACAGCTTTTCAGATTTGCAACATGCTAAAGGTTTTTTCTTTATCTTAGACAATAGACATCTTTGTTTTAAAATTCTAACACAAAGTGCAGGGAGCTCCCAGGCTCAGCAGCATGTCTTATAAAGTTCAATGAAAACTTGAATAAATAAATAGCTCCTTAAAGTTTTCTACAGTAAATAAAGTTTTCCAAAATGTCAATATAACTGAAATGTTAATCTTTCACTTATCTTTGTTTTAAAGGGGTATTTCAGTTCTTTTTGAAGTGGGGTTGTATGAGTTTTAAATCACTAGTAAATGTAGGGGCCAGAACAGATGCTGCTCAGCTCGTCCACAGTGATGAGAAACTGCAGGGAGAAATGGAACACAAGCTAGGCTACGGTTTCTGCAGACGGTGTCATTTCTGCCACGTGATTTAGTGAATTTTGAACCAAAATAACCCAGTTTTAAACAAAACAACTCCCGCCCCCCCCCCCAAAAAAAACCCCAAAATAATAATAAGAATACAAAAACACTTCTCCTGTTACAGTAAATGGTAATCTATACAAATTGGAGTATATAAATGCATTAAATACAGAATGTGAAAAGCACCTAGGGAAAAAAAGATTCAACATGCTTTGAAACTGCAATGTCAACATAAGCCATGTCGCACTTTTAAAGAGACAATAGCGTCTATCTTAAAGGTGACATATTACGCTCTTTTTCATCAACACATATTGGTCTAAGAGGTCCCCAAAACATGTCTTTAAAGTTTATTGCTCAAAAAAACACTTTGAAATCAGATTTTGGTCTGCCTGTAAACCCCTCTTTTTCAGCCCTGCTCAGAACAGGCTGTTTTCTGTGTCTGTGCCTTTAAATGAGAATGAGCTCTCTGACCACGCCCCCTCAGGAAGTTGATGTGGCCTCGGCTCTTCAACTCTCTGAATCTGATCCAGAATCTGATCCTGATGGAGAGGCGCCTGCTGCAGGACCTTTCTGAACCATTGGTCACAGATTTTGTGTTTCTTGTTGTTTTATTTGTCAGTATGTCGACATGTGTCTTGGTACACAGCTACCAACATGTAGCTATGTGGCTATGCTAACTAGCGCTAGCACTTTTTCCATGATAAATAAAAATCATCCACTAGATCTTCAAATCTGCAGACGTGGGGAGTAAAACCGACCTTTGTGTTTATTAAGACAGCCTACAACTAGCATGCCTCCCTCCTAAGCTCCTTGTTAGCACACATGTGTGCAGGGAATGAAAAACGGAGGAGGAATTGAGTTGTATTTTATACATGTAAAGATCTGAACATTTGTTTCTTCTGTTTGGAGAAGCTGTTTTTAACAGTTGTATTTGTGAACATTACACCTGCAATAGGTCTGTAGATGAATGTTTTTATTTCAATGTTAACTTATGTTGAGGAGAAAGTTATCTCAGATTTAATAGACTCCCTGTGGACAGTCCCTATGTTATTAACAGTGTCTCCTCTGATGAAGTTCCAGCAAGTGTACTAGAAAAAAAATCAAAAACAATTCCTTACATTGAAAAAAAAAAGAATAGAATGAAATAGAATAAAATAAAATAACTTAAAATAAAATAGAATAAAATAAAATAGAATAAAATAAAATAGAATAAAATAATATAGAATAAATTAGAATAAAATAAATTAGAATGAAATAAATTAGAATTAAATAAAATAGAATAAAATAAAATTAAATAAAATAAAATAGAATAAAATAAAACTTAAAATAAAATATATTAAAATAAAATAGAATAAAATAAAATAAATTAAAATAAAATAAATAAAAATAAAATAAATAAAAATAAAATAGAATAAAATATAATTAAATAAAATCAAATAGAATAAAATAAAATAACTTAAAATAAAATATATTAAAATAAAATAGAATAGAATAAAATAAAATAACTTAAAATAAAATATTTTAAAATAATATAGAATAAAATAAAATAGAATAAAATAAAATAGAATAAAATAAAATAAATTAACATAAAATAAATTAAAATAAAATAACATAGAATAAAATAAAATAAAATAAAATAAAAATGTCCGTGGAGAATATTTCTATGAGCCTGATAGTTGATAATCAGTGTTAAACATGTAACTGTATTTAACACCGGCGGTTATATGCATTTTGTTGCTGAAGAAAATGTAGGCCTAATGTAAGGGGAAAAAAAACACATTTGGCCTTGTTTTTGACATAAGAATAATACGTTTTTTTTACTTGTTTAATTGATAATTGATCGTTAACATTTCCAAAAATCGATCACAGAAAATACTTAAAATATTTATCCCTAATATGTAAAGATATCAGGCAGTTTGTTAGTAAATATTTATTTGAATAGCTATATAAAACCACTCAGCCCTTCAGAATGAAACTGCATCTGACATTAAATGTACTGTTTACATAACTCTCATCATTTCCAGCACGTGTGGAGTATGTACTGCTTCTAACAGTGATTAAGCCATGACATATAATATACACATGATGCAATACATATGCACACACACACACACACACTATACAGGATATCACTTCCTGATATCATATGGTGACACACTTCTACCAGGCAGCATGATCTCCCACATGGGCCTTCCCATTGCCTGGCATCCACTGGGGTAAGCAGGCATCTGTGACGCAGTGAAAGCACACAGCGGCCATTGTGTCTGATGCTGTAACGTCACAGACCCTTCACTTCAAACACTGACAGCCAGTGGGAGGATGCAGAGCGGAGGAAGCCTGGGTCAGGGGTCACCTCTGGATTGTGCCACAGATTAGTCACGAACATATATGCCAACTGTATGCTCACAATACACAGAGGTGAACAACATAAAGGCTACACTAAATATGCTTATGGTTTTTTTTGTGCAACACACACACACACACACACACACACACACACACACACAAATGCACACACTTGGGGGCAGTGTGGGGCACCTGTGCTCAAAGACATGGTGTTAATTTGTGGAGTGTGTATTTTTAGAGCTGAGTGTGCAAGGCCAAGAAAGGCCTTTTTTTCACAGCCAACAGTCGGGTGTGTACTTACATGTGCACACAGATGCTCCCTCACAACAAAGCACGTGTGCACTCACATGTATTGCAGTAACAGCTGCCTAACAACATAAAGACAATACATTTTGAAACAGGAGGTAGAAAAGAATGCAGATTAAGTAACAAAAATATTTTTTTTGTCACTGTAATAGGATCCTGGCAGTTTTGCGCAGCCAGCAGAAGTAGAAAAAGCCCTCAAGGTTAGTCCTACTGCACAAAGTGAGTTTGCAGACAAGCCTCTGATGTAGACAATAACACAACAGAAATACTGATCAATCTCACCTAACACAGCAAGTGTTCAAAATTCTGCAGCATTTGTTTAAAAACCGGTAATCCCTTTTGAAACTTTAGTAATAATAAGCCTTAGGTTAATCAGGATATAGTCCAACGTCTTGTTACTACCGTAAAGGTTCCAAATGTGACACAGAACTGTGCACTTCACCAGCTTTCCATCAGTTCACAAAACCATGTGCACTCACACACACACACACACACACACACACGCCCTTTCCGCATTAAGCTATCTGTCTGCCCGCTCTAATGACTAAAATAACCCCTGCTGCTCTCTGTTCTCCTTTTCAGGAACACCCTGTTCCCCTGAGCTTTAGTGCGCTTTTCTCTTTTGTGTATATGTATGATTGTGTCTTCGATTGTGTTTGTGTTTGTGTGTGTGTGTGTCTACAGGTTGAGAGGTCGATAAGCACGTAAAGGATAAGTGTTTACATGTGTTACTTATGTGTTAGGCGTCAGTCAGAAGTTGACTCCTTTGCAAAATGTAAACAGACCAAGAGTATTGATATTCTTGATGCATGGCAAGAGTGCGTTTGGTAGGATTGTGTGACAGGGCTGGCATGGCAAGCATGGGGTCCTTGCCCCCTTTTCTCTTTGGTGGCACACACACACACACAGGCGCACACACACACACACACACACACACAAAGCTGTATCCGGATGGACGAACGCACAGATCACTTTCAACACTGTGGACTGGTATGCAGTTTGGCCAACTGCTGCATTAGATATAGAAACGCTTCTGTTACTAGCTCAGCTCTGTTCTAACTCCAAGAAAGAGACACCAAGGATTTAGTTACAGTTTACACAACAGAGTGGATAAGGTCACTTTAGGATAATAAGGTTCCTGTTTAAATTGTATTGTAGTCAATATGGCATGCTGTGTAGATGCACAGCATCAGCACAATCAGTCAATTGGGGGATTTCTACAGGATAACTTAAAACTTAAAAGATAGAGGTGTGAAAAAAATACTGATACAGCAATATATCAAGTTACTTTGACCTCCAATATGATATTGATATTTCAACTCTTAATATCGATGGTGTTGTAAAAGTAACAATTCACATTTTAACTTCAGTATTTCAAAAACAATAAAGTGGAAAAGTTGTTTTCAACCAAGTAGTTTTGACCTAATTTGTCCTTTCAATGTGGAGTAATATTGTATGATTCACATATACACCATCTCTATTTTTTCTTAGTTTACTGTGTAGAATATCACAATATATCACAATATTGTGATAGCGTGATATATCATGATACTATCATATCGTGACCCAAGTATCTTGGGTATATCCTAACCCCTATTAAAAAGACACACATAGACATATGACATGCTTAATTACCTGCTAGAGAGGAAAGAGTGCAGAAGGAGGAAAACACTGCGTATGCTGCTGTCTACATGCCTGGGTGCTGGAGAGAGAGAGAGGATGGCAATCTGCAGGAGAGGGGTCATGGAGCAGAGAGGGGAGAAGAGAAGGATGAAATAAAAAGAGAAACAGAGACAGGGGAAAAAATGTAGATAGAAACAAAGATGTTAAAAATGGATGACATATGAATGACTAAATGTTTTAAAGCAAGCAGTGGAGAGGCAGTGGGGGTGTTTCAGAGGGGGAAGCAGCAGCAGGTGTGCAACAGCAGCACTTGCAGGAAGCATTGACACTGTGGTATCAAGGAAAGCAGCAGATCACGGTGAGACAAACACAGTGATTTATGTAAGGAAGGTCCAATGTTTGGTGTTGTTTCAAGCCTGAACTCTACAAGTGGACTGGTGGCTGGAGAGGTGCTGGTTCACTTGCCTGGGCACTGCCGAGGTGCCCTTGAGCAAGGCACCGAACCCCCAACTGTTTAGGGTGCACTGGTTGATGGCAGTATCCTCACTCTGACATCTCTCCCTAAGCATGTTCACTGCATGTGTGTGCATTGTATATATGTGTAGCATGTCCAAAAAAATTGAATTTCCCCCCTGGGGATTAATAAAGTACATTTCTTTCTTTCTTTCTTACATATGTGCAGCAGGACACCTTTGATTCCCTTTACAGTTATAAAGTAAATATTTGCCGCTCTTTAAGTTCTTGTTCTTGGCCACTGCCCTCTCAAGATTGCAAGATGAGTTGTGGTATTCTATTATGTGGTTAAAATAACCCTCACATTGCAAAGAAGTTGAGGTGAAAGGATGTCCCAGTGAGAAGCCAGTTTTGGCCCTGTGGTGAAATTGCATGCCCCATGAACTACAGTATCCCATATCACTCCCCAATCTCTCTCCCAGTTTCCCACTCAATCCACTGTCCTATCCTCATAATAAAGTCATAAAAGCCAAAATATGAATGTAAAACAGAATGTCCCAGTGACTTGTGCACTCAATTAAATGCTTAAAAGCTAAAAATACTGTCCCCTTTTCCCTTGTTATACATGTTGCATGTGTAGCATTAAGAGTGGGGTGCATACTAACTTCTGTAAAATGCCAAGTGTCCCTAGATTGTAAACTTTTGGTAAATTCAAAAGGTATACTATCAGCTGTGTCATGATCTATGATGAGTAAGTGCAACTTTTCTGCCCGGTAACCAACTTCCTGAAGGTCATCTGAATGAATGAATCACAGTAACTCTTCAACATTGTGTGTGAATCACAACGCCTGTCACCTTCTAAACACTGTCTATATTTAGCTGACCAAGAAAGACCCTCATCCGGAGTGAATCTGGGTGTTCAGCACTACTTCACTGAGGTGTCCCTGCTCTACCAATCACAATGAAGGGAGTGATGTGAAACCAGTGAGGTAAAGACAACAACTGGTTATCAAAAATACCAACACACTTTCTGTCATTTGCAATCACAGCATGACACAACAAGATACAGGAAAGACAATAGACCAACATCATCAACTATAACCACAATGCATCACTTCTCCTTTCCCTGCATCAGTTTTCACAACTCCAAGGTTTGTCAGTGGTGAAGCAACTTCCTTTACTGGAAGCCCAGGGAAGGAGCGAAAGATGTTTGTCCTCACAGTTTCTAGAGTTCAATCTTTCCTTGTGATGTTTGACAGAAAACCCTGGTTTAGACATAATACTTCAAAATCAAAAGTTAAGTCCGTGATATTATGAAGTCAATAAGGCTACTGTGTATAGCCAAGTTGGTTAAGACACATACAAGACCATGTGGCTGACACAGACGTTATGTACTCAGCGGTATTTAAAGATCAGGAGACTTAAAGTCAACCTGTTGCTGTGCAGGTGAAGTGAGAACTTTTCAAAGGAGCAGCAGCACCTCATAGATCTCCCACTGCTCCAGCTTCAGTTTAGAATATTGTGTTTCTTCAACTGATACTTTTTGATTTTTTCCATTAGAACAGTGTTAAACAAAAGTGGGTTTCATTGTACCCCTGCCACACAATCAGTGCCATCTCTCTGGCTGTATGAGATCACTTAGCTGCACATAACAAACAATCATTACATTACTGAACAATACAGTGATGACGCTTGATGCTATTTCTGTGTCTGAAAGGACAAGATGCAATCCACAACCGGTCAACCACAGTGTAATCAATCTCGCCTCTCTTGCTGTACTGCATTTGTTGGAGTTTAAGAAGACATTTTACTACAAACATTGTACTAAATACAGTAAATCTGCAAGATCAGAGCTCTGATGACAGTGTCTCATCCAAAACAATGATGCTGGTACATGTAGCGCTGTATCATGTGTGTATTAAACTTACCAGCAACTCTCCAGCTATCCCAAAGACCACATACTGTATCCAGGAGAAATCCGCTTGTCCACGTGTTAAAGCAAACACTCACTGACAGTCAGGCACAGACTCTTGTTTGCTGGCTGGGCTCTACAAACGGGTGCATTCATATGCCGGTTCACTGGCTGTAACGCCACTCCTCCTTCCACCGGCAGAGCTACAGTAGGCTGTGTGACAGTCCCTATTAGTCACCTTCCTCCCCTTCTCTTAACTACCAGCTCAGCTGCTTCCTATTCCCCCTCCTCAACCCACTCCTCTGCTCTTCCCCTAAATAAGGCTGAATGTCGTAGTCTGGTGGAACAACAACGAGAGCCCTGTGTCTTGAACTTATCTCCCTCTCTGTTTTGGTCTCATGTTAAACTCCTCCCTCAGTCCAGCCTCCTTCCTGAGGCTGTGTGCAACATTTGCATATAGCAACACCTACACATGTGCGTGCATAGACACCCATAAACTTTAAAAGCAATTCCTCTTTTCTTGCTGAAGGGTCACTGTGTATGTTTTCAGAGCTGTATGACAGTGAATCAGCATATTTATTTCTTTGACGGCGCTCCCAATGCTGCACACAAACATGCATGCTAAGCTGAATATCATACTAATAATGACTATATATTTCCTATCACTGACAAACTGGGTCAAGTCAGTATTTGTAATCTCAAACCTGAACTAATCAATTTGAAACAGTTTAGTAAGAGTTGTGGTCACAGTATTTTTAAGAGATTACACTGTTTAAAACAAGAAACTGTGATGTTTTTTAAAAAACACTCTCAGGTACTGCAGCAACAAAATATAAAGTCATTATTTGATGTTCTGTTTTTAGTTAAGAAGGATGATTTTATCACACTTTACTTATCAGTGTCATTACATGTGCTCCAGCGTGCAAATAAAGGTCCTTTTACTGTCAATCTGCACATTGTTTAACCATAGACTGCATCAAATGTGGACGTGACTTTGCTTTGAAGCCATTTGACGGCGGCAGCCATATTGGAAATGCTGAACTCAACCAGGCAGAGTGGTCACGGTTACATGATGTTTTTTAATTCAGAATTAATTATTTAGAATTAAATAATTCAGAATTAAAGTATTCTCCTTCGTGTTTACATGGAAATATTAATTCCAAATTGAGGTTTACATGGAAAACACGTTTAATCTTCTTTATTCCGCTTAAGGTCTGGGGGTTGAGAAGGGTTCTGATTGGACAGGGGCGGGCGTGACGTATTTACATCTACCAGAAGAAAACAGACTCCAGTTCCTGCTTCTTCTATTTTCAGTTACAACATGGAAGACCACACAATAAGTACAATATTCACTTTGATTTTGATTCTAGTTTTAAATAAGCAGCTGGAAACAAACATACTGCTTCACTTTCGTCAGCTGAGGAGGAGAAGAGAGATAGAGGACCGGAGAAGGGAGGAGGAAGACCGGACTTTGGCGAATCGAAGCCAACGGTTAGTGCAACGGCTGCTCTACCTCAGCCTGGAATATGTGCGCCATCACGACAGGACAAGGGAACGAGCATGAGCAGAACGACCGGAATTAATTTAAAGCTGAATGAACGTATACATGATCGAGGAATTATTCAATTCAGTTTTCAAATCAGAATAAACCAGACACTTCAGATTTAAGTTTAATTCAGAATGATCATTTTCATTCAGAATTAGGTGTTTACAAGGTCATTTTTAATCTTTTTAAAGAGGATTTAATTTTAATTCTGAATTAAAGAGGAATTAAAAGTCTCATGTAAACGTAGCCAGTGTGATGTAAAGAGGCGGAGTTTGAGCCTCCTAGCCAACAGCTATGTGTTCCCGTCTGGGAGTCTAGTCAGTCATGTCCTTATTTGGGCAAACTTGTAATGTTAATCTTTTTTGAATTGGTGTCTATGTAGTTTCTGGTGTTTCTGCAGTCAGCCTTAAAGCGGATTCTTAATGAATTGCAGTTTATAACACTTCCAGATGGGCTTCATAGTTTGAGACCGGAGGTTGCCGCTTGGGTTTAACACTTTTGTCCTCAATCAGCAGTAAAGCATTCACATACTGTTCATTAAAAGCATGCAATCCTGTTCAAAGCCATTTTGCTCGAAACCAGTATTTTTTAGAATAGATTTTAAGATTATTTTATTGGTTTTTAAATCTCTTAATGGTCTTGGCCCTTCTTATTTATCAGATTTGCTTTTATGATATGACCCAGTGAGAGCCCTCAGGTCTTCAGGTAGTGGACTTTTAATTGTACCAAATGTAAAAACTAAGATCCACGGTGAGGCAGCTTTTTATTATCACGGCCCACGCCTGTGGAACACCCTGCCTGAGGATCTGAGGGCTGCCCAGAGCATAAATATTTTTAAAGGCAAACTCAAGACCTACCTTTTGAGTCTTGTTTTTAACTAAGTTTTATTTTTATTCTTAACAGTTTTATCTATTTATTTATTTATTTATTTATTATCTATTTCAAATGGTGCTGCACGGTGGTGCAGTGGGTAGCGCTGTTGCCTCACAGCTAGAAGGTTCCTGGTTTGAATCCCCGGCCGGGCGGGTGCCTTTCTGTCTGGAGTTTGCATGTTCTCCGGCTTCCTCCCACAATCCAAAAACATGCTCAGGTTGATTGATCACTCTAAATTGCCCCGTAGGTGTGAGTGTGTGCATGAATGGTTGTCTGTCTCTCTGTGTTAGCCCTGTGATAGGTTGGCTACCTGTCCAGGGAGTACCCTGCCTTCCGCCCGAAGCCAGCTGGGATAGGCTCCAGCCCCCCGTGACCCCTAACGGGATAGGCGGTCAAGATAATGGATTGATGGATGGATGGATCTATTTCAAATTTAGTCACTTTTATTCTACTTTATTTATTTATTTACTTATTTATTTACTTTAAGTCTCACATCTTATTTTCTTTTAATGGTTTAATATTTTAGTCTTTTATTATCTTAGAACTGTATTTTACTTTGGTGAGTTTAATTTCCTGTTTTGAGTTTTAACATCTTATTTCACCTCCAGTGTTTCCTCATTAAGATAACATGAGAGCGTTTCCTCAGTTCGTTCAGCAAATTATTTAGATTTTTTATTTATTGATTTTATTGTTTTTATTACTATTGTTGCATATTGTGTTCTTAACCTTAGGATTGTGGGGTGGGTTTGGGGTTGGGGCTGTGGCTGGGATCTTTTTCTTAATTCATTCTATTTTAAGTTGTTTTTCTTGTACAGCACTTTGTGTTACAATGTCATTGTATGAAAAGCGCTTTATAAATAAAGTCTGATTGATTGATTGATTGATAAACCCCCAGCATTAGCTGGATCAAAGAAATGCTGTCAGTAGTCCCTCTTGAAAACTCAGATACAACAGAACCAAGTCCTGTCAGATATTCATCAGTACCTGGGCCCCATTTATAGATTTGACTCTCACTGTTCCCTTTTCACAATTAACATAATGTTGAGTCTCCTGAAGCTTTCTGCTCTTTACTCTGTGTGGGAATAAGAATTCATTCATTGAATCTCTCCATGTCAATACACTCCTATTTTTATTTATTTATTTTATCTATGTATTTATTGCTATTTACTTTGTATTTTTTTATTTCTAGGGTTATTATTATAACTATTATAACATACATATACATGTTTGTTTGTTTTGTTTTTTTACCCTTATTTGTCTTTTTCCTGTCTGTTTTATAACCTTTCGAGTGTCAGGTGGTTTGGGGGATGTTGGGGATGTACATGTTTGTTTGTATAGGTACATATCTGTTCAAAACCAAGAAAAAAATATAAATAAAGTTTTTTTTTTTTTTTTTTAAAAAGCCATTTTGTTCTCTACCTGCAGAGCCCTGGTTGTAGAGTTTCCACTTCTAGAACGGTGCATCATTTTGCTAGTCTTGATCCAGTACCAGCCATGAGTAAAAAAAAATTGCAATCCCAAAAAATGTATGAAAGGAAAATAATCCTCTGGAAAAACAGCCAAACTTTACCAGGGCTAGCAGAGCTGTCCCTCTTCCCTGCTATCTATGACTAAAGTAATACTCATATCTATGCCCACATGTCTCTCACACCTGTATTCAGAGTATCACAAATTCAAAACTGGGTCAGTTCCATCTGGTTCTCTTTCCCATTTTTTTAATGTCAGCTAATGAAAAGTGCACAACCTGCAATGCAGCCATGTTGAGCTACAGGAGTATATGTTTGCATCTCAGTGGTTGTCAAATCTTGTGACAGTCAAGTGATTTCAAATTTAAATAAACTTCCTCTGAAAGGATGCTGTAAGATTTGTTTACTAGAAACAGTAGTCACATCTGAAAACCCCCTTCCCTTTTCCCCTTCTCTGTGCTTGTGCACTAAGCAGTGCAAACACAGCTTTGTGAATGAGCTTTGTCAAATTGAAATGCAAACTCATCAACAACTGAGACATAAACAACATTGAAGAAGACACAAAAAGGTAGGGTGGCAACTACTTGCTAACAGTATCATTAAAAGAGCCTCCTACTGGTGGGATCATACACGATTCACAAGGACTTTTTACTTCAGGTGTTGCACAATTGTTATACACAATCAGGTTCAAAACAGCATTTATGTTGATTTTTCTTATCTGCTAAAAGTTCAGTAAAACATAACTTTAAGATGCAGGCCCATTTGAAAAACAAATTAGCAATGCCTGCTTGTGTTTGTTGTATCTCTTTCTGAAGAGACAAGACTCTGTTTTTGTAACCCAGAAACTGAACGTATTTATCCCTTAATATAACTGCTGGTATGCTCAACTCATTTAACTGGAACACAGTGTGAGCAGCTGTTAAATCAATCAGCAAATCAACCTTACAAGTGCCCTTGGTTGGTGTATTTCACAATCACACTTATAGGTCACATGCAGAATGTCCATCACATTCTGTGACTCGTTTGATGGAACTTTGAGGTTATAAAAAGTCTGATGACTTTCTTCTATCCCTGTATAAATCCTGACTATAAGTTCTCTTTTAGCCCCCCCGCCTTCCTTTATCCCTGTATTCAGACACAGAAACAGTGGTATCAAAGTGCCACTAAGCTAGTTGTGCCTATCACAACAGAGGAGAACACTGACCAGCATGGTTCAGCAGCACCCGGCTCACAAGCATCCCTTGTTTGTACACAAAGCATTCATCAGTGGAGCAGCTCCAGTTCTCATAGTGCCCGCAGTGTATTTACTGGGCTATTTTTGTCCGGGGGCAGGACCCCCCTGCAGGACCACAGCCTATTGGTTGGCAAAGAATGCATTCCTGTAACTCTGGCCAATCGTAAAGCTTAAATGTAGGAGGTGAAATCATTGACCAATACCGCCTTGTACTTCTTTGACAAAGGCCTGTGGAGGAGGCAGGACCCAAACACAGACATGCATGCAAACAAACACACCATCCAAGAAGACCCTCTTCTTCTTATCTGCCAGGCATTCTGTCTGTGCTCCCATGGTCTCTATAGTTAGTAAACCAACCCAACATATATGACAATCTTTCTGAGTTTTTGTAAGTGAACCATTGTGCAATATGTCTCACTGTAGTGTAACCCAGCTATGCTAACCCCGGGCTATCTTTCTGTTAAATAGGACAAACAATGCTGTCAATATTCACAGCTAAGTCAGAGACAGGCAATGGGTTTATAATTAAACATTCAAAAATCTATATTTACTTTTGCATCACATTAGAGTACAGTATCAAGTCTTTAGTATAAAAAAACAAACTTTTCAAACTGCAGCACAGCAATGTGAGAAAAAATCCCCCAATGATTCTAGCCAAGATTAAAACCATAGACTGTATAAATAATGGACGTAGTATGCGTGGCGTCACCAGTCTGTTCCTGAGCGCTGTTTTAAAGCCGATCAACGGCGGCAGCCATATTGGAAATGTGGAACTTAACCAGGCAAAGTGTGACGTAAAGAGGCTGAGTTTGAGCCTCCTAGCCAACAGCTATGTGTTCACGACCGGGAGTCAAGTCAGTAATGTCCTTATATGGGAAAAACTCGTAATCTTAAAGGTGACATATCATGCAAAATCAACTATTTTAATGGTTCTCTACCTGAAATATGTGTCCCTGTCTACAAACCCCCCCGAAAATGAAAAAAATCCATTCTGCCCCTGTTTTGATTTCTCCTCCTTTCTGTAAATGTGTGCTGAAACCAGCCGTTTCAGTTTTCAGTGTTTTTCATACGTCACAACGCCATTATTAAATTGCTTGGTTAGGTATTAGGTCTTATATCAGAATTGTGTGATTTGCTGGCGTCTAACTCATCCGAAAATTTAAAGTATAAGTTGAATGCTTGGAAGGAGAATTTGCAATCTGAGATTTCGGATGAAGATTGGAAAGCAGCTTGTGCTGGTGCTCATAATAGGTCTATAGATGCACGTCTTAAACTAATACAGTATAAATGGTTAATGCGTACTTATGTGTCGCCAGTGGATTTAAATCGATATAACAAAAACATACTGGACACATACACAAAATGTACAGAAACTAGAGGAACCCTGTTTCATTGTATTTGGCAATGCATTTTGGGAGGAGGTAAGAATTATAATCGAGAAGATTAGTTCAAAACAAATTGTACTCGACCTGAAGCTTTTTCTGTTGGGCGTATATCCTGAGATACATAATTACAGTAAGAGTGAACAAACATTTATAGACCTGAGCTTGCTTTACGCTAAAAAATTTATTGCAATGTTATGGAAAAACAATCAAAGACCAAGTGCTGCTCAATGGATAAGACAGATGTTGTCAAGCCTTCCACTAGAAAGGATAACTTACATATTAAAGGGTAAACAGCATATTTTTGAGAACATATGGAAGCCTTTTATTAACTATGTTAAGGATTTAGATTTAATAGATGATCAAGTGAATGACTAAATGATGTGGACTCTGCAGTTTCAAAGCATGTTGAATCTTTCTTTTTTTCACTAGGTGCTTTTCACATTCTGTATTTAATGTATTTATATACTCCAATTTGTATAGATTACCATCTATTGTAACAGGAGAAGTGTTCTTGTATTATTATTAGGGCCCAAGCACCGCTGGTGGCGAAGGCGGCCAAGGCCCTATTGTTTTTCTAAGGATCGATTTTTATTCTTTGTCGCGCGACTTCAAATGCATTTTTGGACCCCTGAACGTGAATGATCTCATCAGGCCCGGTGAAAAATTTACTAATTTATGGATGTCGCAAAAAAAAAATTAAAAAATGTGCTCGCTAGCGCCCCCTAAAATTTTCAAAAACGCCTCGTATTGGGGTTATTTTGAGCTACATGCTTGGAAAATTTTACGCATATTCATGGCATCAGGACGCACAAAAAAGCCTCTCACACCCATATCCGAAACTCAACAGGAAGAGCACCACCTATTTTTGAAAATCAAAAATGGCTCCAAAAAGTGTCCAAAAACGTCCAAATAAGGGTGCATACTTTTGCTATTAACTTCTAGAGCTTTTCTCCGATTCAGTCCAAACCAAGGTCAGCCTATAGTAAACCCATTGACGAGAAAAAATTATCAGAACAAATTCCATTCAGATGAAAATTGTGGGCGTGGCAGACTTTGGGGAGGGGCATAAAAAAAAACGTCGGAAAATGGATTTTTGTGACTTTAAAATGCACGTAATTTCACCTCATCCAACACACTCATCCGTCCTGGGAAAAATTGCGACATTTTATGGGTTTTGCAAAAAAAGTTGAAAAATGTGCTCACTAGTGCCCCCTACAGTTCTCAAAAAACCCTCCCCATAGGGGTTATTTTGAGCTACATGCTTGAAAAATTTAACGCATATTCATGGCATCAGGACGCACAAAAAAGCCTCTTGCATCCATATCCGAAACTCAACAGGAAGAGCGCCACCTAGCTTTGAACATTAAAAAATGGCGTCCAAATAAGGTTGCATACTTTCGTTATCTTCTCCGAAAGCCACTTCTCCGATTCAGTCCAAACCAAGGGCAACCTATAGTAGACACATTGACGATTAAAAACTGTTTGAAGAATTCCGTTCAGACAAAAATTGTGGGCGTGGCAGACGTTCAGGCGGGGCATGAAACGCACATACAGCTTTAAATGTGAAGAATGACGCCCAAATAAGGGTGCATACTTTTGAGAGCTCCTCCTAGAGTTTTTCTCCAATTCAGTCCAAACAAGGCACATTCTATAGCAGACACATTGATGATTACAAATTATTGTTAAATGAATTCTGTTCAGACAAAAATTGTGGGCGTGGCACACTGTCAAGTTCGGAGGTTTTCTTGGCAATCTGCCAAAAACTTAAAACATTTGCGCCACCTAAGCCAGTATATAATCTCAGATCTTGCTTTCGCATCATGTGATTGCAAATATCAGGCAGGGGTTTACATGTGGCTCGCGTAGGCGGCGGCTGCGGGTGTGCGAGGGCCCGTTCATCGCCGCTTGCGGCTTTAATTATTGTTATTATTATTACTATTTTTTGTTTGTTTGTTTGTTTGTTTGTTTGTTTGGGGGGGGGTTGTTTTTGTTATGTCTTGTTTTTTTTTTACTTATTTGTGATGTGTAAACGCAGCGGTTGTATGTCTTGAATGTAAAAAGCTGTAATTCATGCTGCTGAAAAAAAAAAATGTTTGGTTGCTTCATTGTAGATGTTCCTTTTTTTTAACTATATATAAAAAAAATCCTTATTTACTTTTGTGCATTGCCTTTACACTGCTTGGCAGTACCTGCACCCAAATTGACTTGAAGCACTTTGTTACTCTGATCTTGTTTCCTCTTGTCTAGATCTTTGCTTGTGTTGTTCTTGTTCTCGTATGTACATCGCTTTGGATAACATTGTACTACAGAAAACACTTCCTCATACTGAAAGTATGACATCATTATGCCTGAGGTGAACATAAAGATTACTTCTGCTTTTAGTTTTTTAATGATGCACATTGAACTCACACGACATGCCATCCCTAATAACATTGGGGGGAAATATTGATTTTTATCAGATGAATCTTAATGTACCTACATTATTTCACAAACGTTGCACAAGCAAATAGCAGTCAGTCTACAAACAGGAAAACACGTGTTATGAAATTATTCCAGTGTAAATGAACCGTTATTAAATACTGAGTAAACAGAGGTGGGGATCCATGGGAGTGTTTGTGTGCAATAGAGAGGGGGTAGTGCATTAACTAGTTAACCAGCTGCACTGCATTTCTTTTTGCATGGGCGAGAGTCCCCATGCAGAGAGAGATGGAATGGAAAGCATTTGTGTGATGAGCACAAAGATAAGACACACACGCATGCACACATAAAGAAAAAATAAACCAACTGCAGCCAATGCAAAGTCAAAAACTCATCTTTAAAGGACTTTCCATTCCCTTTTATTCTAATCCCACCTGTCCCCCTTTCTCTCACTCCCTTTCTCCTACCTCATTCTTAACCAATAAAAAATAGCTTAAAGAATGTTGCTGCCCCTGAGCGCTTTAGACTTCTCTACACGAGAGAGTAAGGACTCCAGACAGAGAGTGGAGAAAAGGTAAGACAAGCAGGATTGAAACAATTGAAAACACACAGAGGAGTTCAAGGAGGAGTCAACAGGATGATTATCAAGAAGATAAGTTTACAAGAGAAAATGTGTGTGTGTACACACGCTAGATGAGTATCCTTGTCTTGTTATATGACAAAATTTGGGATGCAGACAGAGAAATGCAGTGTCTCTACATACAAACACACACAACTTTATATGATTAAATTGCCTCGACAGGAGATTCTGCTGCAGACTATGACAAAGAGTAAGAGATTATGCAATAGAAATGTCAATAAAGAGTACAACTCTGCACCTGAAATTGCTGTGGTTTTAGGTGTAACTAATCCCAGAAGATAAGGGGCCTTTAGAAATGAGAAGAGCACCTGTGATTGATGGAGAAGGCAGCTCCAGCTGTGCAGTTAGAACACAAAGGTTTAAATATGGGAGGATGTCATGACATGATGAAGGCAAGGCAAGGCAAGGCAAGGCAAGGCAAGGCAAGGCAAGGCAAGGCAAGGCAAGGCAAGGCAAGGCAAGGCAAGGCAGCTTCATCTGTATAGCGCATTTTATACACGAGGGCAACTCAATGTGCTTTACATTAAAACATTAAAAGCATTGGAAACATTCAGATAAGCATAAAAGAGTATAATTAAAATGACAAATATAATAAAACAGAAAAGGAAAATTAGAAATATATTAAAGATTACTTTAAAAATAGTTTGCCCAACCAGTCCACATGTGCTTTGTGGACCTGGAGAAGGCTTACGACCGTGTCCCCCGAGGTATCCTTTGGGGGGTGCTCCGGGAATATGGGGTTGATGGCCTGTTGCTACGGGCCATTCAGTCTCTGTATTGTCGGAGCCAGAGTCTGGTTCGCATTGCCGGCAGTAAGTCGAATTCGTTCCCGGTGGGGGTTGGACTCCGCCAGGGCTGCCCTTTGTCACCAGTTCTGTTCATAACTTTTATGGACAGAATTTCTAGGCGCAGCCAAGTGGCGGGGGGTTTCCGGTTCGGTGGCCTTGGGTTTCCGTCTCTGCTCTTTGCAGATGATGTCGTCCTATTGGCTCCATCGAGCGGTGACCTCCAGCTCGCGCTGGGACGGTTTGCAGCTGAGTGTGAAGCAGCGGGGATGGGGATCAGCACCTCCAAGTCTGAGGCCATGGTGCTCAGTCGGAAAAGGGTGGCCTGCCCTCTCCGGGTCGGAGGGGAGTCTTTGCCCCAGGCGGAGGAGTTCAAGTATCTTGGGGTCTTGTTCACGAGTGAGGGGAAAAGGGAGCGGGAGATTGACAGACGGATCGGGGCGGCGTCTGCAGTGATGCGGGCGCTGTACCGGTCTGTCGTGGTGAAGAGAGAGCTGAGCCAGAAGGCAAAGCTCTCAATTTACCGGTCAATCTACGTTCCGACCCTCACCTATGGTCACGAGCTGTGGGTAGTGACCGGAGGAACGAGATCGCGAATACAAGCGGGCGAAATGAGCTTTCTCCGCAGGGTGTCTGGGCTCAGCCTTAGAGATAGGGTCAGGAGCTCAGACATCCGGGAGAGGCTCAAAGTAGAGCCGCTGCTCCTCCGGATCGAGAGGAGCCAGATGAGGTGGTTCGGGCATCTGGTTAGGATGCCTCCCGGGCGTCTCCCTGGGGAGGTGTTCCGGGCATGTCCGACTGGGAGGAGGCCACGGGGAAGGCCCAGGACACGCTGGCGAGACTATGTCTCTCAGCTGGCCTGGGAGCGCCTCGGTATCCTCCCAGAAGAGCTTGTGGAAGTGGCCGGGGAGAGGAGTGTCTGGGCTTCCCTGCTGAGACTGCTGCCCCCGCGACCCGGACCCGGATAAGCGGAAGAAGATGGATGGATGGATTACATTAAAATTGTAATTTAAAGTGAGTTCAAATGAGCTATGATTAGAAGATAATTTAATTGAGGCTCAGCACTGAAGAAAGCAAAATTTGTGTCATCTATAAAACATTAGTCATGGCAAGAAACCAAAGAAGTCATGCCCCTTAATTTCAAATAAAGTAATGAATAACAAGCACATGAGGATTTTGAAAGTGCAAGAGGTCACGTGTATCCTTATTTTTCCTCTTTTAATCAGACCACAGGTAGAAAACAGGTGCTTTTTAACTACATTTATAACTATTATTATTCTGTGAAATGAGTGTAAATGATCAACTAAAAATTGTGGTTTGATTATTGATTCATAATTTTTTCCAAGTGCAGAACTATAACTATAATTTTCTTATAAGATGAAAAAATATTTCAGATGTTTTAGTTTAAAGCCACTTGCAATGGAAAGAATACTTTCCAAACCTGTTTGAGGAGCCTGCAGGGCATAATATTAAATGAGCTGGCTGCAGTATTCAAATGAGTTTCTAGTTGATGAGAAAGAATGTGCAGAAGACTTTCGACAGTAGTGACCACTGGAGGAAAAAAGATTTTGTACAGGTGTTAAATACAAGCAGACAAAAAAAAATGTCTTGTAATGTTGAGGTCCTTTGAAGCCTTGAAATCCTAATTCTCTGCAAGTGAAACTGCAAGACAGCTAAGAGGGAATGCTTGAAATGATTTA
Organism: Notolabrus celidotus; assembly: GCF_009762535.1. Taxonomy (NCBI): domain Eukaryota; kingdom Metazoa; phylum Chordata; class Actinopteri; order Labriformes; family Labridae; genus Notolabrus; species Notolabrus celidotus. The sequence goes on along the minus strand of NC_048272.1, from coordinate 2,414,595 downwards.
GAAGTTTTGCTGGTGTTGATGAAAGCAAGCTTTCAAAGTGATTACAATGCAAATGAATAACTTTTTGAAACCCAACATGCTTAAAATGTCAGTGTAGGGACATGAAGTCCTCACATTTGTTATAAGCAAACTGGGATGACTGAATACCTTTAAAATAAACACAATTCTAAATCTTTAAAATACACAGTGAGCTTGTGAGAAGACTAAAGCCAAAGAGTCAAAACTACAGACCCCCCCCCTGTGGTTCAAGCACATTGTCAAAACATACACTACGGGGGCAGCTGCAGTGTGCATTCGAACATGCAGCGGAGCCGCCATTCTAACAGAGAAGAGAGAGACTGTGTAGGACCATCACTACTGTCTGTCAGTCAAAAGAGGATATGAAAGAGTGGAGAGGAGATAAATGAGGAAGTGGAGTCATACACTCAGCACATGCCCTGAACCGTCCCACCCACACTCACCTCTGATGGATCATGGGTCATGTTGTCACACAGCACATGCCAAGCTGTCATTCCTGTGGTTTGAAAACTCCAGTCCTCAATGACAAACTTATACGGTAATTACTTTGGTGTTTTAGTTCTTTTTGGGGGTTTGTTTTAGGGAAATCCAGACCTACATAAAAGGCAGTTCCTCATTCGTTCTTTCACCTTGTCTAGTCACCAAACGGCAAGAAAAACTTTTCAGGTCATGGGACATCTGTCCATATGGCGCACGGATGAGGCTGTTTACACACACCTGATGCTCTTACACACTAGAGTACACCTATTGAGCTCAGTCAGTGTGCCTGTGTGCACTTGTGTGTATGTGTTGGCACCACTGCCTGTGTTTACCTGAAGAAATTAACCCCATCACAGGCGGATGGGGTATTGGACACAAGTCCAATGAAGCTGAAAATATGACCAACACACACACACACACTTTTCCACAATCAGTCAGAACACACAGGACACAGTGCTTGTGCTAATTTGCACACCTCTGTGACAAAGTGACAGGTCTGCATTTGTCATACATGTAAACACAGGCATGAAGTGAAATGAAGAGAAATGCTCCAGGATTGGAATTAACAATACAGTGATATAATACCAATATAGGTCACCAATACTGGTAGACGTGTGATGTCAGGAATAAGCCGGTTGTGCTGGGACTAAATATGTATACATCAATATATTATCATCACAAGCTGTGCAACACAATTATCTTATCTCTGGTGCCAAACATAAATGTTTTACAGCACTCTGAAGAGACCTCCCTTCTGATTTGACTCATCACATCCCGTCTTCATGACCACTCATGATGATATAAATCCTGCACTCAATCAGTTAATCACATATCCTGATGTTTTGATTTGTCTCACAATTTAACAATTATTACAGAATCTCTGTATCGTGATAGTATTGTCATGTGGGGTAACATATCACATGTTGTTTTATCAACCCTTTTTTTTAGTATTGTGCCTTATTGTTCTGTATTGTATTGTTTCTTATTGTATCCATCAAATCATAATGTATCATATCATGTTGAAATCATAGACTGTATAAAATATGGACGCAGTATCCGTGACGTCACCCATCTGTTTCTGAAGAGCTGTTTGAGGCTAATCGGCGGCGGCAGCCATATTGCTACTGTGGAGCCAGTGTGACGTAAAGAGATGGAGTTTGAGTCTCCTAGCCAACAGCTACAGTGTTCCCACCAAGGGAGCCGGTTGCTCCCCTGGTGGTGAAGCTTTCAGTAGAGCGTCTGCCCCCTGGTGGCTGGCTGCAGTATAGGTCAAAAAATCCGTCAAGCAGTCTAACTTTAAAGGTGACATATCATGCAAAATCCACTTTTTAATGGTTCTCTACCTGAAATATGTGTCCCTGGCATGTCTACAAACCCCCTGAAAATGAAAAAAATCCATTCTGCCCCTGTTCTGATTTCTCCACCTTTCTGTTAATGTGTGCTGAAACAAGCTGTTTCAGTTTTCAGTGTTTTTCATACGTCACAACGCCATCCGGTCTGTAACAGGAAGTCAGAGCTCGGAGCTTGTTCAGCCCATAGACTGTATAAAATACAACTCAACCCCTCCTCCGTTTTTCATTCCCTGCACACACGTGTGCTAACAAGGAGCTCAGGAGGGAGGCATGCTAGTTGTAGGCTGTCTTAATAAACACAAAGGTCGGTTTTACTCCCCACGTCTGCAGATTTGAAGATCTAGTGGTTGATTTTTATTTTTCATGGAAAAGTGCTAGCGCTAGTTAGCATAGCCACATAGCTACATGTTCGTCGCTGTGTACCAAGACACACGTCGACATACTGACAAATAAAACAACAAGAAACACTAAATCTGTGACCAATGGTTCAGAAAGGTCCTGCTGCAGGCGCCTCTCCATCAGGATCAGATTCTGGATCAGATTCAGAGGGTTGAAGTAAAGCAGGTCTGTGAGCAGCCGTGTATATTCAGCCAACATGTAAACATTAGATCAACGTGCTGGACAGTCGAGGCCACATCCACTTCCTGAGGGGGCGTGGTCAGAAAGCTCATTCTCATTTAAAGGCACAGACACAGAAAACAGCCTGTTCTGAGCAGGGCTGAAAAAGAGGGGTTTACAGGCAGACCGAAATCTGATTTCAAAGTGTTTTTCTGAGCAAAAAACTTTAAAGACATGTTTTGGGAACCTCTTAGACCAATATATTTTGATGAAATAAGCGTGATATGTCCCCTTTAAAAAATAAATACACGTGGTACGAATGTTTCTCACATCCGTATGCTGTGGTTATATGTAGTTAGTATTTGAGTGTTTTGTGTTCAAGGCCTCTTTTTCCTGAAAAGTTTCTTTTTCGTTAGTTATCAGAATTTAAAAAACAGGGTTTTACTTCCTGGTTTCCTTTGATTCACAGCCGCCATAAAGTGAAACTTCAAAGGACACACAGCGTCTTGTGACGCTACGCTGTAGGGTGGAGCTCGTTACAGTGGCTTCACAGGCTCTGGCTGCACAATGGCGGCGCCCAGGAGAGGGATTTTTTGGCTTCAGAACCGTACAACGGGAAGAGGCGGAGCAACGCTGTCCATTTTTATTTACAGTCTATGGTTCCCACAGTCAGCTGTGCCTCTCATTGGAAGACTCAGAATCTCAATTTCAATTCAATTCAATTTGCTTTACTGGCTTGAACAAAGACATGTTGCTGCCAAAGCACATAAGATTCATACAATACAATCTCAATATCTTCAAAATTGCCACGTAAGAAAATAATTCACCCCCCTCACAGTGAGAGCACATCGAGAAATGAGCTATCCAGACTACACTCGTCTTTTGAACCAGGCTGTAAACATGTTTATTTCTGCTGTAAAGATCGCCTTTTTCCCATTCATGTGTATGTGACTTCCTGTACTTCCAGAGCCAGCCTCAAGCGGATCCTCAATTAACTGCAGTTTTTAACACTTCCTCATTGGACTCATATTTTAAGACAAGAGGTTGCCCCCTGGTTGAAATGCACCCTGTTGTGAGTTACCCTACCATTCCCTGCCCTATAAGCAAGTATGCCAGTCAACCATAGACTGTGTAAATAATGGACGTAGTATCCGTGACGTCACCCATCTGTTCCTGAGCGCTGTTTTGAAGCCAATCAACGGCGGTGGCCATATTGGAAATGTGGAACTCAACCTGGCAGAGTGTGACGTAAAGAGGCGGAGTTTGAGCTTCTTAGCCAACAGCTATGTGTTCCTGATCGGGAGTCAAGTCAGTCATGTCCTTATTTGGGCAAAAACTGATAATCTTAATATCTTCTGAACCGTCATGTTAGAAAAAGATTCACCCCCTGTACAGTGTGTGCCGATAGAGAGATTATCTACGTAGAGCCAAGCCGTTTTTTGAACCAGGCTGTAAACATGTTTATTAATGCTGCAAAGATTGTCTTTTTTGAATTGGTGTGTATGTGGTTTCCGGTGTTTCTGCAGCCAGCCTCAAGCAGATTCTCAATGAATTGCAGTTCACAACACTTCAGCATGGGCTTAATAGTTAGAGACCGGAGGTTGCCATTTTTTGATTGTACCTTATGTTTCTGTATTGTATTTTGTTTCTTATTGTGAAAAAGGCTGCCTGTTGCCTGTCACTTTAATAGGGTGGAGAGCTATCAGCCAATCGGTGGACGGCAGAGGGAGCTGCAGAGACATTTCACACACACCAGCCTGCCTGCTGCATGGATCACAGAGTTTATTCAGCAGTTCTCAGTTGATGAGATGTGATAGTTTAGAGTGTTCCTTATTTCAGCTTTGTGCGTCCATTGAAAGTAAGTTGTTTTAATTGTCCTGAATTATCAGAGGTTTAAGTATTGTCTTCGTACATTTCTGTTTTCACACCTGTAGAATAGTACGTTTGACATGTATTGTTTACGTTTGCAGAAACCACACTCACACTCACGATTCAACGAATAAAGGACACTTTTCCTGAAACTTGGCCTGGTCATTGGAAGTACCTCTGATAAAGCAAAGCCACAGTTCTTACCGGACTCTCCACAGCGATCCGAATTACCCTCCCACCCTACACTAGTCGCACTATTCACTTATTGTATCGTATCATGTTGAAATGCACCCTATTGTGAGTTACCCTACCATTCCCACCCCTGTAAGCAAGTATGCCAGTCAAAGCACCAGCCCCATGCCATAACCAAACAACTATTGATGAAAATCACCAAGTTTCAGGTTAATTATTGTGGAAAGTTAACAAGCAGTATCAGGATTGAAAACGATAAATGCATGAACACAGACATCAGTAGTATCTGCCACCGATATTGCCTACAATGTAGTTTCTGGTCAAGGTGAGTATGCTAGCCAATACAGCCGTCCAATATGGTAACCATATGGGCAAACAAGAAAACATTCAACTGGTTTTAGGTAAGTTATATGTAAAATTAACAAAAGTTATGGGAACTGACAATCATACACCAAAACCTACCTGAAACTATTTGGTTTAAGGTCATAGGACCATTAAATTGGAAGAAACAGTCAACTCTCCTTTGAGGGTCTAGAGCAGGCATGTCCAAAGTACGGCCCGGGGGCCGATTGCGGCCCAAGGTCCATTTATTTATGCGCCCAAGCTTCCATCTTAAATTGTGTTATTTACAGCAAAGAAATTAATCACTTTCTAAATCAGGCATGTCCAAAGTGCGGCCCAGGGGCCAATTGCGGCCCAAGGTCCATTTATTTATGGCCCCAAGCTTCCATCTTAAATTGTGTTATTTATAGCAAAGAAATTAATCACCTTCTGAATCATCTATACATTTGCAGTTTCTTTCAAGCGCACAAACAAAACTAAAGTCAATCCAGAAACGTCTCAAAAATCTTCATATGGACTACCTCTCTAAAGCCAAAGCACTGGGGATTCTGCAAGACGGCAATAAAAGAAGAAACACAAGAACTCTTAAAGCTGACAGGTTTTCAAATGTGAAAATGTTATTGATGAACACTAAAAGTTCAGAAGACACAAAAGAGGACACAAGACAAGACCAAAATTATGAAATTGTGCAGGAAAATAATTATTTTGTTCTTAAAATGTTGTCTGCTGGTCAGAAAAGTCTTAAAAACTACATGAAAAAGATATGTGATGAAATCCAACTCTTGATCCTGCTATAGGAAAATAATGATACAATATTTTTCCCACATTGCCCGACCCTAATAAAAAACATTTTCCTCCAGAATAAGATAACATTTGCTAATGCTTACATGGCTTGTGGAGAACTGAGGACTTCCTAGTTAATGTTTTATTGAGAAAAAAATTAAAACAATAGTTATTAAATAGATTTCATATATAACATTTAGGATAGCAAAGTCTCAGTAGGAGCCACTGGCCCTGAGGTATTCTAACAACATCATATGTGGCCCTCTTTGAAAAAAGTTTGGACACCCCTGTTCTAAATCATCCGTACATTTGCAGTTTCTTTCAAGCGCACAAACAAAACTAAAGTCAATCCAGAAACGTCTCAAAAAGCTTCATATGGACTACCTGTCTAAAGCAAAAACACTGGGAATTCTGCAAGACGGCAATAAAAGAAGAAACACAAGAACTCTTAAAGATGACAGGTTTTCAAATTAATGTTTTTATCATGATGTGAAAATGTTCTTGATGAACACTAAAAGCTCAGAAGACACAAACGAGGACACAAGACAAGATCAAAATTAGGAAATTGTGCAGAAAAGGGAAAAACTTGGTGCATAAAAAATGTTCAGAACTCAGGAAAATAACTATTTTGTTCTTAAAATCTTGTCTGCTGGTCAGAAAAGTCTTAAAAGTGTATACAATATTTTCCCCTACATTGCCCAACCCTAATGAAAAACATTTCCCTCCTGAAGAAGATAACGTTTGCTAATGTTTACATGGCTTGTGGAGAACTGAGCACTTCCTAGTTACTGTTTTATTGAGAAAAAAATGTAAATAACTGTTATTAAATAGACATTTCATATATACCTTTTATGGTTCCTAAATCACAGTAGGAGCCACTGGCCCTGAGGTATTCTTACAACATCATATGTGGCCCTCTTTGAAAAAAGTTTGGACGCTCCTGGTCTAGAGCTTTAACTTCTACTCTGTTTCCCTTTGCAGGTCATTTGAGCGGGTTGCCACTGTGCTTGTTGGAGAGGGTGCAATCAGTCTGCCGGACGTCACCACATAGCTCCACATACTGGCTGGTGACCTCTGACCTTGCTGACAGTGACCTCACCGCTCAGTATGTGAACTAACCTCTGACCTTTTACACCGAGTGCACTCTGTCACCCCACTGACTCCTCTTTGCATCTGTCCCACTCTCTCTGAGCTTCTACACTGTACACATAGTTGTGTTTTGTCACAAAGACAGAGCCAGGGCAGGACAGGTGAAGGTCCAAGCAGCTACACAGAGACCTTGCAATTACTTTTGTCATATAAAACCAGCTGTTAAGTCCAGCTGTTGTCATATCAGTTATCAAATTTTCTGATTAAGCAGGCAGCAGATGGCTACAGTTACTTTCTGTGCTCTCTTTGACAGGATTTGACTTCAGAGGCATTCTTAGGATAATTACCAAAACACATCAAGAGGGCACATGATAAAGTACAACACGATAGCTACATTAAATTGGTTAATTGGCATGTGGTAGTGTTGAATTAGTGTGACAGATCTAGCTTAACTTTTTGCTATTCTGATAAATCTCCTTGATCTTTTTATAGACAACGGGAACGTTTCAATCCATTTATTCATAGGAAGAAGGAAAGAGGGAGAAATGGGAGAGAGGTTTTGTGTCTTCAACTCACATGTCACACAAATCTGCATTAGTGTAATGTCAAAAGATATTTACGGCATTGTGCTGCCTTAAAACACCTCGACAACACATTCATGGAGTGTTTTTGTGTTCACACACAGACCTGCTGCTGAACCTAGCCATATGCATGTGAATGCCCAGCTGTGTGTGTGTCTATTTTCTCAGTTTTCACAGTGAATAACAGAGAGGTGGAAGGTCCCCTGTTCTTCATTATCACTTTTCTGTCTGTCTTTTCTGTAAAAAAAAAAAAAAAATACATGAAGATGCATGCATCACCAAGAAACCAGAATTGCCACTCCAGCTGACTGACCTCAGTGATCCCCGCAACTTCCCTGAAATCAATTTAGAAAAGAAACTGAAAGCACAACAGAATTCCAATAAACCCTTTACTTTAAAATAATATTCTACAACCTAAAGTCACTTAAAGGAATTTTAACTGCTCATGGTTTGAATATTACTCTTTTGTGTTTTCTGCAATACTTAACTTCAAAACGTCTATTTCATTCCATCTAATCTAAGTTATTGAAATAGCTGACTTCTACATTTTCTATTTCTGGTAACTCATGTCATTTGCTGTCAACACAGAATGTCTTAACACCACATTATCAGTGCTGGATTAATGGTAACAGGGGGAACTTCTTAAAAATACACAAAGACCAAATGCAGTCAAGTCATGATTGGTGTAAGCAGAGGCTTGAAAACAGCATCATAAGACCTTTTTTTCCCTTGGACCTTTGAACTTTGTTGTGTTTTCTGTAGAATGGTTTAGATCATCATAGAAGCCAGGTCAAGAGGGGTCAGGGTTTGGAGCTAATGTCAAATACTTCTCTGGCCGTCTAAATCAAAGGACACATGTAGGTCAGCTCACTGAGCTGAGACATGCTAGCTATGGAGGAGATCAAGTTTGAGAGAAGACATTATAAAGTGGTGCATCCACAAGAAACTCCATAACTAAGAGAAAGCTGACTATCTTCAGACTGTGATGGGAAAAATACACACATGATAGTATGTTGTTCTTGCTTTGATTAGAAGCTAGAAACATTCACCCACACCAGACCTTCTGTGTAGGGATGCACTGATCCTACTTTTTAGGTCATGATATATTAACAATCTCTATTCCTTAATGTGAGGATAGAATCATGTTTTGGCAACTTCAGGCTTTTCTGACTAGATGGTGAGCTGTACCTGGGTTCCAAGTGCTAAACCAGAGGCTGGAATCCCTTCATTTCAAGGATCCAGAACAATTAAATCCAATAATCAATCAATTAATCAATCTTTATTTGTATAGCGCCAAATCACAACAAACGTTATCTCAAGACGCTTTTACAAACATAGGAGGCCACTCTTTGTCAAATTAAGAACAGAGACCCAACTTCAAGACAGGGTAAGACTCAGTCTGACCCCACCTTAATCCACCATGAGCATTGCACATCGCAGTATTTAGCTAGTTACAGTGGCGAGGAAAAACTTCCTTTAAACAGGCAGAAACCTCAGGCAGAACCAGACTCGTGTTAGACAGCCATCATGCCTCGACCGAGTTGGGTAACCTGTCCATTTTTTCACACTTTGAATCCATTAATAGAAGGTTTCTTCCTTCTTTGCAGTCGGCTACAGCTGACATAAACTTCCTCCTTTGGGCTTCCATTATATTTTTCAGCGCGACCGCCATCCGTCTGCACATGTTGCAAGTTTCTGGCGGAGTTGTTAGCAAAAGAAGCGTGACATGCACCTAAACTGCAGAGTCTCTGTAGTTATCCTCCATCATGCGCCACCGGGCAAAAATGCACAGACCGGACGGCGCTGATGATGTAGGAGACGCGCATGGGTGTTGTAAACACAGAAAAGCATAGAACTGAGATGAATAGATCTGCCGTATGGATCGGCACTATATATCGGCCCCTTGTCACCAATGAGTCTGATCTGATCTAGCCGATATCCGATACCAGGATCAGATCGGTGCATCCCTACTTCTGTGATTTGCATATTGTTATCTGTTCCCATGGCTGAGGAGCAGACCATGAGGTGAGAAGTCAGGAAGGTGAGTGACCGGGATGCAAAAAGCTCTCTTGTTTGTCTTACAGTTCTTTAAAGATGTTAAATGATGTGTTAATCTTATTCTCTGAAGAGAATAAGTAACATGTTGAATCTTCACTCTGGGTCAGTTTAACAGACCTTGTCTCGGTTGTTAGATCACTCTGCCAGCTGACTGCTTTGGACAGCTCACTGAAGGCCCGAATAAAGCTCACAAAGACAAATCGTTGTTGTTGTTTGAGTCTATCATTTCCACATTTCAACCACAAGACATACTGACTACAGTCCATAATTTGTAATGATCACAACAACACAACAACCAAACTCTCTTGCCTGGTGCAGACTGCCATGAAGGTCATAGGGAAGACTGGCCATTTATGAGCAGTGTGTTCTTGGGCATGCTCAGAGAATATTTGGAGACCCGTTGCACATCCTTTACTCTGAGTATGAACTTTTACCGTCTGGAAGAAGGTACAGACTAGTCCCTAAATGTAAATTGAATCATTTTAAAAACTCCTTTGTGTCGATCTCTATTCGAATTTTAAATATGAAATAGCCTGTTAGTGTTGGGACAGTGTTATGGTGCTCTCTCTTTAAGAGTATGCTGTGTGTTGTATGAATGTGGACTATTTATTGTACTTTTCTTATTTATTTATGTGTTCTTGTGGGATTGTGGTGATTTTTGTAGGAGCAGGTAACGTGCAGCACTGATGTCAAAGACAAATTTTCCTACAGGGACAATAAAGTACATCGTATCTTATCTTAACAATGCAACTTGTTAAGATATCCAGGGGAATCACAACTCAAATATACCACTTTTATCCAGAAGCATATCTTTAGGTATCTTCAATAGTAGAACAAGATTCAACAAGTATCTCCTTCTAAAGTAACATCTAGGAGGTGCACATTAAATGTTAGCTATTACTGGAATGAGGCATTGACATAGCATTACTGGACAGCATAACGCACGCTCACTCAACACGCACTCGTACTAATAATAAACACACGGCATGTAAATAAAGCTCACTCTGCAGAGGGGACAAAGGGGGGGCAGACATGGACAGTGGTGCCTTCAGTCTTTTCGTGAGCACACCATGGACTTTCATGTGCTGTACTTGGAAAAAGCAGCAGTGTATTATGGTCTGTACAGTTTTACAGTCACAGCTTATACATAGCAACATACCCCCCCAGCTGAGGTGTTGTTACTGATACCAGCCTGGCTGCTGCTTATAAATGGCAAGAGGGGGCAGCTCTCAGTGGAGACTCACTGATCAGTGGTGGAGCAAGGGGTGGCCATGGCCACCTCTGAAAACTGATTGGCCACCCCTGTGGCCACCCTGAAATTCTTGGCTATGATGATTGGCTATTTGCCATGTCAGAGGCGTCACTTAAAGACAAATTTCCGTACAGGGACAATAAAGTACATCCTATTGTAACAATGCAACTTGTTAAGATATCCAAGTGAATCACAACTCAAATATCTCACTTTTATCCAGAAGCATATCTTTAGGTATTTTCATACGCCTGCAGCTCATACAGAATGCTGCTGCTCAAGTCCTAACAAGGACCAAAAAGTAGACCACATCACTCCAGTTCTTAGATCCTTACACTGGCTTCCTGTCTGTGAGAGAATAGACTTTAAAATCCTGCTGATGGTTTATAAAGCACTGAATGGTTTAGGCCCAGAATACATTGCTGATCTGCTACTACTTTATGAACCACCTCGACCTCTGAGGTCATCAGGTACTGGTCTGCTTTCAGTCCCTAGAGTCAGAACGAAACATGGTGAAGCAGCGTTTAGTCATTATGCACCACATATCTGGAACACACTCCCTGAAAGCTGCAGGTCTGCTCCAACTCTCACCTCTTTTAAATCAAAGATTAAGACTTTTTTTATTTGCCACTGCCTTCCTATCTTAGCTCATTTTAACTCACTTAAATTAAAATTTTAATGTAATTTTTAATATATTTCTAATTTTCCCTTTCTTTTCTGTTTTATTATGTTTGTCATTTTAATTATGTTCTTTTATGCTTGTCTGAATGTCTTCAATGCTTTTAATATTTTAATGTAAAGCACACTGAGTTGCCCTCGTGTTTGAAATACGCTATACAAATAAAGCTGCCTTGCCTTGCCTACATTGAAATCGGCTATTGTGTTGTTGTGTTTCAACAAGCTGCAGAGAAACTAGTTTTATTTGCATTTGAATATTATTTTCGTTGATGCTTTGACTTTGAACAATCATTCTCATTTTGAGTCCTTAAAGAGTTCAGTTCAGCAGATTTAAATGTTGATACTCTGTACAGTTACATTTTTAATGTCAACGTTAGACATCTACAAAAAATGTAATGTAATCTTTTAAAATTATTTTATAAAAGAAGTTAAAGTAGATGTGATTATTGGAAGGTTTGGGGTAAGCTCTTAAGTTTGTTTTCCACGCCTGGCCACCCCTTCAACAGTCAGTGCCCCAGTTTGGCCACCCAAGTCAAACTGTCTGGCTCCGCCCCTGTCACTGATGACAGTAAAAGGGGGGGAAATGGTGCATCATGATCTGACAGAGTGGGTGTCAAAGTGATGCCAATGTCCTCTTAAATACAGGCAAAAAGCTTAATGTTGTTTTTTTCCCAACTGAATTATATCATTTGTTGCTCACAGCTTCTTCTGAATGTTGTCACATGTATCATACTCAGACAAATAAAAGCTTAAAATAGGTTTTCTAACATTTTCTACAAATTTGATACACAATTTTAACACATGTTGCTCTGTGATTTGTGATGCTGGCAGCCTCTGTACAAAGTTACTTACATTTTAAGGATGCAAATACTGTTTCTAAACGATTTTGCACTGGATCAGGAAAATATTAAATGCAAAGAACATGACAGTGTGCCTGTATGTTGCAATGACAAGTAGAAAAGTTGGCCATCTTCCTTAAAGACTCACTAAATAAGACTTTTTTTTACGTCCTTAAAGAGTTCAATTCAGCAGATTTAAATGTTGATACTCTGCACCGTTACATTTTTAATGTCAACGTTAGACATCTACAAAAAATGTAATATCTTTTAAAATTATTTTATAAAAGAAGTTAAAGTAGATGTGATTATTGGAAGGTTTGGGGTAAGCTCTTAAGTTTGTTTTCCACGCCTGGCCACCCCTTCAACAGTCAGTGCCCCAGTTTAGCCACCCAAGTCAAACTGTCTGGCTCCGCCCCTGTCACTGATGACAGTAAAAGGGGGGGAAATGGTGCATCATGATCTGACAGAGTGAGTGGGTGTCAAAGTGATGCCAATGTCTTCATATATATACAGCCAAAAACCCTAAAGTTGTTTTTTTCCCAACTGAATTATATCATTTGTTGTTCACAGCTTCTTCTTCATGTTGTCACATGTATCATACTCAGACAAATAAAAGCTTAAAATAGGTTTTCTAACATTTTCTAACATATGTTGCTCTGTGATTTGTGATGCTGGCAGCCTCTGTACAAAGTTACTTACATTTTAAGGATGCAAATACTGTTTCTAAACGAGTTTGCACTGGATCAGGAAAATATTAAATGCAAAGAACATGACAGTGTGCCTGTATGTTGCAATGACAAGTAGAAAAGTTGGCCATCTTCCTTAAGGACTCACTAAATAAGACTTTTTTTTTTTACACTAAGCGATTATATACTCTTGATATAAACAACTACTGTGTTTCGATGGGGTTTTTTAGTGTTGTAGCAGAAGCTAACTTCCAGCTGCGTGGCCAGAAATATCACTTACCCGAGCTGAAGGTCAGACAGAACGAAGTAATCAGGTTCAGGAAAAGTGCGTGCCCACCGCTCTCGTGCGCTCTGATGATACAAACCCGCCGCAACCGAGCACAACAGGAAAAGGGTCGCGTGTCAAAAAAAAAAAAAAAAAAGGCAAAGAGCTCTGTGCGTTCAAGTTTCTCTTTTCTTCCACGAACCGTGTCAGCGTGTACAACCCTACTACCCTACTACCTCGCACTTCGGAGGCTAATTTGTTTTCGTTTGCACCGTCGAGATGTTGTCATAACTCAGAGCGTCTACGGTCACCTGTGCCACCGCCAATGGCACAGCGCAAGCGGCTTTGTGGGAAATGTAGTTTTCACACGTCCTCAACAGACTCTGTAGTATTTTGAGGCGATGACGTGATGCCTGTTGACTCTAAAGGGTCCTCTAACTTTAGCCAGAATACTTCCAAGACCAACATGACTGTGGTTTTCTTGCCCTGTGCAAGTTGAGGCACTTCTATCTTGATGCATAAAGAGTTGCATGTTAGAACATTTTACTGTAGACCCATTTAGTTCACTCAAAATTAACTCACAGTGTTTATCAATGTCAGTGTTTGATCCCTGTTAAAGTCCAAATTCCTCTTTGACATAGTGTGGCAGGCAAAGTACATGTCACCATTACTTAAGTCAAAGTATAGATCCTCCATGTTAAATATTACACCAATACAAGTGAAAGTTGCTCTGTCAGAGTAATACTTGAGTTAAAGTACTGGAGTAATTCCTTTTTAAAATACTTAAGTATTCAAAGTACTTCTTAAAATATCAAAACTTTGTATTTTCACAAAGCATGATCAATAAGTCAAGAATACATAGGAGTACATTCAGAATCAGAATCAGCTTTATTGGCCAGGTATGCTTGAACACACAAGGAATTTGACTTAGGTAGACTGTGCTCACTTTGTTCAAGGCATAAGAATAAGACCTACAAATAAAAATAAAATAAAAATAATAACAATAACATCAGCTATAAATACAAAAGAACAACAAATAGGCATGACTAATATGTACAGACTAAAATAATATGATAAAAGTGCAGTGGTGAGTAGCAGAGGTAGTTTTTACATTAAAAAAAATAGTAGTTAAAGCTCCTGTGAGGAGTTTTTGAGTGGTCATGAAATGGACTGAAACGAACAGCGATGCCTCTTTATGACGTAGAGAAGCAAACAAGATTGTTAGAAAAGGTATTGATGATTTCCGTTTTGTTATTTTAAAGCCTGAAATCGCTGTGAGAGGGTAGGTGTCAGATGAAGTGATGGACAGCATGTCACGAAAAACCCTTTTTCTGCAGTAAATATTCTTAATGAGTGAAATAGTTGACTGTTAGTTGAAAGCAGGAGGAGATAACATCATTTACACATGTACAGGACAAAATAAGCAAGATCACTTAGTCCACAGGGGGGCGCCAAAGTCAACACAAACAGAAAGTTCCTCACAGGAGCTTTAAATAATACAAAAAAATAGAAATATGGAATTCTGCTTGGAGAATTGTTGCATTGTATATTTACAGAGAGTATTGATCTGACAGGTATGACACTGTTATGGTTTAGTGTTCATCAGAGTGACAGCCTGGGGGAAGAAACTGTTCTCATGGCGGGTTGTTTTGGCGCACAGTGATCTGTAGCGCCTGCCGGAGGGGAGGAGTTTGAAGAATTTGTGTCCAGGGTGTGAGGGGTCAGCGGTGATGCTACCTGCCCATTCCTGGATGGGGGGGCAGGTCGACACCGATGATTGTTTCTGCAGTCCTTATAGTCCGTTGCAGTCTGTGTTTGTCTAGTTTGGTTGCAGATCCAAACCAGACAGTGATGGAGGTGCACAGAACAGACTGGATGATGGAGGTGTAGAACATGATCAGCAGCTCCTGGGGCAGGTTGAACTTCCTGAGCTGACGCAGGAAGTACATCCTCTGCTGGGCCTTTTTTCTGATTGTGTCTATGTGGGAGGTCCACCTCAGGTCCCGGGAGATAAGATAATGGATCCCAGGAACCTGAAAGAGTCCACAGTAGACACAGTTCTGTTCAAGATGGTGAGGGGGGCGGGGGGCCGTCTTGAGCGGGTTCAGCTCCAGATGGTTCTGACTACACCAGAGTGCCAGCTGTTCCACCTCCTGTCTGTAAGCAGACTCGTCTCCGTCCTGGATGAGACCGATGAACTATACCAAGGAATAAAAACAGCAGCTAAGTTACTACAAGCTCAGACAAGTTAGTTGGAAATGTTTATCTGTAATTAAACAAATGTTACGTAGCTCAACACGCTTTGCTTCACATTCATGTCCCTGGAGACGCAGGATATACAGGTATGACTAAACCACTGAGACAAACAGAACTACACAAACACAGTTTACTGTCTCAGGGATCAGATTACAGAACAGAGAAGGAAATTCATGAGCTGACTTCAAAGCTAAAGTAGTGAGGAACTAGAGCACTGATAGAAATGTAGTGGAGTAGAAGTAATAAGTTCCCCCCTAAAAAAATAATACTCAAGTAAAGTACAGATAATTAATAAAATGTACTGAAGTACTGTACTCAAGTAAATTTACTCTATTACTGTCCACCCCTGGAATTACGCCTTGATGAATCAGATTCTCTGACATGCAGAGATGCATTGTGGTTGTTTTTTCTGTGTGTAGAGTCAAATTGTCTGACCTTATCACATCAAAGCTAATCTTAAAACTATACATAAACATTATTGGGAAACCTGCTTGATCACTCTTACCCTGTGTGAGATTGGGGATCACTTCAATACCATGTTATTGTGCTCAATACAAACCCACCATCACTCCTGGTTAAATAGTGATTTATTGTTTACACCATACACTGTATTAAAAATGGACATAATCACAGTGATGTCACCAATCGGTCCAATGACTGCAAATATGAAGGATCAAGTCTGGCATGTGGCTAAAGTCCCTGAGAGACTTTGTTACTGTCCACCACTGGGCCTAGGGGTATGATTGCCTTATTGGTGTAATTCAGGGTGTTGGTATATCATTAAATCAGTATTCTTAAATTCAATATTATCTTTGTTTTTTGGGTCACTGTTATGAGTAGTGGCACTTGTAAAACAAAAACAATTAGGAACTATTCTTGCATGGTAAATGGTAAATGGACTTGTACTTATATAGCGCTTTTCTAGTCTTTGTGACCACTCAATGCACTTTTACACAACTCATCACATTCATCCATGCATACCCATTCACTCACTGATGGCAAAGTAAGGAACCATCTGTATTAGCTGATCTCATTCGTTCACATTCACACCTCTGAACAACAGAGGGAGCAATTTGGGGTTCAGTGTCCTGCTCAAGGACACTTCGGCATGTGACAGCTGGAGCTGGGATTGAAACCCCCAATCCTCTGATCGATAGATGACCCACCCAACCCACTGAGCCACAGCCGCCTTGTTTTAGTAGTACAGTTTTAACTTTGTCTGACCTGAGACAATCAAGAAGCCAAACCGAGTACAAGTGTTTAAAATCTTGAAAGTTTGTTTTATTTTTTAATTCTTACTTATTTGATTTAACCCTTATATTATGTTAAGGGTCAATTTGACCCTTTTCAGTTTTTGTGTTGACCAAAGTACTGGTTATCCTTTCTTTGTCTTCATGAAACTTTGTGACCTTTCCTCATCTAGGGTCATGAACTGGTGTGTAAAATCTGGACACTTTGATGTGTAGTGGAATGTCTGTGCAGAGTGTGTATACAAAGACGATGTTAAGGGTCATTTTGACCCAGACGCTTTAATGTGGGTAATTAGCTGTTCAGATCAAATATACATGTCTCTTAGATGTACTTTTTTTTTGAGTGCCTTTGAATAGCCATTCAGACCCAGAGACCCAGGTGTGTGTAGAGGAGGAACTTTCTCTCCCTTGTCCTTTTCACTGTTCTCATGTCATCTCTTTGACAAACACACCAAAAATGAGCTCCAGAAGGATTACAGCTGAAGAAGCTTTATCACAGATTTTGAACTGGGATAGTGATACAGAGGAAGAGATTTCAGAGACAGAGGATCTTTCAGAGACTGAGGACAATGTTATTGATGATCCAGATTGTCAATTTTCCTACGATGAGGAGGATTCAGAGGACGAGTCTGCCGTTGTCTATCCATCAGATGAAACTAAGTAATGCAGCAATCATCATCATCAAAATTTGTTTTCACTGAGAAAGCAACAGTTGCTTCATACTGCCCCAAAGAGAAACAAGAATGTTCTTGTAATGAGCACAATGCACAAAGATGCATCTCTGAGCACAAGAGAACACATGAAGCCACTAAAAAAACATGAACTAAATAGTTCTTTAATATAGTGTTGGAATTAAAAATGTATTGTATGTCTCTTTTCTAAATGTTTATATAATATAAATTAGAGTTGTTATTGATTTAACCTATTTTTTACTTTTTTGAGTGGATTTTCACAGTAAGGGTCAAAATGACCCGCAACATAATGAATGTAATTTTTTTTCAACATAATACAAGGGTTAAAGCATGTTTAATAAGGAGAACAATGTGTCTGTCCTTAAGTATAATTTGAGAATGTCATTTTCCAAATTGAATTTGTTTCCTCCAAGGATAAATATGAGCAATTTTAACCTTACATCTGAAGAAAAGTTAAGGGTAGCTTCATAAAATCAAGACTTTGGAGCCAAACATGAACTCAACGGTCAGAGGCATGAATGCTAGAAATGCTGAACACAGGCAGTACCCTGTATGACCACAGGAGGGAAGAAAAATTGAATTAACTACAATATATATCAACATTCTAAGACAGAAAACCGGAAGCACTTTGAATGGGCAGTTTCAGTTTTTATTTCAGTGGAGAAAATGTGCATGTTCAAGCAAACATTGTCTGATAGAATAATCCACTGCTTACCAGCTGTTTCCTAATATGGGGAAATATTAAGTATTTTTTAATTTCTGACACTGTATGTGATCAGCTGGGTTTGATTTAACTTACAATACATGTAATAGTGAAAATTCCACCATGTAAACCAATTTTTGCAGTGTCTGGTAGATGTATGAATGTCTTTATCAATGGTAGCTCTCTCTCCCCATCATAATAACACGTGTGATTGGTACAATTCTACTCCCATTCAACACTCAAAAGACTCACCATTTCAGAAACTCTGAGCCATTCTGAGTTCATGTTGAGGCAGTGGGTGAAACGGCTCACATTGTCAGCAAGTAGACAAACGAAATCACTTTTATCTCACGGAACACTTGATAGGAAAGTAACACTGCCTTACTCAGCATATGAGAGGATGAAGGCTGAGGTAAATGATCTCTTTGGCCGTGTCAGTGTAGTGCAGTGTCATATTTACATTATACAAAGTGAGGCTGCCTTGAATTCAATACATCAAGAGAAATCTAAGACATAGAAAGAAGCAATCATGATCTTCTGGTGCAACATTTTCCAAATCCGAATCAAAGCAAAAACAAGTATTTCAGTGTAACTTTTTTAAATGGACATAGATACATCCATGAGGAGATGGCACAATGTTCCACCCTGTTAATCCACTAGTTTCAACACTGCCACATGTTGAACATGCACAAATGTCGTCTATGTTACCTAAAAGCTGACTTGCATTTTAATGAGTCTTGTGGCAATAAGTGCATTTTATTCTCTGCCACATCTGGAGGAACAGGTCTTTTAACTACTATTGAATCAAATTGGTTTTATGCTATTCAACATGGCTGTTGTATCTGCTATATCTAGGCAACACTACATGAAGTGAGATCTTGCAAAAAATATGATTTCTGGATTCAATTTGCAAAAACTGCTGGACAGATAAGGCCAACTGAGAAACTACTGAAGGAGCTGATGCAGTTCAACAAACAGTCATCACTTGAATTGCTTACTAAGTTATTTTTATGTGTTTTTTATTACCCTTTCCTACTTGGAACTACAAAGCTAAGGACTGTTTGGCGATTTTAGGAGAAGCCAATGCAACCATGTGGTCTAATATGACAGACTTGTGCACATACACAACAAGCCCAGTTTCCTACAAAAACACTTCACACTTGATAATCCTGCAGTAAAGGACAAACATCCAGTGTCGATGAAGAATATGACATCTCAGTGACACTACAAGTAAGGTGCAGGGGGTTAGGATGCCACATGTTTCGCTTGAAGCAAACACTTGAAGGTAGTATTTACATTCCAACTCAGGCCAGTCAATGTTGTCATTTTTTTGAACATTCAAGGATGACAATCAAAACCCAAATTTGCAAGACTTTGCAGTTAAACAGGTTTCTTGGTGTGACATGCGACTGTAGTAGGAGTTGAGGGGGCACGACCTCTATGTGTAGGGCGAGGAGGGGTACTGTGGGTGCCACCAGTCCATGAGCTTCACACTCTGCACGGGATCCAGCACCACCTGGGTCCCGCCCTGATCACCCCTCTTCTTCCCCCGATGAAGTGGTGAGTCCTGGAACACTAGACGAACACGGTGGTGGCGCATGTCTGTGCTAACATTTATTGTGAACTGTAAAAAAAGAAAGGACAGACAGACTATTTACAGAATATTTCTGATTAAGAATAGAGTTAAAGGTGCAGCAAGTAGAACTTAGAACAATTGTTATATAATATTTGTGCATGTTTGAATCAGTGTATAATCACCTGAATATGAGAACTGTATTTATATCTACTACCTTGCATCACAATGTTTCTACCATAGTACAAAACAGACCATGCAGTTATCTATGTATTTTTGTATTCAGTGAGTGGCTACACAAAATGCAGATTGGAGGTTCTTATGCAATAAAGAATGTGTACTTATACATGTTTCTGATGGTAAAAACTTGACAAATGGAGGATCATTAATATGCATTATGGGAGCTTTTTGTCCTATTAGGACACCGCCACTCCACTGGAGGGAGGGATGAGCAGGGGAGACATTATATGTAGAATATGACAGCTAGATATTGCTAAGTATTCTACACAGTGTCTACCTTCAAGGTTGCTTTTGCACCAGTTATGTTTTTTACTCAATTCTATAATTAGAAAGACAATTGGATGTCAACTGCCTACAAAGTCCTGTTAACACCTGATATTAATGTGTCCTGTTTGCTAACTAATCTTCATACATCACTAAACTTTGTGGCTTCCATGGATTAAAAGGAGAAATGACATTAAGAGAAATTAAAAGACTGGGTTTGTATGGTTCTATCTTAATTACTGTAAAAATGTCAAAGTGTAGCTTCACATTTAAATGTTAACTGTGAACATATGTCCTGTAAATGGTTGTAGTATGTTCATACAGACTAATAGCTTGACTCAAATGTCGGCCATATGAAGTTGTGGGGAGTGTGAGCCAGAAAAGAGTCACTCACCAGGGTCAGTGTCATGCCCATGACGATAGGGGTGAAGATGAAGTTGAGGGTGGTGACCTGAAGTATGTAGCAGTCAGAGTCTGCGTTTGTATGGACATCTTCATATCGGCTTGGCATCCGCAAAGACTTGGTAGAACCATTCTTACTGCGAACCTGCTGTGAAGGAGATGATCCCGGTCATTGACAAATGTAAACTTCTATGAAGAAAACTGTGTTGACTATGTCAAATGTTGTTGTATTGGGGAAGTTACAATGTCATTTAGCAGACGCTTTTATCCAAAGCGACGTACATACGAGAACAAGAACAACACAAGCAAAGATCTAGACAAGAGGAAACAAGATCAGTAAGAGTGACAAAGTGCTTCAATTCAATTTGGGTGCAGGTACTGCCAAGCAGTGTAAAGGCAATGCACAAAAGTAAATAAGGAACATCTACAATAAAGCAACCAAACCATTTGAGACCTTCCATTATCATCATCAACAATTAACATCACCCCAATAATGACCAAAGTACCAAGTGCTGGGTCACTCCAGACCTGAACACAGATTCCCAGAGTAGAGCAGGACAGTGTGAGTCAACTGTAGCTGGAAGACATGATCTGCCACTGGGCACAACAGTGGAGAACAGTCTAGCCAAGTGCATAGTGCTTCCTAAAGAGCTGGGTCTTTATCTGCCTTTTAAAGTAGAGAGGGACTCTGCAGATCAAATGGAGTTGGACAATTCATTCCACCATTTAGGGACAACAGAAGAGAAGAGTCCAGCTAGTGATTTTGAGGCCTTATGTGCTGGAAGCACTAGGCGCTTTTCAGAGGCTGAGCGTAGCGGGTGAGAAGGGCAGTAGACCTGGATGAGGGGTTCCAGGTAAACTGGAGCGGTTTTGGTGACTGCTTTGTAAGTCATGATTAGAGTTTTGTATCTGATGCGAGCTGCAACTGGAAGCCAGTGTAGCGAGATGAGCAGGGGAGTGACATGAGCTGTCTTAGGCTGGTTGAAGACCAGACGTGCTGCTGCTGCTGCGTTCTGGATCATCTGCAGAGGTTTAACTGTGCATGCAGGGAGGCCTGACAGTAGGGAGTTGCAGTAGACAATGTGGAAGTAAAATACTTAGAAAGTGCTTGTTTGTTTGTTTTTTACCTCCTTTAGAAACTTGAAGTTGAACTCCCACAATGCATCTGGTCGTGTCCCAGTTACCTTTCTAACCCAAAACAGCAAACACTGCAAAAAAAACAAAAACAAATTAAGCACATAAAATGTCAATTTGATGATTGCAAATCAAGGACATGCGTTAATATCCAGTGTCCTTGGTGAAATAAAAATAAATTGTATACACCTGCCAGGTGAGTGAGTCATGTGTCATGAGGGCTAAGACTCAGAACAAACACACCAAACTAATCATTATCTATCATAACATGGCTTCAAATACTCTGGCTCTCCTTGAGCATCCAGGCTTTACTATACAGTGGTCCTACACACTGTTACATATCATACACCTGGTTTTATCTATGACAGGCTAGCTCTTAGCTTCTCTATTGAGCCACAAAGGGCATTTGGATGAAATAGGTAGAGCTCCAAATGACACGTCACATGCAACTATCAGATGTGGAAAAAGAAACAACACAGCTTGACTATAGATCAGTCTGTTTACCTTGGAGTTGAGAAGGGCGGTGGGTGTGGATTCTGGCAGGGCAGGAATTTTTGATACACGCAAGTCGAACGGCTCATACAAATGGAAAAGGGAGCGAATCACACGGGCCCGTAAACAGCGCATCTTAGCAACAGAGTCAGGCTGAAGACGGAAGGGCAAGTCAGCATCAATCCTGTAGTGTCTGTGAGGCAAGAGGTAAATAAGGGAAAGAAAACACATCAACCATGGTTACTATGTTGTATTATTCACTAGGGGTATTATTTGATTTGTTCATAACTCTTTAAACAAAGTGATAGAAAGCACGATATCCAGTGTATATTACAACCAAGAGTGGCTTCAGCTTCTACAATTCCCCTAGGTCATCAGTAAGTAAGCAATTCACTTTAATTCAGTCTAAGACACTTCATCCAAAACCTCATCACAATGCATTAAAGTTATACATCTGGACTTTAGAAGGGGGAAACCTTTTCTTAAACTAACACCTGACTTTCATTTAATATTTCAACACTGACTGTGCCTCACCTTCTGTACAGCCTGGTCCAAAATGCTGCAGTGCATGTGACTGTCCATGCATTCTTGCAGATGAGAGCAAATTTGCAAACATCCTCAGGCCGGATATAGGAGGAGAGCACTAACCAAATATCAACTGGATACTCCTGCCCATCAGTGCTCTCTGTAAAGACAAAATGCAAACATCACAGTGAGGACCCTACGAAGTTGTCTGGTGAAAAACATTAATATTTTCTAAATAATTAACATGTTTTTACCCTTTCTCCTTTTGTTTTTCTTCTTGCGGGCGAGTTTACTTTCACTTTCTCCATCTTCTTCAGGGTCTAGGTCATCGCTGCTGTCCAAGGCGTCTGCTGTGACAGTGGCTGCAGACGACAGGACCTCCTCCACGGCACCCTGAGATGCTTCCAGGCCGCAGAGTAATTTAACTGTAACACAGAGTCGATTTTAAGCATCTTCATCAACTAGACAGAGGCCAAGGATGGAGCGCCGTTTGTAAAGTTGTACACTCTGAAAATAAACAGCAGCAGTTCTCCACATTCAGCTCCAAAACGTCATAAAAATGTAGAGTGAATTTTTAAAAGTCACTTTTTTTTAATCACATTTTAGAGGAATATTTGTGATTCTCTTCAACTTTAATTTTCTTGTGATATATATTAAGTTAAATCATTGTTAAATCCAAATGCTAAATATAAATATAAATGTTAAATCTAAATGTTCAACGATAAATATAAATGTTCATTAATAATCTAAATGTTAAATGTTGCTCCTGCTCCTAAATATTTAGCTGATATGTGGCAGTGTGACTTTACATATCAGCTAAATATTTAGGATCGCAGAGCAACATTTAACATTTAGATTTAATATCTAACATTAAGATTTAATATTTAACATTTATACTTAACATTTAGATTTGGATTTAATATTAAGATTTATCGTTGAACAGTTATATTTATATTTAACATTTAGATTTAGATTCAACATTTAGATCTTTATTTAACATTTATATTTAACATTCAGACTTATCATTGAACATTTACATTTATATTTAACATTTATATTTATATTTAATATTTAGATTTATCATTGAACATTTATATTTTATATTTAACATTTAGACTTATCGTTGAAGATTTAGATTTATATTTAACATTTAGATTTAATATTGAACATTTATATTTAACATTTATATTTATATTTAACATTCAGACTTATCATTGAACATTTAGACTTATCGTTGAACATTTATATTTATATTTAACATTTAGGTTTAAATTTAACATTTAGATTTATATTTAACATTTAGACTTATCGCTGAATATTTAGATTTAGATTTAACATTTACACTTATTGTTGAATATTTAGATTTAGATTTAACATTTATATTTAATATTAAAAATCTAGATTTATCGTTGAACATTTATATTTAACATTTATATTTATATTTAACATTTAAACTTATCGTTGAACATTTAGACTTATTGTTGAGCGTTTAGATTTAGATTTAACATTTATATTTATATTTAACATTTAGACTTATCGTTGAATATTTATATTTATATTTAACATTTAGATTTAATATTAAAAATCTAGATTTATCGTTGAACATTTATATTTATATTTAACATTTAGACTTACCGTTGAACATTTAGACTTAGCGTTGAACATTTAGATTTAGATTTAACATTTAGGTTTACATATAGCATTTGGATTTAACAATGATTTTAACTTAATATATTTTTCACAACAAAATTAAATGTGAAGAAGATCACAAATATTCCCTTAAATGTGATTAAAAAAAGTGACTTTTAAAAATTCACTCTACATTAATTTTGAGATGTTTTGGAGCTAAACGTGAAGAACTGCTGCTGTTATTTTTCAGTGTGCACAACTTTACAAACAGCGCCCCATAGCCAATAGACCATCTAATGTTCATGTTACCTTCTTTTTCAACTGCATTTACAACAGCTTTTTTCACCCTCCCTGACTTCACAACGGCAGGGTCGGCATCAGCATAATCAGCAACAGTGACTATGGGGAAACAGACAGACATAATAAAGCTAATTATGTTGACTGGAAGTGATATTTATTGGGAACGAAATATAGGAACATACACAATATCAGTATGTGGCTTATGCGTTAATGATTAACACACATTAAACCACGTCATATATGCTCCATGTAATCGGACCAAGTCCTTACTGTTGAAATGATACATTAATTAATATTTTAATACATGATATTCGACGAAGCAAGCCTTTTGAAAGTGGGCGGGCTGACGTTAGCTAGCTGGTTAATGTAACCGACCTGATTCCGAACAAACGTCCCCGGCTTTAAACTTCAGCCGTTTTCGGTTCCCTTTCTTGGGCATGTCGACACCAATGATCTGTGGACACTTAACGGGCCTGTGAGTCCTGCCATGTCTCTATGGCAAGCGGAGGTAGAGAGAAAGAAAGAAAAATGAGAGAGAAATTGAAAAATGTTCCGCCAGGATCTTCAGCCATCATGGAATGACGTCACTTTGTAAGTATCGCGAGAGTATCGTTGTTGTTCTCGTCTCGTGCGCTGCATTGCTGCCACCTGCCAGTGAAGGGAGAACATCTTAATCATCTACACACCAAAAGGCGGGGGAAGATGTTTCTACCCAGGGGCGCTGCCAGGGATTTTGGGCCCCATGAAAAATATCACACTAGGCCCCACTATATGTCTTGTAATATACCATTTATAATAACATCATAATCAAAGTTACAACAGTCTTTAAAAAATGAATGCACAACAGTAAAGAGCAGCACTGAATCATGAGAAAGAGAAAGGTACTTTATTAATCCCCAGGGGGGAAATTCAATTTTTTCACTCGTGCTATTTTTTGGACATGCTAAACATACAGTATATACATACAATCATGCACACACATGCAGTGAACATGCTTAGGGAGAGATGTCAGAGTGAGGATGCTGCCATCAACCAGCACACCCCAAGCAGTTGGGGTTTTTTTATTTTTATTTACAGTCTATGGTTTCTACCCAGGGGCGCTGCCAGGGATTTTGGGCCCCATGAAAAATTATCACACTGGGCCCCATATATGTCTTGTAATATACCATTTATAATAACATCATAATCAAAGTTATAACAGCCTTTAAAAAATGAATGCACAACAGTAAAGAGCAGCACTGAATCATGAGAAAGAGAAAGGTACTTTATTAATCCCCAGGGGGGAAATTCAATTTTTTCACTCGTGCTATTTTTTGGACATGCTAAACATACAGTATATACATACAATCATGCACACACATGCAGTGAACATGCTTAGGGAGAGATGTCAGAGTGAGGATGCTGCCATCAACCAGCACACCCCAAGCAGTTGGGGGTTTTTTATTTTTATTTACAGTCTATGGTTTCTACCCAGGGGGGCCGCCAGGGATTTTGGGCCCCATGAAAAAATATCACACTGGGCCCCATATATGTGTTGTAATATACCATTTATAATAACATCATAATCAAAGTTACAACAGTCTTTAAAATATGAATGCACAACAGAAAAGAGCAGCACTGAATTATGAGAAAGAGAAAGGTACTTTATTGATCCCCAGGGGGGAAATTCAATTTTTTCACTCGTGCTATTTTTTGGGCATGCTACACACAAAGTATATACATACAATCATGCACACACATGCAGTGAACGTGCTTAGGGAGAGATGTCAGAGTGAGGATGCTGCCATCAACCAGCACACCCCAAGCAGTTGGGGGTTTTTAATTTTTATTTACAGTCTATGGTTTCTGCCCAGGGGCACTGCCAGGGATTTTGGGCCCCATGAAAAAATATCACACTGGGCCCCATATATGTGTTGTAATATACCATTTATAATAACATCATAATCAAAGTTACAACAGTCTTTAAAAAATGAATGCACAACAGAAAAGAGCAGCACTGAATCATGCAGAATAATGGATCTATAATGCTGTTCTGTATCAGCGACGCTAGATTTCATACTTTATTGTGTTCAAGTTTATCACATCAAGTTTATTAATTACAATTATTAAGAGGTTAAAGCTACTTACTGAGATCTTTGTCACCTCTCCCAGATTTTTAAAAATAAAATAATCAATATGACAAAAATATCAAAGCATCTCAATCCAATTTGAGCGGAAGTAAACTTAATCTTCTCAAAAACTTCAATCATCTTAAAATATAGAGAAGTATCACTTTTTCTGTAATTATTTTATTTCATTTTCATATATTAAATAATGCAAGGGTTTTGCATAAGACGGCTGACTTGACCAGAGTCAAAAGGCCCAGTGAGGGACAAGAGGGTAGAGCAACTTCCACAACTCTATAACCCAGGCCCTAATGTCACAGTGGATGAGAGGTTAGTGGCATTCAGAGGTTCCTTCCGTTTTAGGAAATATATGCCTTTCAAACCAGCTAAATACAGCATAAAAAACTGGGCAGCATGTTACAGAAGAGGTGTCTCGTGTTCATTTATCAACATCACTTCATAAAAAATTTTTTTTAAACACAATTAACAAAAATCTAAGTCATGTAAAACTATTGTATTTATATTTAGGTCTTCCAATGTACATTAAAAACGAATTTTCATGAAAACAAGTGAGTTATCCTCATTGAACCATGATCTGTGAGAATTAAAGAACACCATTGCACTGAATATTGATTCAAATGGTTAGTAATGGGGTTTATTAATGAGACTTGAATTTTTTTATTATTTACATTATTGCTGTCCCTAAGAAACGAACATAACACAGGAGGGTTAAATATGATTTTGAAAACAGGGCCTATTTTGTCAAAACAGTACACACACAAGTAGCAGAACACCTCAGATCCTTTGCAAAATGAAACACTCTTGTAAAAACTATACACTAATTTATCAGAAGCATATTTTGTTACCATATTAAACACACATTTCATATGACTTAATTCAATTAAACACTGCTGTTGCTAACCTAAAACACTTTTAGCAATTCTACTTCTTGGTGATAAGAGTACTGTAAGTGAAGTACACAGAGAAAGTGGGAATATACAATAAATTCACCAGAATACACAAGGCCAATGCAGACTGATGAAAATATCATTTATTTCTCTCTATAGACCCAAATCAGTCAACATGCCAACATGGAGAATCACAACAAAACATGCCCCAGTTTTCATGCTACTACAGTCAGGCATAACATTGTAAGCTCAGCAAATATCAGACAGTTGCAGGTGAACTCCCCTGCTGCATTTCCATAGTGCTTAACCCTGATTGGTGCCCAGAGGAAAATGTTACTGCTCAAGGCTTTCTCTTCTAAGTCTCTAGAGACAAAATTGAGATTCTCACTTCAGCCTTATTCAAGTTTCAAATTGTTGTCATTCGTTTCTCATTAGATTCTCCTAAAATTCACTAGGAGAAATAGTTGAGACCGTGACATGAGGCTTATTTGAGACTTAAATGAGAGATCTCATTAATGGCTAATTTTCTTCTCTTTTTTTTAAATTCTTTTTTGGCCTTTTTGGCTTTATTTGACAGGACAGATGAAGAGAGACAGGAAATGTCAGGAGTAGTGAGCGGGGGAAGACATGCAGGAAATGATCGACTGGCCAGGAATCAAACCAACGACCCCTGCGACGAGGACTGTAGCCTCTGTATGTGGGGCACTTAGACCACTAGGCCACCAGTGCCCAAAAGAATCCACCCCTTTAATTGTAATAATCTGGCTAAATCTGGTCAGCCCTTTTGTGGCCCATATTTTAAATAAATGGTCTGTCATAGCTGGTATGAAATCTCTACCTTTTGCAATTTCTCTCAAATCCACTAAATCTTTGTGAAGTTGTTTTGTTCCAAACAGACTTGTAAAGGAAGGACCATACTGTGAAGTCAAAGAAGAGATCATTTCACATCTAAATAGCTGATCTTGCAAGTGGTTCAAATGTTTTAATGAGAATTGTAAGTTTGTGGACAATTACATTGAAATGTTAATTTTGCAGGGCACTATAAATGTTCATGAAAAGATGAGCTCAGGCTCTTTCTTTGCTCCATCTGAGCTCAACTTGAGACACAAAAACTGAGTCTGACAAAAACAAATGGATGAGGTTAGATTGAGACAATTGAGAGAGCTCCCTGATTTCTCCACCTGAGCTCAAAAGGAGTCACAACCCTTGAGAAATACTTGAGAATCATTTCAGATTTTGACCAGATCTCCTTTTGAACTGAAAGGGAGACTAAGCTGAGACTTTTTGAAACTTTTTTCTGGAGGCAAGAATGAGAAACAGGAGACAAAAGCTATAGTCTCATTTTGCTTTCAAACAGATCTCATTGTTGTCTAGGAGACATAAATGAAACACTTTTGAGATATCCTCTCTAAATTTCTTTTCCTATGGCATGTGTCTACAATTAAGCAATCATGTGTTTGCGCACCTGATTGCTGTGCTTAACCAATCGGCTCATAGGTGTGGTAATTTGGAATTGCAAGGAAGTGACATCATGATACACTTCTGTGTCTAATGTATACAAGTGTGTTTAGTGTTTTGCAAATCACTGTGTGTATCGTTTTGCAAAAAGTGTGAGGCTGACATTGTGCTTATAGTGGTGCAGATCTGGGCTGATGTTTCGCTCCTTGAGTGTAAGGTTTTTATATTTGTGTAATACTTTTGATTTTAGTATTTATGCAGTCGTAAAAAACTGTAAGACTTTCATCCAGATATCTGTAAGTTATGCTCTTTCTTATTCAAATCATACTTTTTGAGGAAATGTATTTATCTTTTAGTTTTTAGCATTGATATTATACACCGTTCCATTATAAAATCAGTGTTTTTATATTTGATATTGCATTTTTAAACAGACAGTTTAGTTTTGGCTTATTCATAGATAACTGAGATCCACAGTGCTGTGCACAGTGACCTATGCAAATATTTTGTACTGTGCTGCAGGGTACCATAGCTTCCAAGAATGACCAGAATTTGCCAACACTGTTGTCAGGACCTTTAAAACTCAATAGCAGAGAGACACAGCTCCTGGGGGAAAATTCACATAAAAACCACATCAAAATTTGTTCTAAAAGAAATGACTGCTGCAGCTCAATGAACATTGAAAAGGCCCTCCATACATTGTGTAGTTTTTACCCTTCTACATTTATTACATATTCAGTGGCTTGTTACTGAACTGATTCAGATTATTGATGCACAATACAACAAATAAGTAAATAATGGCATACCATGTGTAGTGGCCATTTGTCACTGATGCACCGTGGGGATGTGATGCACGCATGCAAAAGAAGTCTAATGTCTGTGCAAAAGTTCAGCGGTTTCCAATGGTTTATTTTGATGGCAAGCAAGCAAACAAAGAACAAAGAAGATCACAGCTCTTTCTGCCTCTCTTGAGCTGGTAAAAAACCATAGGCCCACCCAGGTGCATGCCGGCCTCCTGCCATCTACCTACCTAAATAACCTCAGGTGCCCACGGTTCCTAATTAAAGGGAAATGTCTTTCATTAGGGTTGGGCAATGCAGGAAAAAATATTGTATACACTTCTTTTTATTGTTGATTTTAAGACTTTTCTGACCAGCAGATAACATTTTAAGAACAAAATAGGGATTTTCCTGAGTTCTGAAATATTTTTAAGCACCAAATTTTTCCCTTTTCTGCACAATTTCATCATTTTGATCTTGTCTTGTGTCCTCTTGTGTCTTCTGAACTTTAAGTGTTCATCAAGAACATTTTCACATCATGATAAAAACATTAATTTGAAAACCTGTCAACTTTAAAAGTTCTTGTGTTTCTTCTTTATTGCTGTCTTGCAGAATTCCCAGTGTTTTGGCTTTCATACAGGTAGTCCATATGAAGCTTTTTGAGACGTTTCTGGATTGATTTTAGTTTTGTTTGTGCACTTGAAAGAAACTGCACATGTATAGATGATTCAGAATGGGATTAATTTCTGTGCTATAAAAATAACACATTTTAATATGGAAGCTTGGGGCCATAAATAAATGGACCTTAGGCCGCAATTGGCCCCCGGGCCGCACTTTGGACACCCCTGAACTAGAGCACTGATAGAAATGTAGTGGAGTAAAAAGTACAATAATTGTCTTCCAAAAGTATCCACAAGATTCAAGGGTTTTTATTGTCATGTTTCACTGTATATACGAGACATACAGGAAAAACAAGATGCTGTTTCTCGCTTCCAGCTTTTGAATATCTAAAATATAAATATAAAATACAATAAAATATAATAAAATACAGTTTTATAAAAACAGCCTATGTACACAGTGCAGGTAGTGCAGTGCCAGTTTAAAAATGGACAATGAAAATAGATAACAGTGCAAATGATATTAAGGTGCAGACAGTATTCGAGATAAGTAAATGATTAAGTAAACGGTTAATGTGCAAAAAGCAGCAAAAAATCATACTCAAAAAAATGTACTTAAGTGCAGTACTCAAGTAAATTTACTTTGTTACTGTCCACCACTGGTTCTGAATGTGCACTTCAAATATCCACACTAAAGGTTCGTGTCAGATCCTGCAGGGGGCGCTGTACACTCACAGTAGTCTTACACAGTCTGCCTCTTTAGTTTAAGCTGGTACCTCTGGAACGAACATCATGTCTCAGGAGCTGCCAGGTCATAACCTGCTCAGTGGTGCTGATGTTGGAAAGTTAATTACATTTTAACAATCAAGGGTCAAGCTAACTAGAGAACATAATAGCAGTGTAGAATTCATTTATTTTTAAATGACATTCATGACCGTCCAGCTAATTTCAGCCACGCGCATGTGGAGCAAACAGCTTATCAACAGCACGCTGGGAGTTAGTCCCTCATTTCTAGAGCTATCCTGGTAGTGACAACTGCAGATTCCCCTGTGTGTGTGTGTGTTTGTGAGTGTGTGACTGAGCGACTGTGTGTGGGAGGAGGAGTGATCGTCGGTTCGGTGACGGTGTGTGTATGTGTGTGAGTGAGTGTGTGTGGAGAGAGATGGACTCGGAGAAGGCGGATGCAGATAAGACTCGCTCCTACTGTCCCCAAGACTGAGGACGCAGTTTTAACGTTTCCTCTCGGATATATTCCTTCCCCTTTTTTTAAAAAAATATATATATTTATATATATATTTTCTGCTGATGTACTATGATCTCCGTCGTGCATGCGGGCACCACCCCTCTGAAAGCAGCCGTCTATCTCTGAGCTGTCAATCATATCACGCCGGGATTTCTACATGTGAGTGCATGGCGCGCCGGGCAGGGCGGATCTGCTCACGGGGTGAAGAAACGCCGGTTAATATGGATGAAAGGTCATTCATCATCTCATCGTTTCAATCACTCTGATTAGGTAAGGCTAATGGAAGGCGTGAGGATGCACGGCTGATGCACGAGACATAGCCTAATGCAAGGGGGATGAGGCGCGTGTCTTCGGTTGCATATATAGGCTGCTGCGCGTTGCTACGGGTCGTCAAATAGGCCCTCTTATCTGATACTGTAAGTCTGCTTCATCAGGCTTTTAACACACACACACTCCTGTTTCTCAATCCCGACAGTGACACTGTCCTACAGCCAGACCACTGAGCAGGGAAGATGATGTGCGAGGTGATGCCGACCATCAGTGAGGGAGACTCGGCCGGACCTCCAAGAGGAGGAACCACTGGAGTCCCGAACGGCTCGGACCAGGAGGCCAACTTCGAGCAGCTGATGGTCAACATGCTGGATGAGAGGGACAAGCTTCTGGAATCCCTCAGGGAGACTCAGGAGACACTTATTCAGTCTCAGACCAAGCTGCAGGGGGCGCTGCACGAGAGGGACGTGCTCCAGCGGCAGATCAACGCCGCGCTGCCTCAGGTGAGGTGGAGGAGATGGAGGAGTGGGCCCTGTGGATGGGAAGGGTCGGGCTGTGATGTGGTGGTGGTGGTGGTATGTGGGGTGAGATGGATGTGTGGTAGGTAGCTACCGTTGCGTGCATTATGTGTGGTAAGGTATGAACAACTGCATGTGATGATCTTCACACCTCTGGTACTGAGGCTGGATTTCCATGAAGGCAGGATGGCCAACTAAAGGGACCCTTCATGCTTACTGTGCAGGCCTAAGAACTGAGTTGTCCTGATGCATAAATCTCATCATGCAGTGCTCTCCAACATTTATTCTCAAGACCTCATACTTCCACTTTACTGCCTGTAAGTTGCATATTTAGAACATTGTGTGTTTAATGGTAGTTTTCATTCAAATATGAGTTAAGGCAATTGTCTCACATTTACAACACATTGATTTCAAAGCAGTTGTGAGGGAGAGTTTGGAACATCCCCTCTCCCCACAAGACCAGCTTACAAGTAAATTAACCTGTGGAAGTGAGAGTTTGAAGCCATTACAACATCACTATGTATGTTATTTTATTTCTGCGTAACACTGTCAGTGTGTTGCAGCATGGAAACAAACCCCAAGTCCTAGCCAATTCTGTGCCTAAAAACAGGGGTGTGGCAAAAAATGATTCTGCTTATATAGGCAGTCTCTCCCTTCTATCATCCACAGCTTTTTAAACAAGTAGCTTTTGGTACTAGACTGAAAGGCCTCAGGGCCTCTTTCTTCCTATAGTCCTGCTTGAAAAAGCTAAACATGATATATTACATGTAAAACAGCAGTATTACTCATGTAAGTCAAGATTTTGATGGTGTACAACTTTATAGGGGAGCCCCTGTATCACTCCTGCATGTGCTGGGATCTCACCCTGGGAATAACTGTGATGATGACGGGGATACACACGCACATACCACTTCAAACGCTTGTAATTGGCAGTGTGCCGAAAGGGTGGATCCAAATGTCTCATAGGCAGAAAGGTAGAGTAGTAGTAGGTGGAAAGGTGGGGAGGAGGAGGAGGACGTGGATGGAGTGTGTTTTACTCTCCTAGACTAGAAGAATGTTTTGGTCTTGGAAAGATGTTAAGAGTCCTGCTGGTCAGAGAGGAGGGCAGGGCCCACCTTGCATCCTCTGGATTGAAACACTCTGCCTCTGTATGTGTGGACCTGCATGTCAGTAACAATGTGAGTGAACGGAGGTGCTGCTTTACTTGGATATATTTGACGTTTGCAGCTTATTCATGTGCAAAAGTGAGCGCATTTTTCAAGAAAGAGAGCTGAATAATGTCTGGTGAAGTCACCGGGCATGACGACAGTTAAGCCTCAGCAAATAGCACAGTGTTACCTATGCCCCTGTGGTCTAAATGAGAGGCATGATGTCACAGCACTGTGTGAGTGTGTGTGTGTGTGTGTGAGAGAGAGAGAGAGAGAGAGAGTGATAGAGAGAGAGAGTATGGAAGAGAGAGAGAAGCATGCTGACGATGACAGCCTCACTGCAGCCTCTTGTGAAAGAAACATGGCCGCTTGCTAGTGTACATGGCCCTGGGCTGCTTGCTTCCACACATGCACACATGTTTTGCTGTGTGTGTGTCTGTGTGTGTGTGTGTGTGCGTGTGTGAGTAAGTGAGTATATCTGAGTCAGAGAGAGAGAAGATAGAGTGGGAAGAGGCTGTCATGCTCGTTTTCTAATCCTGCTTGGTTCAGCGTAATGTTTTATTCGAGCAATAATACAAGTATTAGTTATACAGTCGTAGACCTCCAGGACATTATGCAGACATTATGACTGGCACTCACATGCATAAGCTGTCTCCTGCCCTCTTTTTTCTTTCTGTGTCTCAAAACACTACACAAACATGCACACTCACAGCAGTGGTCAGCTCTACACCGAAAAATCCAGCAGAGATGATGCAACGGTCAGTACAGTGGTGAAGCAATATGAAGAAATGGGAATATTCCAGTTTTTCTTCTCTCAAATGATGAGCAAGGACAGTCTGGATCTGATTGCAGACAAATTGCAGAGTGCATCTTGTAATAATGAGGGGGAAGTGTGGTAAAAACAACATACTGTCTCTGATATCTCAAGTTTCGGCGTTATGAATATATTAGAAGGATGTGGTAGCAGTTGGTTATGCTGCTGACCCCATTATTCTATACGTGTCAGTGGTAATTAGGACTGTTGTTGATGAAGCAGTTGACTGCTAAACAATATCACATAATGTATTTTTTTCCTCCTACCCCCAGTCAGGCATGTCTACATATGTGTTGTAGCCTAGGCGTGTTAAGATGTATTTTTTTCTCTGTGTGAGTGCCCCGCTCCTGAGGTGCAGACTGATACATCAGTGTTGGCAAAGCAGCACAACCTTTTTTCCCCCCAATCCAACTGCTCTTCTCTTTCTGTTTGCCTAACAAACATTTCTCATCAGCACCTACTAGGTGTGCATGTGTGTGTGTGTCTGTGTGTGGGTGCTTTTGTGTTGTCTTGTGTGTCTTCTGTATTTCCCTGACTCTTTGGGACTGGTCTGACCCAGAACTGTCAGATCTCTGTCGCTCCTCCAGATACATGCACGCTAATACATGCACAAAAATATGTGCAAACACACTGCGAGAGATTCGAAAAACTCAGTGCTCTCCAGTGTCGTCATTTTAAAAAATACATAAACCCATATCACCTTGGCATCAGTGTTCACATTTATGTTTGGCTCTGTAGCGCCCGAAATGGGACGATGCTGCCATTTAAGCACTCACACGTACACACATAAAGACGAGGATTGATATGTTCATTAGCTACAGAGAATAGAGTTTCAGATTAACATGTCAGCCCATTACAGAGCAAAATGCCTCTAATACAGCCCTCCGAGATGGGTTTGCCCAAAGACAAATTAGGTTTTAATCACACACACTGAGCCAAGCATGCATGCTTGCATGCACACACACAAAATGCCTCTTCCTCTCCAACTGTTCAGATACTGTCATAAATTGTGTGTTGTAAGAACGAGATGTAGAAAGAGAGAGAGATTAGACAGTAGAGGAAGATTGTGTTAAAGTAAGCAGATCAATGTTGCCCTGTCATCTGTATGCCAAAGTTTTATCATTCTGTCATATTTTACTGAAACGTTCTGTTCAGTGAGGAGGAAAGGTTCCTTTTCTGAAGAATTCCTCCACGGATATAGGGGAGGATGGGGTTGGTTGTCACACTTTTTACTGCTTTGATGATTGCTCATCATCAAAACATCTTTCAATAGTCATTCCTACATTAAATTGAAGCTTAAGGTGTTGGCTTGAAATGTGTATCCCTCTCATTTTCCAACTCATTGTAACAAAGAGGCAATTAACTATCAAAGACACTCTGACACATTGTGACAACCAACCCCGGGATCACGGTTGTCACACACTATGGGGATGGTTGTCACACATTATGGGGTTGGTTGTTACACACTATGGGGTTGGTTGTCACACACTATAGGGTTGGTTGTCACACACTATGGGGTTGGTTGTCACACCATGGGGTTGGTTGTCACACACTATGGGATTGGTTGTCACACACTATGGGGTTGGTTGTCACACCATGGGGTTGGTTCTCACACACTATGGGGTTGGTTCTCACACACTATGGGGTTGGTTCTCACACACTATGGGGTTGGTTGTCACACACTATTGGGTTGGTTGTCACACTATGGGGTTGGTTGTCACACACTATGGGGTTGGTTGTCACACACTATAGGGTTGGTTGTCACACACTATGGGGTTGGTTGTCACACTATGGGGTTGGTTGTCACACACTATGGGGTTGGTTGTCACACACTATGGGGTTGGTTGTCACACACTATGGGGTTGGTTGTCACACTATGGGGTTGGTTGTCACACACTATGGGGTTGGTTGTCACAATGGTATTTCAATGGGAAAAATCTTTCTTAAAAGGCAAGAAGGCAGAACTAAATTTTAA
This sequence comes from Notolabrus celidotus, assembly GCF_009762535.1. NCBI lineage: Eukaryota > Metazoa > Chordata > Actinopteri > Labriformes > Labridae > Notolabrus > Notolabrus celidotus. The sequence goes on along the minus strand of NC_048272.1, from coordinate 2,378,264 downwards.
AGTTTAATTGCACTGACAAGTGATAGGCCTACATAACTTCATGCATTTTAACATAAAATGATCAAGGAACATGAACAGGAAACACATCTTTAGGCCAGCCTATATAACAACATAAAGAACAAAACAAATAGGCCTAACAATAATGGTCGACTCAACTAGGCTACATGCAGTCACTGTCTGAGTTACAGTGATGGCAAATGTAGGGTCTGCACACTCCAACTCATTTCTGCACCAAGCCTGCCGTCCTAGTTGCAGGGGTCGCCAGTTTGAGTCCTGTCCTTTGGAATAAAGGCAAAAAGCCAAAAAATATAACAAAAAAAAAACAAAAACTACATCAAAATAGTTCATTCTTCTGGAAATAAGTCTGTGTGTTGTCTTGCAAAGAGTTACGTAAGACAATCAACACTAACTTCAGGTTTCTGTGTTCAGTACTCAGCCTGATAAAGGAGGTGGTTAGCATAGCTTAGCATAAAACCTCAAGGGAGATGGAAACAAGATAACAGGGCTTACATGTCTTTTTTTTTTTTAGAATATACACAAACATAAATCTAAAAACAACATTTTGCAGATTAAAGAGGAGTTGTATGTAGCTAGTAATAATAATAATAATAAATCATTTTATTTATAGGCACCTTTCTGGACACCTTACAACACAGCAATAATAAAAGCAACACTCAACTAGTGATTACTTTTTAAAAACTTACTAACTCTACTTGAGGAATAGCAGTTGAGTCCCTGATGGCTGTGTGCCTTTCCAATTTGTCTGTTGGTGTAAAAACAACAATAAAAACATATCCATCTTGTTAGATACTAAGCAAAAGAGGTGCTAGTAGGTGACAGCAAGAGCCAGGTAAGCTGTTTCTCCCTGTTTTTCATCAGACTGAACACATATAGACACTGGCTTGATGAATAGGTCTGTGCCACAATTTGCCAAATACTCCCCGAGGGCAACCTCACCAATTTAATTTGTTTAGATATATTGGGCATGATGATGATTACCCCAAAACAAGACTGATTGCACCAGTTTTAGGATTGTACAGGCAGCCCACAAAACTTATTAAAAGCTATGCTACATTTATTGTTAGGTGGCAGCCACTAAGGGCTGTAGTAATCTTTACTAGAGAAGAGACAGATTGGGGTCTATTGTTTACAGAATGATTGATGAAAGTGGGTTGAGATAACAGAGAGGAATCCGTGATTGAACACTACTCAGACAATGACCTGATTTTAAGGATTTGTTTTGTCCAGTACGTCTGTTTGAATAATCAAAGAGCCATACCCTCGACCTACAGCATATGCCTGATAGAAAAAGGGCGCTGTCCCCACCATGCAGGTGCTGATTGCTCTCAGGTTTTATGGAGGCTAAATGAGGCTGTCGGCTCTGATCTGTCAATTACATTCAGTCCTGTGAAAGTGAGGAAATTCTCTCAAAGCCAATGATAATGCTGCTTTATAATGAGGGTTTTAGTTACAGACCTCCATAGTTTCCCTGTTGAAAGCTTCTGTTTGTTTTGGTAAGTATTTGGTTGTATGTTTTTTCTTTTGGTCCGTGTTATCCATACCTTATTATTAGATCAGCCTGTTTTGATTGAACGTGTCTGGTAAGACCCGGTGAAGCTACAACGTCTTAAAGGTGACATATCATGCAAAATTGACTTTTTAATGGTTCTCTACCTGAAATATGTGTCCCTGTCTACAAACCCCCCGAAAATGAAAAGAATCCATTCTGCCCCTGTTCTGATTTCTCCACCTTTCTGTAAATGTGTGCTGAAACGAGCCGTTTCAGTTTTCAGTGTTTTTCATACGTCACAACGCCATCCGGTCTGTAACAGGAAGTCAGAGCTCGGAGCTTGTTCAGCCCATAGACTGTATAAAATACAACTCAACCCCTCCTCCGTTTTTCATTCCCTGCACAAATGTGTGCTAACAAGGAGCTTAGGAGGGAGGCATGCTAGTTGTAGGCTGTCTTAATAAACACAAAGGTCGGTTTTACTCCCCACGTTTGCAGATTTGAAGATCTAGTGGATGATTTTTATTTTTCATAGAAAAGTGCTAGCGCTAGTTAGCATTGCCACATAGCTACATGTTGGTAGCTGTGTACCAAGACACACGTCGACATGCTGACAAATAAAACAACAAGAAACACTAAATCTGTGACCAATGGTTCAGAAAGGTCCTGCTGCAGGCGCCTCTCCGTCAGGATCAGATTCTGGATCAGATTCAGAGGGTTGAAGTAACGCGGGTCTGTGATAAGCCAACATGTAAACATTAGATCAACGTGCTGGACAGCCGAGGCCACATCCACTTCCTGAAGGGGTGTGGTCAGAGAGCTCATTCTCATTTAAAGGCACAGACACAGCCTGTTCTGAGCAGGGCTGAAAAAGAGGGGTTTACAGGCAGACCAAAATCTGATTTCAAAGTGTTTTTTTGAGCAATTAACTTTAAAGACATGTTTTTGGGACCTCTTAGACCAATATATGTTGATGAAAAAGAGCAGAATATGTCACCTTTAAGTATTGGAAGGGAACATATGTGAAGCTATTTTTACGTGCAGGAAGGTGTTTTATTATGGAAGCTGTACAATCAAGTGTCTTTTGAACTTGACGTTCTTGGCTGTAAGATCTAAAATGTCTTTAACTTTTGTGTAGAATTTGAGTAAGCTCACCAACACATTCCATCACTCATTTCAGAGACCTCCACTTAAACAACCAAATACTTATAATCAAATTTTCTCTGTGATTAAACCCAATATCTTTACAATCTGACTCTCCATTTGTGTGTGAGGGGTGTGGGCCTTTACTGTGGGATGTGAGTTTCATGTTGTGTTTGATGGTGTGTGTGTGTGTGTGTGTGTGTGTGTGTGTGTGTTCTGATGTTTGGACACCTGTTCCAGTCAGACACAACACTGGCTATTTTTGCCAACATACAAATACACAGAGAGAAAGTCAAACACACTGTACATACTTCTCTGTCCTTCCAAAGCAACAACTGCCTCTTGTTAGAAAAATTGTAACCCCTCTGTCCACTTTGAAAACATTGGACCACACACAGACAAGGACACATACATATATACAAGCTTTTGTATGCTGTGCTGTTTCCTCGACGTACCCCTGACCTGTCCTTTGACTTCTCAGAGCGGTGAATGTTGTTTACCCTTGTCCGGACATAAAAAGCACAACTTGGCTTGTAAACACATTTTACAGATGCTTCTTATTCATGAGGAAGCATCTGTAAATACCTCTGTGTTTTTCTTTAAGACCTGTCTCTCCATCTTTGTACCCTGTGGTTGTTGTATCTTATTAAATAAAAAAATGGATGTAAAATTTCTTTTTTCTTGCCAGAATCTTTCCTCGTTTTCTTCTCTAATCCTCTTTGTCCTTCCTCTGAAATATTTCGCTGTCTTTGCCTCCCACAATCTTCACACTCTCTTCATTTATCTAACTCATCAATAACCCAGTAGTCCATTATCCCAGACAGTTCTTGTTCCCTCTGTCTCCTGCAGCTGACCTTAGCTCACAGCACAACACACTCTTGCTCTGGAGGGAAAGTGACATAGATTGCTCCCTGATTAAACCTCTGCAAAGCATCACACGTCTGCATGATAACAAAATAGTCCAGAACTGGTCACTTTGTTTATTTGAATGAAAAAAAAAAAAATGTGTTGGGTTTAATGCAAAATAAGATATCATATATATCAGATATAACGCTGTTGTTGGATGTACCGAATGTAGTCCCAATGTAATGTTATGAAGTAAGTCGCACAATTAGTAATGCTAAAAAAAAACAGCTTTTGCCAATTCCCCCTTGATCTGTGTTGTCTTAACTGGCTCCAGGTATTAGCCAGTGCTCATCCCCCCTAGTATGATAAATGTCAGGGAGCAAAACCGTCTCAAATCCTCATCAATATTTAATTATTCTTTAATCGGATAGTCCTACACTATGTGCAAGTCATGCAGACCAGGGGTTCCCAAAGTGTGGGACGGGTGACCCTAGGAGGTCACGAGACACAAATAGGGGGTCGTGAGATGTCTTCCAGAAAGTTTTTTTTTTAAAGTTATCTTAAAATAGTACATTTTACCCATTATAGTACAAAATATCTACAAAAATAGAAGCTAAACTTGAAATAAAACCCTGAAAATAGAAAATTAAATGAGTTTTCTGCCTTTCTTTGATGCCAGATGACTCCTAAGTTTAGGGTTAGTGAACAGTTAATTATCAAAAGCATCAGTAGCAGTAGATTAATTCACAACAGCACAGGAAACAAAGCCACATGCTCATATAGGTAGGCTCATTTTCTGCAGACCAGCTAAATGAAGCCACATTAAATCCCTTTGAGGGACAGTGGGGGTCGTGAGTCTTTGGCACCTATATTTGTGGGGCCGCGGGCTGAAAAGTTTGGGAACCCCCTGATGTAGACTATGCAATTGTGCTTTGGTTAAGGCAACATTTCAAAGCAACTTTAAAAAAGATGATTTAGAGGTTCAGCCCCAGGGTGTTACACGTCTGTCGAGCGTTCTTACAGGTGCACTAGCCTAACCCTCACTGGGCCTGTAGTGATGCTGGGTGCATGTGGTCATGGTACGGGCAGTAAAACAGAGGCTTCTCAATCTTTGTAAGTCCTCTAACATTTGAAAAGTTCTGCTTCTTTTATTAAAAGGCTTAAATGCTAGTCAAAGGTAGTTCAGGCTGTTTCCAGCAATATTTTTTACACTTTTTTAATCCCAGTATCAGGAATCTGAATGTCTCTACTACTATACATATGAGTACTATTATACTTCTTCTATACATCATAGGTGCAAAGATGTACATAGATTTTAAATGTATCATTGTGCACCTAATAAAGCATAGATACATGTTTGGAAGACTTAATCCTCCTCTGTGGTCCAATGAATGCATTTATGAACTTAACACTCATTTCTGTTGTATAGCTCTGGTTTTCCAGCCAATGGAGAGCAGGTTATTTCACACTACTTGAACCAAAGCCAGCAGAAGTGAGCCTGGCAGGCTTGGTACTTGGCCACCTTAGTGACTGTAGCTGAGGTGTGTTTAGCTTACAGGTACAGTGTGAGAGGGAGTGCTTGTCAAAGCTAATAGGCCTTACACCGCAGAGCGAGGAGGAAGAGCTTTAGGGTCCCCCTGCATCGTGTTTGGAGATGGCCTCAGCTTATCAGGACACACACACACACACACACACACACACACACACACACACACACACACACACACACACACACACACACACGTTCAGCAAAGCCCTTACTCACATCTGCACTCATCCACAAACAAATAATAACACACGCTCACACATACACACACACACACACACACACACACACACACATATTGCCTGGCCTGTGTTTTCCTAAATGTCAGCGTGCGCTCTCTACATGCGGTGCTGTGTGTTTGCATGTGTGTGAGCTAAAATATGCCAAAGGCTAGTGTTGCTTATGCATGCATGGCTGAGGCAGCTTTGTGCACCATGATTGGAGAATATTGAGGAGGGTGGGCGAAGTCAGTCGACGGTTTTCCACATCCTATTGGTCTGCTGTTGAAGTCCAAATCTTATGCCACGTGTTATGTAAGAAGCAAATACCGGAATTTGGGTTGATGTGGAGGAAAGTGGAGCATGAAGTGAGCAGTTGAATGTCACCAAGGCTCCCTGTAAGACAAGAAAGAGAGAGAGGGGAAACAATGTCACAGATAAAACTGATGTTGTTCCAGTTATTGTCTTTTACTTATTACCCTAAGTTTAGTGGTTTTTCACTGAATGGATCCTAGTCCAACGCTTTGCTCACCATCTCCCTAGTCAATGTTAGAGAGGGAAAATCTGAGATGAACGAATGCCACCATATTGAAAAAGAAACATAAGCAGTTAAACCAGAAGCCTGCCAAAAGTGGGTTCAACATACATGAGATATGTTTTTTTTCTGTAACTGAATTAAATGACAATAATTGAAGTGATCTTGTAAATTCCCATACCACAGAAATGTATCATCTCAATAAGACAACACAGGGTTTAAAACCTAGCCATTAGCATGTTTACATTTTCTTTATTTGTTTGCAGAATACATCCAATCAGAATCAGAATCAGAATCAGAATCAGCTTTATTCGCCAAGTATGCTTGAACACACAAGGAATTTGACTTTGGTAAACTGTGCTCTCTTTGTACAAGGCATAAGAATAGGAATAAGAATAAGAACTACAATAAAAAATAAAATGAAAATATAATAACAATAACCTTAGCTATAAATACAAAGAAACAACAAATAGCTTGACTAATATGTACAGGCTAAAATAATATGATAAAGTGCAGTGGTGAGTTGCAGAGGTAGTTTTACATTATAAAATAGAAGTTAAATAATACAAAAAATAGAAATATGGAATTCTGCTTGAGAATTGTTGCATTGTATATTGCAATCAAAAGCATGGATAGGTCTCCTGGCAGAGGAGTGACATATTTTAAAAACTTGGTGCAAAATGTAATGCTTGACTATTCAAATAAATAAACACATACTAAAGTTAAAATGCTGCACAGCTGTAGGTGACAATAGAGAAAGATCAGCTGCCAATTTACTGCAGGGCAATTACACCTAGTGGTCCATTGAAATGAGTTGCTAAGATGTTTTCTTATCAGGTGAATGATACTTTTATAATCTATCTATCTATCTATCTATCTATCTATCTATCTATCTATCTATCTATCTATCTATCTATCTATCTATCTATCTATCTATCTATCTATCTATCTATCTATCTATCTATCTTAAAATAATTCATATAGTCGATCAGATATTGGTATCAGGGTTTTACCAAGTATTAAAATCGTCAACATTTCACAACACTTGTGCTTTTGTAATATCTTAAGTTAAATAATCTAGCCTGCAAAAAAGTCAAAAGAAAACATTCTTCATGTGACCACTATATCTGATTCTCTTGATTCAAATAAAAATGCCAAGAATGCAAAATACAGGTCTAAGAAAGGTACTTTATTGAAATTTATGCTATTTTTGGACATGCTACACATACAATTTTTTTGGTATATACATACAAATGCACACACATGCAGTGAACATGCTTAGGGAGAGATGTCAGAGTGAGGATACTGCCGTCAACCAGCGCACCCAGAGCAGTTGGGGGTTTGGTGCCTTGCTCAACCCCTCCTCCGTTTTTCATTCCCTGCACACGTGTGCTAACAAGGAGCTTAGGAGGGAGGCATGCTAGTTGTAGGCTGTCTTAATAAACACAAAGGTCGGTTTTACTCCCCACGTCTGCAGATTTGAAGATCTAGTGAATGATTTTTATTTTTCATGGAAAAGTGTTAGCGCTAGTTAGCATAGCCACATAGCTACATGTTCGTAGCTGTGTTACCAAGACACACGTCAACATACTGACAAATAAAACAACAAGAAACACTAAATCTGTGACCAATCGTTCAGAAAGGTCCTGCTGCAGGCGCCTCTCCATCAGGATCAGATTCTGGAGGGTTGACGCAGATTTTGAGTCACAGGGCTATTAAGGTTCTCTTACCATCAATGGTGTTGGAAAATGAGATAAAAAAGAAAGTGTTTTTGATTTATTTTATCATTTTCGGGACGTGTACATCACTTTTAAGTGTCCTCTGGAAACACTTCCATTGTGTTGTGGTCTTTGCAGTGTGTTTTCTAAATGCTGCGCATGTGTTGTCAAATTGATGAAGATGTTTTCTTAATTTGCTTGTGTTTTGTCTTTTTGCATGTGTTTCAATTTATACCGCGATATGAATTTTAGGTCATATCACCCAGGACTACTCTGAAGTCATGCCAAACTTTTTTTGTAGTACAGGCCCTTTACAGATGATAATCTATTGGTAGAAAAAAGTGTAATAAATTTTAGGGGTGACCCCAAATAGTCGAATATTAGACGATTCGTTCTAACGAGCCTTAGTCGACTGCCAATCTCATAGTTGAATATTTGCATGAAACGTGGATCATTCCATTCAAACCATGGGGGTGCTCAATGTCTGATTTTACATTATTTTCCTGTTTCCCATAAAAACAGTGTCTCATATATCCTATTTTTTATATAAACATAGACTTATTTAATGTAATTCTGAGAACAGCTCTTGAAGTGTTAAATCTCCTTAAAGTGGTAATTAAATCTCCCCTGGTAATTAAAGGTGGACTCTCCCATTTAGCAGGACCTGTGGAGCAGACGCACCTCAGCTGGCCTTTAAATCTTTCTACGTTCATGTCAGCTCAAAATGTCAGAAAATAAAACTTCAGCTGATCCTAAAAAATAGTGATGAAGATGAGAAGCAGCTTCATGAAGAGGTCAAGGAAGAGATCAAGGATTACCGGACCACACAAAAACTGTACAGGGCCAAAAGAACCAACAGGAATACCTAAAGCTGTCTGAAGCCTCAAAAACAATCCACAGCATCCCATCCACCTCCACACCTTTAGAGAGGATATTCTCAAAGACTGGATTTACAGTCAACAAAGTAAGGAGCGCACTTCTGCTCGTACACACGATGGTTTTCCTCGTACACACGATGGTTTTCCTCGTGTACAGTTTGAAAAGACTCAAGCGGACAAAGACGCAATGAAAGACTGTTTTAAAAGGTTCTGTTAAGAGATTTAAAAACCCTTTAGCTGGTTCAGGTTTGATTTTGAACATTATACAAATGTTTAGCCTTAAGTTGGACAAACTACTCTCTGCTGTGTGAACACTGTTTAAATATCTCCTGATTACTTTCTCTATAGTGGAGCGTTGTTCCATGTTTAACAGATGGTGGCCTTATTTGAGTTTTCTCTCCTTCATCACCTCGTTGTTTTTGCAATATAGATTAAAACATCTAAGTTTTATGCTTATAATATTCTGTTGTCCCTTTCACTTTAAGCTATGAGTCTCTTAATTGTAAATGGTTATGTGTAATATTGTCATGCGGTCACCATCATGCAGACTTTGGGTCAATAAGGAAAAACAACAAACATTCAACTATTCGTCGACTATGGGCAAAATCTGATGAATCAGATTCGACTAAGCAAATCCTTAGTCAGGCTCACCTCTAACAGATTGCATCTGAAAGGTTGATAAGTACACCATAATTGTGTACCTGAGTACAAATAAAGCAAGTGTAGTTAGCCAAATTGAACCATCTATTGATTTACAAACTGTGTTAGATGTTAACATGACAATTCACCTCCATATGTTTTGTCTCTCAGCCATCTCATATATAGTAGTTTTACTCCCCACTCCACAGTAATCTCTTATCTTGTTTCAAGCACACCTAAGAATCTCATACCAGGTTGGACTGGCCTTTGGCAAGTCTTTGTGCACAGCTTTCAGGCCCCTGAGCACTAATAGATTATTAGTGTCCGGAGCTAGCTCCCCCACACTGCCCTCCCGCAGCATGTCTTCAACGCTCCATCTCTCAGTAGCATCCATCCTTCGTTCGCTCCATCCCTCTGCCAGTACCATCTGGCTCTCAGCACCAGGCACATTTAGCTCAGTCGGGCGCCAATTTGTCCCCCTGGCTGCTTGAGCAGGAGAGAGTCAGGGTAGGAAGAGGAAGAGTGGGACAGAGAGACAGATATGTAAGGTTAGATTCAATGAACACAGACAGAGAGAGATTAAATCAGGAAAAAAGCAGAAGCAAGTGTACCTGTCGGCCCCCAGCAGCGTGTGACATCTCTGGTAATGGGCAGAACAAACAGTCATTGTGGGTATGTACGTGTGTGTGTGTGTGTGTGTGTGAGTCTCCTCTCCCTGGTAATAAGAGCAGAGTTATTTGAGTCACAGGACCACCAGGGGGGAAGGAGAGAGGGATGATGGAAGGATACAGGGAAGGACAGAATGAGAAAAGAGGAGGAGGAGGAGGAGCAGCAAGGGGACGTGAGATGAAGTTTTCCAGCCACCAGGTAAGCCCTCAGAGGCCCTGCCATGTCTTACAGCGACACTATTGGAACTCTGTCAGTTTGCTTTCCCTCCTGCAACTGCGCCAGAATACAAACTAAGGTAGTTGTTGGCGGGAAGGGGTGTAAATGTCGCATGGGGGTTTTGGGTGTAGAGGTTTGGGGAGACAGGGTGTATGTGTGTTCCACAAAATTGTGGGAGGGTGTCACTACCTCAAGGTTCTAAACTTCAATTGGCTATATTCCCAGACGGCCATTTTTTTCTCTGTCCTGAAGCTCAGGGTGGGAAGCTGACATGCTGTTAGAATGTTTTACAGTTGGAGTCCAGGTTGGAAGTGGATTAAATAAAGGGAGTTTGACAAAGTGTTATAATTGAATTGATTACAGAAATAACAGAGATGGAATGTGTTAAATGTAGAGGACTATACTTCAAGGTAAAACAACATATTAAATCACCAACAAACACCTCACCTAATGTTTGCACTGAACCACTCTCTAACTAATTTTACTGTTAGCTAGTATTTGACTGAATGTTAACATTAACGTTTGGGTCTTACATTACAACAAGATTTGACATATTCTTTTTTTTTCTTTTAGAAATATATTTATTAGTTTTTTTTAATTGTTCAATCAAAACATATACACTTGGCTCACATATAATAATAATAATAATAATAATAATAATAATAATAAGAATAAGAATAAGAATAATAAACTTTATTTATATAGCACTTTTCTAAACAGAGTTACAAAGTGCTTCACAGAAAGTAAACAATAATAATAAATATAATCACACATAAATATACATATGCACACACATGCACATATATATACATACATACACACATACATAGACATGCACATGTATACACATGTACATGCAGACACAAACATACACACAAACATACATACATACATACATACATGCATGCATACATACATACAGTACATACATACATACATACATACAGTACATACATACATGCATGCATGCATGCATACATACATACAAACATACATACATACATACATACATACATACATACATACATACATACATACATACATACATACATACATACATACATACATACATACATATAGTACATATTTATAAATGAAGGAACTCCTTTGTAAGTGAGTAGTAGTATTTTGAAATCAATTCAGAATTTAATAGGAAGCCAGTGTAAGGAAGCCAGAATTGAAGTTATGTGATCAGATTTTTCGTCAACCAGTGATTAATCTGGCAGCTGCATTATACATAAATATACAACATGGTTAACATTCAAGTTAAGTTATTTAGGGTGTCAGGCCCAGGATTCACAATGTACATTGCAGAGGTGCAAAAATAAAGGAAAAGAAAGTAAAGGAATAAATACATAAAAAATAATGATACTAATAAAATTGTGTCTATAGCACAAAGCCTCTTGTAAGAACAGTGGAAACATTTAGCCCAATATATACCAGGAAGGGTTCCCATGTTCTACAGAAAACATCATCTCTGGAATGTAGTTAACAAGTTAAGTAGTCCAGTGGGACATATTCAAGTATAACACTCTGCAATTGTACCTTGGAAAGGACCCTATCTGTAATCCAGTTTAAAAGAATACACTTTCTGGCACAGAAAGTTAACATCTTATAAAGTTTCCTCTTATATTTGTCAGTAACAGTAGCATTAGGTATACCAAGAAGTAATGACAATGGTCCACCTTCGGTATTAAAGGTGACATATCATGCAAAATCGACTTTTTAATGGTTCTCTACCTGAAATATGTGTCCCTGGCATGTCTACATACTCCCTGAAAATGAAAAGAATCCATTCTGCCCCTGTTCTGATTTCTCCACCTTTCTGTAAATGTGTGTGAAACCAGCCGTTTCAGTTTTCAGTGTTTTTCATACGTCACAACGCCATCCGGTCTGTAAACAGGAAGTCAGAGCTCGGAGCTTGTTCAGCCCATAGACTGTATAAAATACAACTCAACCCCTCCTCCGTTTTTCATTCCCTGCACACATGTGTGCTAACAAGGAGCTTAGGAGGGAGGCATGCTAGTTGTAGGCTTACTTAATAAACAAAAAGGTCGGTTTTACTCCCCACGTCTGCAGATTTGAAGATCTAGTGGATGATTTTTATTTTTCATGGAAAAGTGTTAGCGCTAGTTAGCATAGCCACATAGCTACATGTTCGTAGCTGTGTACCAAGACACACGTCGACATACTGACAAATAAAACAACAAGAAACACAAAATCTGTGACCAATGGTTCAGAAAGGTCCTGCTGCAGGCGCCTCTCCATCAGGATCAGATTCTGGATCAGATTCAGAGGGTTGAAGTAACGCGGGTCTGTGAGCAGCCAACATGTAAACATTAGATCAACGTGCTGGACAGCCGAGGCCACATCCACTTCCTGAGGGGGCGTGGTCAGAGAGCTCATTCTCATTTAAAGGCACAGACACAGAAAACAGCCTGTTCTGAGCAGGGCTGAAAAAGAGGGGTTTACAGGCAGACCAAAATCTGATTTCAAAGTGTTTTTTTGAGCAATAAACTTTAAAGACATGTTTTGGGGACCTCTTAGACCATCTTAGAATGAGCATAATATGTCACCTTTAATATGTAGGATCTTGTTCATTTCTTGTTCTATGATCTGCCAGATCCGCTGGATTGTTTTTACATGACCACAGGCAGTGTGTGAGACTACCGGTTTCTGTCTTACACTTCTGACATTGTGGGGATGAATTTGGAATCAATTTATGCCGGTGGGAGGGAGATATATGAGCTCTGTGCAATATCATTAATTGAACTGCCTTCACTCTATTGCATACACTCAATGTTTGTGCATTCAGTTATCATCTGTGATATTAACATTGAGTTCTCTTTCCCATATGCCTTTTAAATATGACGTACTAGTAGTGTCATTTTCTTTAAGTATGATATAAAAGGAGCTAAGAGCTGACATATTCTATCTATCAGTTATGTTATCTACAAAGTGGTTGTCTGAAGATAGCCAATAAGGCATTAAATATGTTAGGTTTCTCAAGATTTTTACTTTACATTGTTTTTTTCATCAGCTGATTAATCATACAGCAAGCCATGAGGTGATACAATTCATACCATCATGTTTATGTAACTTTCACCATTTACAACATTATGGCAGTATCCTGGCTTCCCAGCCTTAGTGTGAAAACAGAGGAAGATGGTGACCATATAAATGTGGTGAATGCTGTGGCCTCTAAAAATTAAACCAAGGAACAGTTCAAGGAAGAAAGCAGAAGACAATACATGCACACAACTCTTTTGCAAAAAAAAACATATACTCCCAGACACCCACACACACACACACACACAGTGGTAGGGGCAGCATTCTTTAGACCCCCAGTTTTTCCCCAGCAAAAGACTTAAGCAGCAGGAGCAGAGGCAGCTGCATCAGAAGCTAAGTCCCCGGCTGGACCCTTAAAAGGATTTACAGAACTTCAAAATGCTTCATCTGCTCCATGAAATACAGCTTGTCAGTGTCTCACAACATAGCACACACCCCCTGCTGCTGACTGTCAATAACACCAGCACACACACAGGCACAGGCACGTACATAGACATAGACACAGACACTCACACTCACACACACTCAGATTTGAAAGAGCGTGGCAGTGCAAGTAAAATGCAGGATTTGAGAGAAGGACACAGTTGTAGGACAAGTATTGCTGTATATAGATGACTCTTGTGAAGCGTATATTTCTCTATGTGCATGTGCATACAGTGTGAATAGAGATATATCAGTACTCTTATGTTTAATCGTACATTTGATCATTTGTGTGAAGCCGTTTCTGTGCATTAATCATGAATGTGCATTTGTGAGCGACATTTCTCCGATAATTAAAAATGTTAATATTATTGATATTTTCTGGGACTTATGATTAGATGTCATTAAGCAGTAAAAGTGTAATGAATATGGAGCATTTATGAGCAATAGCATGATCAACAATATGCTTATTATTCAAAAGAGCCTCAGACCAAGACCACAACATTAGCATTAAAATGTTTCCGTTCATTCGACTAAAGTAACTCCCTTAATTACTCACATTTTTACATCGTCACCTCAATATACTGGTCACTAAAAAAAAACTAATATCTTGATTATTATTGGCCCGGAATGCCTGTCACATGTTGTGTCTAAGCTGCCATCTGCCACTAGCAAGGGCTGTAGCTTTAGCTAATGGCTAGTGCAATAATGCCTTTATGCTCTACTACCTAGATGTAAACAAGCACAGGTGACAGGTGGCATTTTGTAGTGCTGCACTAGAAAATGGAGATACAGTTGTATGTGGGCTGTGTCAGATTTAACTGGTGTACAACCATTTAACTGAAGCAATAACCAGCACAGGTATTTGGACATTAACCTGTAACCATAGACTGTATTAAATATGGACGTACGTGACCTCACCCATCTTTTCCTGAGCGCTGTTTTGAAGCCAATCGACCGCGGCAGCCATATTGGAAATGCGGAACTCAACCAGGCATAGTGTGACGTAAAGGGGCGGAGTTTGAGCCTCCTAGCCAACAGCTATGTGTTCCCGACCAGGAGTCACGTCAATCATGTCCTTATTTGGGCAAAAGCTGGTAATCTTAATATCTTCTGAACCGTCACGTTAGAAAAAAATCACCCCCGTACCGTGTGTGCCGATAGATTAGCTTTGTAGGGCCAAGCTGTTTTTTGAACCAGGCTGTAAACATGTTTATTAATGCTGCAAAGATCGTCTTTTTCCCATTCATGTCTATGTGGTTTCTGGTGTTTCTGCAGCCAGCCTCAAGAGGACTCTCAATGTATTGCAGTTTAAAACACTTCAGCATGGGCTTCATCGTTTGAGACCGGTTGCCGCTTGCCTGTAACAGGGCTTCTGGACAGCCGAGGCCACATCCACTTCCTGAGGGGGCGTGGTCACAGAGCTCATTCTCATTTAAAGGCACAGACACAGAAAACAGCCTGTTCTGAGCAGGGCTGGAAAAGAGGGGTTCACAGGCAGACCAATATCTGATTTCAAAGTGTTTTATTTGAGCAATAAACTTTAAAGACTTGTTTTGGGGACCTCTATACCAATATATTTTGATGAAAAAAGCGTAATATGTCACCTTTAAAGGAGCTGAGACTTGAAGTGGACCTGCAATTCTCTGGTAGTTTGTTCCAGATATTTGGTGCATAAAAACTGAAGGATGCCTCGCCACGTTTAGTCCTGACTCTGGGGACAATAAGCAGACCTGCCCCAGATGACCTCAGAGGTCTGGATGGTTCATAATGTGTCAGAAGGTCACTAATGTATTTTGGCCCGAAACCATTTAGTTCTTTATAAACCAACAGTAAGATTTTGAAATCAATTCTCTGACAGACCGGTAGCCAGTGTAAAGACCTCAGAACTGGAGTGATGTGATCCACTATCTTGGTGATTGTAAGGACTCGAGCAGCAGCATTCTGAATAATTATAGATATGAATGCATGCACTTAAAAATGTGGACCCCACCTGTAAAACATTGAATGGGATATTCCTACATATTGTGCTCAATTAGTTCCTCCTCTCTGTAAACAGAAAGTAGACAGTGTGTGGATTTCTTGGAAAAGAAATGGTTCAAGTGATAAATCTCTCCGGCCTAGTCAGCACTTCCTGGTATTATAAGTGTCTGGACTGGGCTGATACATCACACATACCCAAAGCCACACACTCCCATGCACACACACACTCTCTCTCTCTCACACACACACACACAGAAACACTTGGAGTTGGATGTGTCTCACAAAAAAGATATATGTGCTGATGATGTGAATGAGATGTCAGCCTGCTCTGAGCGCTATCATAGCTGGCTCGACTGCAGCATACACTGTGTTCTGAGTATAAGGCTGGGATGAATACATGATGGCATGGACCAACTTTACATCGCATACTCTCTGCTACTTATTTAACAGAATGAGTTCACAAAGTACATGCTTGAGAATTTAATGAGATATATTTTTTTGGCATGTGTATATCCTGAGAAATCTCTTAGATCAACTTGTCTTGTTATCAAACCACGACTCGTTTATTCAGCAACACCTACAACACGCCTCAGAGCTGAGCTGCAGTCTGTTATTCATTTACTTCCAGCTCCATTCACAGACACGTGGGCTGGTGAAGAGACTCAAATGTGTGCACACAGTTACACACACACACATGCAAGCCCTCTCTATGTTTCTTTGGATTAGTGGGGAAATTTTTCTGACACTTTTCTATCATTTGTGTTTGATGAGCCGTCGTGCCGTCTTGGTTTTGCAAAGCTACAGATCCTGTTGTTTAAAGGTGACATATCACGCTTTTTTCATCAATATATATTGGTCTAAGAGGTCCCCAAAACATGTCTTTAAAGTTTATGCTCAAAAAAACACTTTGAAATCAGATTTTGGTCTGCCTGAAAAGCCCTCTTCTTCAGTCCTCCTCAGAACACTCTGTTTTCCCTCTGACCACGCCCCCTCCGGAAGTGGATGTGCCTCGGCTCTCCAGCATGTTGATCTAATGTTTACATGTTGGCTGAATATACACGGCTGCTCAGAGATCGCGTTACTTCAACCCTCTGAATCTGATCCAGAATCTGATCCTGACGGAGAGGCGCCTGTAGCAGGACCTTTCTGAACGATTGGTCACAGATTTAGTGTTTCTTGTTGTTTTATTTATCAGTATGTCGACGTGTGTCTTGGTAAACAGCTACAGCCACAGCTACGAACATGTAGCTATGTGGCTATGCTAATTAGCGCTAGCACTTATCCATGACAAATAAAAATCCTCCACTAGATCTTCAAATCTGTAGACGTGTGGAGTAAAACCGACCTCTGCCAGAAAGGCAGCAGGACCTTTTATGAACCATTGGTCACAGTTTCTGTGTTTCTTGTTGTTTTATTTGTCAGTATGTCGACGTGTGTCTTAGTACACAGCTACAGCCACAGCTACGAACATGTAGCTATGTGGCTATGCTAATTAGCGCTAGCACTTATCCATGACAAATAAAAATCATCCACTAGATCTTCAAATCTGCAGACGTGGGGAGTAAAACCAACCTCTGCCAGAAAGGCAGCAGGACCATTCTGAACCATTGGTCACAGATTTAATGTTTCTTGTTGTTTTATTTATCAGTATGTCGACGTGTGTCTTGGTACACAGCTACGAACATGTAGCTATGTGGCTATGCTAATTAGCGCTAGCACTTATCCATGACAAATAAAAATCATCCACTAGATCTTCAAATCTGCAGACGTGGGGAGTAAAACCGACCTCTGCCAGAAAGGCAGCAGGACCTTTTATGAAGGATTGGTCACAGATTTAGTGTTTCTTGTTGTTTTATTTGTCAGTATGTCGACGTGTGTCTTGGTACACAGCTACAGCTACAGCTACAGCTATGAACATGTAGCTATGTGGCTATGCTAATTAGCGCTAGCACTTATCCATGACAAATAAAAATCATCCACTAGATCTTCAAATCTGCAGACGTGGGGAGTAAAACCGACCTTTGTGTTTATTAAGACAGCCTACAACTAGCATGCCTCCCTCCTAAGCTCCTTGTTACCACACATGTGTGCAGGTAATGAAAAACGGAGGAGGGATTCAGTATTATTTTATACAGTCTATGGGCTGAACAAGCTCCGAGCTCTGACTCCGTGACAGACCGGATATTGTTGTTACGTAACAAAAACACGGAAGTCTGAAACGGCTCGTTTCAGCACACATTTACAGAAAGGTGTAGAAATCAGAACAGGGGCAGAATGGATTTTTTTCATTCTCGGGGGGTTTGTAGACATGCCAGGGAAACATATTTCAGGTAAAGAACCATTAAAAAGTCAATTTTGCATGATATGTCACCTTTAAATTAATTTGCCAATACACTAATGTTGACTCAGTGAAGATCTGATATGCATTTTAACATTACAGACACTCTGATACGTTCCCTGTATTCAAAGTCATCCTGTGCTCCCTGCCTTGATTCTTTTTTTGTCTTTCTCAGCCTCACTGACTCGATCTCTCTGGCTTCCTTGCTCTGAGTCTTATCAGCGCTGATGGCTTTAAGCGTGTGTGCAGAGAGGTCTATTAGTTAGCTATCATTCTGTCAGATAATGCCTCATATCTCTCAGCTAGTTCACTGTACTTGCTGTGGCTGTGAGGTGGGAGCAGGGCTGCTGGGAAATGAGATGGGGGCACAAACCGACACTTTCTGTATATTTTTGGAAGCTTATGTTTTTGATTTGGCTCTCCTTTTGTTTGTTTGCAAAAGAAAACTAGATTATTTTTTCAACTGATGTCTGATAAAGTGGATTTATTTAACCAAGTAGAAGGGTGTTAGTGTTTGTTTGTCCTTTTAGCAATTATGTGTGTACAGAATTGACCTAAATCAGCCCATTAAACTTGGAGGTCTGGTGAGTCTCCACATGCCCATCATAGCCTGAAAGCATTTTATGTGTTTATCCAAGTGTTTGATTTACATGCGTGTCTGTGTGTGTGTCTTAGCATTGTTGCATTGGAATCATTGCTTTCTGATTGCATTTTAAAGCTCATGTAGTACATCTAATTACATTGCTAATAGCCTGCACTGCTACTAAATATTGTAATAGTATGAATAAGTGGCACGCACACACACTCACTGTCATCTCCATGGCCAGTTCTGTCTGTGGATGATGAAGGTCAGTAAGCATTGTGGTGCCCCATTACAATAATGGGGGCTGTGACGTGGCCTGCCCCAGCGCAAGGAGGACATCATTCACACTTAGCTGCTCTCCCCTCTCCCCCTTCTCTCTCTCTCTCTGCTGTCGTAGGCCCCGGACTGTCTCTTCTTGCCCTCAATTCCACACACCGATACTCCTTCCATTTACTCCTGTTAACTTTCACCCACATGTCTGCTTAAGGATTATTAGACCTAAAATGCATTAACAAAGTCTGCGTGTCTGTGAGGTCAGATGCTTTTTTGTTTTTTGAACACCTAATCTGGTTAAAGCCATTCACTTTGTTTTAGATACACCAGGATAGAGGCTTAAAAATGTCTTAATTCAAGAGTGTTGGTTAGGATTTTTGTTTGAAATGGCCCATTGTGCATGCGATTTTAAATGGCTTAAAGGTGACATATCATGCAAATTCAACTTTTTAATGGTTCTCTACCTGAAATATGTGTCCCTGTCTACAAACCCCCTGAAAATGAAAAGAATCCATTCTGCCCCTGTTCTGATTTCTCCACCTTTCTGTAAATGTGTGCTGAAACCAGCCGTTTCAGTTTTCAGTGTTTTTCATAAAATACAACTCAACCCCTCCTCCGTTTTTCATTCCCTGCACACGTGTGCTAACAAGGAGCTCAGGAGGGAGGCATGCTAGTTGTAGGCTGTCTTAATAAACACAGGGGTCGGTTTTACTCCCCACGTCTGCAGATTTGAAGATCTAATGGAGGATTTTTATTTTTCATGGATAAGTGCTAGCGCTAGTTAGCATAGCCACATAGCTACATGTTCGTCGCTGTGTACCAAGACACACGTCGACATACTGACAAATACAACAACAAGAAACACAAAATCTGTGACCAATGGTTCAGAAAGGTCCTGCTGCAGGCGCCTCTCCGTCAGGATCAGATTCTGGATCAGATTCAGAGGGTTGAAGTAACGCGGGTCTGTGAGCAGCCGTGTTTATGCAGCCAACATGTAAACATTAGATCAATGTGCTGGACAGCCGAGACCTCATCCACTTCCGGAGGGGGCGTGGTCAGAGAGCTCATTGTCATTTAAAGGCACAGACACAGAAAACAGCCTGTTCTGAGCAGGGCTGAAAAAGAGGGGTTTACAGGCAGACCAAAATCTGATTTCAAAGTGTTTTTTTGAGCAATAACCTTTAAAGACATGTTTTGGGGACCTCTTAGACCAATATATGTTGATGAAAAAGAGCATAATATGTCACCTTTAACCCTCCTGTTATGCTCATTTCTTAGGGACAACAATAGTGTTCCTGAGTCAACTTGACCCGGTGCATTTTTAATGATCCAAAAGTGTCAGAACCCCAAAAAAATCCCAATAAACATTTTTGAAATCTCATTGTTAACTCCATTACTAATCATTTAAATTAATATTTAGTGCAATGCTGTTCTTTAATCCTCACAGATCACGGTTCAATGAGGATAACTCAAAAGCCCTAAATATAAATACAATAGTTTTACATGACATAGATTTTTGTTTGTTACATTTCTAATTTTTCTTTTTTTATGAAGTGATGTTGATAAATGGGCTGCACGGTGGTGCAGTGGGTAGCACTGGTGCCTCACAGCTAGAAGGTTTCTGGTTCGAATCCCCGGCTGGGCAGGTGCCTTTCTGTGTGGAGTTTGCATGTTCTCCCCGTGCATGCGTGGGTTCTCACCGGGTTCTCCGGCTTCCTCCCACAGTCCAAAAACATGCTCACCAGGTTAATTGGTCACTCTAAATTGCCCGTAGGTGTGAGTGTGTGCGTGAATGGTTGTTTGTCTCTCTATGTTAGCCCTGTGATGGGTTGGCGACCTGTCCAGGGTGTACCCTGCCTTCCGCCCAAAGCCAGCTGGGATAGGCTCCAGCCCCCCGTGACCCCTAATGGGATAAGCGGTCAAGATAATGGATGGATGGATGGATGTTGATAAATGAACACAAGACACCTCTTCTGTATGCTGCTCAGATTTTGATGCTGTATTTAGCTGGTTTGAAAGGAATATATTGCCTAAGATGAAGGAACCTCTGACAACCACTAGCCTTTCATCCACTGTGACATTAGAAATGGGAAATCATACTTTTAACAATCTTTTTTTAGATGTTTGAACTTTAAAATGGGTCAATTTGACCCGCAACATAACAGGAGGGTTAAAGGACGCTGAGGTAGTCACTGTGTAATGTTATAAAGTATCCACAAAGCAGAGTCTGACGCTAGGATGACGTTTTTTCCCTCTTTTTAATCAATGCGTCCTGTTATGAATCATATCGCAGTGTGAACAAAAGAGTGGGAAGAAAATGCTTGTGAGCAGAAAAGAGTTTGAAGCAGCTGATATAGACGTCATCAGCCTCACCTGCTTACACGGTGAATTTTCCTGACTATTGTGAGCTGCTGCTGTGCTCACATCAGCTCACTCTGACCTTTTTGTGGAAAACTTTACTATAGGTGCTGGCTGGAAACAACACAGGTAAAAAGCTGTGGTGAAATAATGTGGCTGTTTGCATTCAAATGCAGCTCACCTTGAAATCTTCAGAAGGTTGGTGAATGTGTAAAAACAATTTTTAGATGCTAACCTCCAATTAAGTCGTTAAGGTGCAACTAACCTGTCAACACGGCTGTAACTCCATAATGTGTGAAATAGCTGTTGTGTGTTTTTCCCCTGAATGTTACTAATTTTAGCCGTTTACAGTGAAGGTGCTTATTCCCACATGATAAGCACTGCGATTCATAGAGAAGGCTGTGCTTGTTGATGAGACCATCTGTTTTCAAAGAGAGTGGATCTCATTTTAAAGCTCAACATTCGTTGCAATCTTTGGATCTCACGATGCCAGACAACACTGCATGCATAATAGTGTTAATTTTGGCGGCTATTTTAGCTTTAATCTTAGTCTTTAGATGAAAATGCCTGTTAGTTTTAGTCCCATTTTAGTCTTTTCAGCCCTTTTTAGTCTTAGTCTAGTTTTAGTCAGATTTTAGTCTTTGATTTGCCAAATCATTTTCTCTCTTTAAAATAATTCATGTAGTCGATCAGATATCAGTATCAGGGTTACCAAGTGTTCAAATAGTCAATATTTCACTCTTTTAACACTTGTGTGTAATACCTTAAAGCTGCTGTGAGGAACTTTTGTTTTGTGTCGATTCTGGCGCCCCCTTGTGGACAAAGTGATACCACTTATCTCTTGTCCTATACATGCAAAAGTAGTGTTTTCAACAAAAGCCTCATCCTGTTGTCTTTTAACAGTCAACTTTATCAGGCAATGTGATTATTGTCCGATGTCCATCATCTGGTCTGACACCTACCCCCTCAGGGCGGTTTCAGGCATTAAAAATGACAACAGAACAGGCATCAGTGTTGCTGCTGATGGACTTGTTTGCTATTGAAGGTCATAAAGAGGCATCGGTATCATTTTCAGTCTGTTTCTCATCCAGTTCAAAACTCCTCACAGGGCCTTTAAGTTTAATGATTTAGCCTCTAACTGCTAACAAGTAAAAAGGAAACATTCTTGATGTGACCACTATGAAGATATTTTGATTCTCTTGATTCAAATAAAAATGCCATGAACACAATATAAGGGCTGTATTGCACTTTTACGACGGTCCCTGAATGCACCTCGCAGCAACAGAGGCACTGGAAAGCAGTGATGTTGGATACCACCGATTTCCTTTCCGATCTGATGATGCTGAGTAAAATTCAGGCTGGTATCGACGATACCGATCTGATACCAATACTTTGTGCAAATACACCTAATGTGTCTGGTAAATCTTAAAAAAAGTAGTGTATTTCTGAGTTATTTATTTATTTATTTTAAACTCAGAAGTATATCAAGGTAGTGGCCTCAAACACACACAGAAAAAAGAAAGTAAGTAAAACCTTACCTGAATACATTTAGGCTTTTTTGCCTATGTGAGATTCTCTCAGTGACACACATATTATTTATTTCCTAACCATATTTATTAATTTGAACAACAGCAACATGCTTAGTGCCGCTTAAAGCTTCACATTTTCTCCCTCTGTACCTGGATAGTGTCTGCCTGCAGCACCGAAGTTTTGTTGTGTTGCCACAACCCAGAGGAACATTTTTCTGCTCAAGGCTTTCTCTTCTAAGTCTCTGGAGACAAAACTGAGATTCTCACTTCAGCCTCATTCAAGTTTCAAATTGTTCTCATTGGTTTCTCATTAGTGTCTCCTAAAATTCACTAGGAGAAATAGTTGAGACCATGACATGAGTCTTATTTGAGACTTAAATGAGAGATCTCATTAATGGCTCATTTTCTTAAATATATTTTTGGCCTTTTTGCCTTTATTTGACAGGACAGCTGAAGAGAGACAGGAAATGTGGGGAGTAAGTGAGCGGGGGAAGGAAAAGGAAACATGCAGGAAATGGTCAACCGGCCGGGAATCGAACCGGCGACCCCTGCGACGAGGACTGTAGCCTCTGTATGTGGGGCGCTTAGACCGCTAGGCCACCAGTGCCCAAAAGAATCCACCCCTTTAATTGTAATAATCTGGCTAAATCTGGTCAGCCCTTTTTGCGGCCCATATTTTAAATAAATCTGTCATACCTGGTATGAAATCTCTATATTTTGCAATTTCTCTCAAATCCACTAAATCTTTCTAAAGCTAAAGCTTGAGACACAAAAACTGAGTCTGACAAAAACAAATGGATGAGGTTAGATTGAGACAATTGAGAGAGCTCCCTGATTTCTCCACCTGAGCTCAAAAGGAGTCACAACACTTGAGAAATACCTGAGAATCATTTCAGATTTGGACCAGATCTCCTTTTGAACTGAAAGGGAGACTAAGCTGAGACTTTTTACAACTTTTTTTTCTGGAGGCAAGAATGAGAAACAGGAGACATAAGCTATAGTCTCATTTTGCTTTCAAACAGATCTCATTGTTGTCTAGGAGACATGAATGAAACACTTTTGAGATCTCCTCTCTAAATGTATTTTCCTATGGGAACTCCTAAGCGTTTTTCCACAAACATCTTGTCTGTTTGTGGAGCTGAATTAGCTGAGATACCTCCACACATGACTCCGTTTACACTCTGCCATTGTGTCTGTACAGACTGAGACTGAGGCTGTTTCCGAAATCGCCTACTATACTAGCAGTATGTACTGATATGTCCAAAATTCAGTATGTAGTAAGTAGTATGTGAACAAGAGCAAATTCTGCAGTATGCCAAAACTCCCCGGATGTCTACTGATTCGGGAGAATATCTCAGTGTGCATCGGACCAGTCTGCCTCGCGTACTGTTTCCCATAATGCACAGCGCTCGTTCTGCTTTTTCTTTTTCCTTATTTTGTGACGGGGGGAAATCCGTTTTTGGGTGCTTTGAAAGTTATCAAATTACATATAAACTACTTCCTTACTTTTTAAATCATAAATGGATGCTAAATAAGCTTTTTATTTATCGGCTGCGCCGTTGTTTACTTCCGCTTTCCGAAACCGGAAATCCAGCGAAGTCTGGCTCAGCATGCTGCATGACAGATCGGACAGAACAGTCATACTACATACTAAATTCAAACGCAGTATGTAGTAGGCAATACCTACTGCCTACTACATTAGTAAGTAGTATGTAGCAGGCCGTTTCGGAAACAGCCTGAGAGTGAGTGACTAACGCATTACGCACTTACCCAGGCGGAAGAAAAAGTAGTTCCCACCAACCGTGTATCATTTAGACAAGATCTCAATGGTTTAGTTACTTTCCACTGTGTTCCTGTTAATGATACACATTGCCTCAAATAACTGAAGTATCAAAAGTATCAATATTTTGATTTGAGAATTGATTTTAGAGCATAAAGATCTGGTATCAGAAGTATCGATATTTCCGTATCGATCCGCACAACACTACTGGAAAGACAATCAGTTCACTTCATGGCCCTCTGAAATGCATCTGCACCTTTCAACAAGGAGTTGATCCAAACTTACTAAATGTGTCTGATGTTTCACCAAACTGGATTAAATCAAGCTGTAGACGGGAGCTTTTCATGGTAATAGCGGCAAAAATGTTAAATATTAAACAGACGTCCCCCGGTTGTGTCTTTGTCCCTAACACACACCGGGGGGGTAAAAATCATCAATGAAGATGAGACAGATGCATGGAGGTGAGGAGAGCTGGTTCATAAAGCACACCTGCTGCAGGTAGAGACCAAGCTAACACTGCTAACCCTCAGATAATAACTCAGCCTGTCACAGGAATGCATCACTTTTATTTCTAAAGATTAGACGCACAGCGGAGGAAACATGAATTTTGAATGTCTGATGGATTTCTGAACTTGCAGTTAGAACCTCTATTCCAGATGTGAGAGCTGTGAGCTGACACCTTTTTTGAAATCTCACAGGGGAAAGATTGGAATGAAATTAAAATCTTATTTGCAGACACTGTGTAAGAAGAAGTGTGGCTTTAAATGCAGAGTGGGTGTGCGTTCATCCTCTCTGTAATGTTTAGTACACACTGGAAAGTATTTTACTCTGACACTATTGAGCACATATCCTCCTACATGTACATGGAGAGGAAGAGAAGGAAACTGTGAATGAAAGATGGACTGAAATGCCTGTGGTTGAGTTACATAAAGGTCATATGAACCTCCTCCTCCCAACCCCCCCCTTCACTTCCGCTGCTGTCCTCCAATACTTCTCTCCATCCTGTTTCTCTCATGTTTCACTCACATCCTTTTGTCACTGTGATCTGTTCATTTTTTTTTTTTGCCCTCTCCTATCTGATCCTCCGTTTCCTCTCTCCTCGTCTTTTTCTCTCAGCCGGTGATGGCATGTCAGCATCTTGTGTCAGCAGCGTCTTCTCCTCTCCTCTCTTTGCTATCTCAGGAGGGGGGGGGGAGAGGGCAGCCTGAAGGGAGCGCACACTCAAACACGTACACACACACACAAATCTGCACTTTAATTGGTCCAGATTGGCTGTGGACTTTCTGCCAGGGCGGTGGGTGCATTGTAGCATGCACCACACACATGCACGCACACACAAACAGTACTATTTTTAAAGCTAAATGCTGCTTTTTGATAGTCCTTTCCTATTATCTCTCCTTTATCTTCTGTCTGTTTTTTGTTCTGTAACTCCATACTGTTTCCATGGCTGCCAAATTACACTAATTAGACCTCCCTGCTCATAAACAACTCAACATATTGAAGACAGAGAATAAAGCTATAATTAGAGAATAGAAAAAGGATGATTAATCCTAACAGTGACTCAATATTTGATAGCAACCTTTAAGATAGCTTGTATGCTTGTTGCACTACTGGTTTCATCATGTGATGTGGCATGTATTTAATGGAGAAACTGTACTGGTTTTGATCCACGGGTTAAGTTTAATATTCCTGCTGTTTCCATCTCTTCAGCCAGTTACAGATTGACAGTTAATGCAGCATGACTGCACTTGCTCTTGATTGGCAAATGTCCATAAACAGCTGCTTAAATCCTTCCACTCGGACTGTTTTAGAGCACTTGAACTGACACACCCAGGGGAATGCCTGCACAGATCAGCAGCACGAGTATACTCTGTATTTTCACTCTTTTATATAAGCTATAAACAAAGTATTTCAAGACAATTCCTTGTCAATGTCAAATAAAGTGCTTTGACAACAACTGCAAGATCATCTAAATATGGCATCAGGTTATTTTTATTCCCGTCATCTCTTTTCCTCTCGGTTACAAATGACTTCTCATACCTGCAGAGCATCCCCCCACACACACACACGTTCACACGTACGCACAAACATGAAGGCTACACACAGCAGCCCAGTGGGAATACACCACAGATCCAATTGGCGCTTGTTTAATGCTGACCCAACAAAATATAATTCCGTCCCCTCAGTGTTCCCCCCCCCCCCCCTCACCCTGAGGGCACGGCGCCAACGTTTGACACAATCGCCCACTTACATCACACATGCTACACTTATGTACTGTATGTGTGTTTATCGATATGCTGCGGTCCTTACATCTATCCTTTTACCTCCTCAATCTCTGCGCCGCAGCTTTGTATGTGTTTGTGTCTTCACGTGCAGACTCAGGGTTTTCTCTCTCCTCCTCAAAGCCCTGCAAATTCAGTCTCCATAGAAACGAGGGGAGGGAGAGGGAGGGGTTAGTGTTGACTTCCTGACACCTTGTGTCCCACGGGGTGCCAACTGTCAGCAACTCCGTATGTTTGTGTGTGTGTGTGTGTGTGTGTGTGTGTGTGTGTTCACATGTGTACATGTGTATGCATATTTTCTCAGGTGTGATTAACATGATCTGTGCGCTGAAATCTTATCAAAGTAGCTGCATGAGGTGTTAACATTTCCATAGCATGTCATCTCAGTTTGACTCTCTGAAAGGTGTTTCTCTGTCTCTGTGTAATCTCTGTGTGTGTGTGTGTGTGTGTGTGTGTGTGTGTGTGTGTGTTCACATGTGTACATGTGTATGCATATTTTCTCAGGTGTGATTAACATGATCTGTGCGCTGAAATCTTATCAAAGTAGCTGCATGAGGTGTTAACATTTCCATAGCATGTCATCTCAGTTTGACTCTCTGAAAGGTGTTTCTCTGTCTCTGTGTAATCTCTGTGTGTGTGTGTGTGTGTGTGTGTGTGTGTGTGTGTGTGTGTTTCTATTGGCATGTGAAGCTTCAACCTTGATTGCAGCATCTAATCGGCTGCCAAAGCGAAGCGGCTCAGTGTGTTAGTGGGTCTGGCTGCAGGACCATGAGGAGGAATCCCCTGTTCTGCTCAATGGGTTGAGAGGATGAAAGCAGTGATGGAGCAGGGGAGAACAAACAGTGAGATACAAGTAAAGAATCAGTGACAGTACCTGATGTTCTGCATGTTTGCTCTGTTTATTTTGTCACCTTACCCAGGGTTGGGCAGATTAAAAAGTAAATTTGGAAAGGAGCCTTGTAATCCTCCAAAAAGAACAAAAATGGCACAGATCTTAGTCCAAGTCACCAGCAGGAAGCATGTGTTTTGTCCTCTGCGTTGCTTCTTTTTGCCTTTGCGGTTAGCCCAACAACAATTTTATATTGAGTTATTTATTCATTTGAAAGTGAAAATGCTTAGAGTTGATTGGTTCCTGCCTCTCAAATGTAAGCAGTAGCTGCTGTCATAGTTAACTGAGATTTAAATTATGAAATGGCTTCGCGGTTGTAAAAATTGAAATTGGTAGCGAGGAGGATTCAAGTGAGAAAGAGCTGGCTCAGAGAAAAACACGTCAGAACAATTAAGCTAAATATAAAATCTACTAAAAAATAGTAACAGAGAAAGAAGGAAGAGACAACAGGAAACAAAAGCAACTTGATTGACTGAAACACAGCATGTAACAAAATGTAAGATAAGATAAGAGATAAGAGATTCCTTTACTCGTCCCACAACGGGGAAATTCAAGTGTCACAGTAACAGAGTAGACAGTGCAAAAGGAAAATATAAAGCAAACAAGAGCCTATAAAGAAAAGACCTGTGGTATCTCTCTGTGAGACACTGCAGGTGAAGAAGTCTGTCACTGCATGAGCTACCCAGTGTTG